>NC_082693.1:81163559-81478851 GCF_949987515.2 Delphinus delphis | reverse complement strand
AATAGGTATGGGTTTTCTTTTTGGAGTGATGGAAATGTTCTGGAATTAATAATGGTGATATCTGCACAAATCGTGAGTATACTAAAAACCACTGAAGTCTACATTTTGAAATGATACATTTTATGTTAGGTGAACATACCTCAATGTTTTTAAATGCTATGAATAAAAAGAAACCTAATACGCTTAATGATCAGCACACCTGGATTAAAGCAGGGTGCAAACTGGGGGGTAAAATAGCAATCCATTCGTTTTAATTCTACACTGGATAAGAATATCCAGAGGCATACTAAACAGGTAGCAGTGGGGAACAGCTACCTGTCTGCAGGCAACAGGGTGTGCATGGTCAATAGAAATATTTACAACATTAATAACCTAAAACAATAATGAAACCAACTAAAAAGTTGGTTTGTTTTTTATTATCACCATGAACCGGCAAGTCTAAGCAATGTCAGTGACAAAATACTTCTCTCTACCAGGACCGAATACTATTCCCATGACCCCCGCCCTTGGTATGCTACTGCTCTTATCAAAACATTATCAATTCTGTGTGTGTGCGTGTGTGTGTGTGTCTGCGTGTGCACGCACACACACTCACACACATAAATACTTTGAGGAAATATATAGTCTAAAACTTAGATAGCTTTCACTTTGGTCACTGCACAGATGTTTCTGTTGACTTAAATGAAATGAGAAAATACATCAATAATTCTTCAATACAGCATGACTTTTTAAAAGCATTAGCCCATTTAGATAACCAAATTGGCACCTGCTGTTTACACCATGAACATACATCATTTGGCCTTCTGTTATTTCTGTAATTATCTAGTTAAAAATAAATTACTAGTAATTTAGACTTGATAGAGTAATTCTTGACGAAAACATTAATTAGTTAAGCCTTAATCCAGAACCTTCCCATAGCCAACTCATTTAGGAAGTAAAGTATGTCCAGGCCATTCTAGATATATAGGATCTAAAACATAAATGAAAAGCTTTTATCATACATTTGATCTGGAATCTGATTCTCCAATTGTTTACATATATCTAGAGTATAAATGTTTCTAGTAAAATGAAATGTGGCATTTGAGTCCTTACTTGGAAAGAAAAATTAGAAGTGAGGCATACCAAAATATCCTAATAAACATTAAACACAACAACAACACCTACCTAAACCTTCAGATTCAAAGAGGTAAGTCTCATCAACCCCGATGTGCCTGCACCAGTGAAGGAAGTTCGCAGTATTGTCTCTAGCAAAGAACGAACCTGATGCAGCATCTTTCTTACAGGGCACTTTTCTCATTGGAAAATTCTGAAAAAGACAAAAGGATAATTTCAAACATGCATCAAGGATATTTTCATTAAATATCCATTTTAATATTACTAAATAAATGTTCAGTGCATTGAATGTAACTAAAAAGTGCATAGCACTAGAGGAAAAAGGCATCTTCAAAAATCATTTTATTTTGCTTTTCATTAAGCATATTCTAGAAAATGATTCCTAGGAAAACAGGTCAAAATTAGCAGCAGGATCACGCATATCTAACCTCTCTTTTTAAAATGACATGAGAGTCTTAGTTAAGATAAAAAATGACAGTCTAATAATTCCAAAGCACATCTTTATAATTTATCTCTCCAAACACAGTTCAATACAAACACAAAATTATTGCTATGTTAAAGGTTTACACAGTCTCAATTTTGCTAACTTCCTTATTTGCAGATTCATAAATATGGTTCTGAGTTTCTTGAGGAGACTTTCAAACAAGGAAGTAGTAGCCCATTCTTAATTAAAGTTCTTTAAAAACTGACAAGCTAAGTTTTACAGAATCCTAATTCATTTTTATTTCCTGGACCAAGAGTATTCAGATAATCCTGCTGAGGCTGAGGGTTTGGGGTTTTTTTAGAAATTATTCATCTCTTTTTTTTTGGCTGCATTGGGTCTTCATTTCTGTGCACGGGCTTTCTCTAGTTGTGGCCAGCGGGGGCTACTCTTCGTTGTGGTGCGCGGGCTTCTCATTGCAGTGGCTTCTCTTGTTGCAGAGCACGGGCTCTAGGCGTGCAGGCTTCAGTACTTGTGGCACATGGGCTCAGTAGTTGTGGCTTGCGGGCTCTAGAGCGCAGGCTCAGTAGTTGTGGCACACAGGCTTAGTTGCTCTGCGGCATGTGGGATCTTCCCGGACCAGGGCTCAAACCTGCGTCCCCTGCACTGGGGCAGGCACATTCTTAACAACTGCACCACCAGGGAAGCCCGGCTGAGGGGTTTTTAGTTTTGTTTCAAATTTTTACTTGAATAAGAAACTCACGCATATGATTTTTTTTAAATGCAATGGGCACAGTAGAGTATAAGTCTTTCTCCTACCACTACCCCTCAGTTCCTTTCTCTCCTTGGAGAGAACCACACTATTACCAGTTCCTTATGTTTCCTTCCTGTTACTATTATTTTCTAGGATTACAATAACCTTGTGAGTTTTTCTAGTTGTATATAGGAAAAAAAAATCAACACAGCCAAATACAAAGATGGTTAGTATCAATTGAAATCTTCTTATCCACATTTCAGTAAGACATCTCCATACACAAGTATATCTGTACCTACAGAATGCTACGTAAACAGGCTATTCTGCAATCTGATTTGTGTATGTGTGCATGCACACTTAATGATAGGTTGCAGGCATCTTTTGAGGTAAAAAAAAACACAAAAATTAAAATAGTCATTTCTAATGAATAGATAATATTCTACTCTGTTCAGGTACCATAATTAATTTTAAACAACTTCTCTACTGATGAGCATTTAGGTTGTTCTTAATTTTTTTTGCACAGTCGTTTTTGTGAATTTGTGGTTATTTTCTTAGAATAAATTCCTGGAATTAGAATTATGTTACGTATCAAAGGATGTGCTTTATTTTCAATGTGATATATGTTACCCATTGTCTCCCAAGAAAGATGGTACTACTTTATATTTCCACCAGCACTATGTTAATATCTAGAATACACATTCACAGACACCAGATCCCATGAGTGAAAATAACCATATTTGATGAAAAGAGAGGAAACCTTATCTACCTCAAATCCCAACTTCAGGGTCAACGGTAGAAAAGTATCTAAAAAAAGTATTATTCATTCAGCCAATATTTATGAATTTACCATGAAGACAATATATAAAGAATAAAAAGATGATGATAATAGCTCTTAACTGTGTGCCAGGAACCATCACAACCTCTTTTTTCACTTAACTCTCACAGGAATCCTATAAGGAAGGTACTATTATTGTTCTCAAGAAGAACTAGCTATTTAGATATTTACTATGCACCAGGCATTATCTATATAAGCTAACCACTATCTATATATTATCTCATTTAATGTTGCTGAATCCTCGAAAATATATCCTACAAGGTAAAGGTTAATATCTCCATTTTACAAGTGAGAATATTTTTTCAGATGCTCAAAAAGATTAAGTAAATTATCCAAGATTTTACATATAGTTGCGTTGGAAGTTTACAACCTTGTAGAGATGATAAGAAATGTACATAAGCAAATCAATATGTACCAAGGTATTAAATCACTACTGTCAAACATTTTCTTACCACTGGTTCTTCAGAGTTGCATGTTTTCACCGTGTTTTGAAGAACATCAATCAGTTGGCATAACAGTACTCCATTATCAAGTTCTTCCAATAACCTTTCTGCCTTAACTTCAATACCTAAAAACATATTTCAAAGCTAAGAGCCTTCTAGAAACAGTAAATTCAAACAATATGGTTAAAGTTTAATTAAATGTAATCGGATTATAGCTGAAACACTAGGCAAATATTAGATCAGACTCCGAGCATTCACTCTTAGAAGGTACAGTTAAAACGGCAGATAATATCAAATTAAGAGAAAGTCAACTGAAACAAAAATATCTGTGGTGTAGAAGCACAGGAAAAATAAATGACATCTACTTTATTTCACTGAAAAACACCAAAGTGTCTTATATTTCAAGATCCACTATTAAGGTTAAGTTTTGATTCACTGCACATTACAACTGCTTGCACAAGAAAGATTCTCTATAAGTAAGATGGTCTTTGTTGCAATTTAAAAATTAAAGATAACAATGTAACAAGCACTCAGAAAATACCAACTTTTCACCTCTAAAATCCCTTATTTGGAAGCATTATTACATAATAAACTTTTAAGAAATTATCCAAATCTTCAAACTGATATAAGAGTGAGTGTTTAGTGCGTTTTTAATTCTCTTCAAAGACCATAGATGAGCTTTATACGTATATATTCCTCCTCACGAAAACCTTACAATGCTACATGAAATTCTGTTATTTAAAAGAGAATTTTTTTCTAGGGAGAAAGTTCAGAGCACTCATGTCCCTCTAACTGAGTAAAGAAATATGATGCCATGCATTCTCCAAGCTGACATTTCCTCCTAGGTTTCATATACCTCTGCCCCTAGAAGCCTCAGAAACAGGAATCATTTTAACGACAGCATATATTCCACCCAGAATCTCATGCCTTACACAAGTTTAAGGAGAAAAAAGAAATCAATAAAATACAGACTCCCAAATTAGACCTATTCACTTAAATTTTTTTTTAACATTAACAATTAAAATGTTGATTATTCACAGCTCTTACTACTGACCTCTTCCATGAAGCCTCAAACTTGCTTACTATTCAAGCCCCGAGAGTCAGGGTGAATCAGAATATCTTCCCAACCAGAATGTAAGCTTGGTGAGAAAAAGGACATCAAATATTTCCTTCACTAGAGGATCCCCAGCCTCTGGAACTATCATTCCTTGACAAAGAGTAAGATTCTCAATAAACATTTACTGAATAAGAGATTACAGTTTTGAGCATCTTTGCAAGCCTTACCTAATAAACCAGAGAGCCAGATCGACAGATCTTCCTGCATGGGCAACAGAGTAGCTTCGTGCCTCACAGCTATCCACTCATCATACTGGCAAACGTCAGCCAAACCTGGCCCATGTCTGGGGGTCAGAGGACTCCGTGGACTTAGAGGCAGGTCTTCTCCAAACCACACCTAGAGAAAACACCAACCAACTGAATGGACGCAACCCTGTTAAAAGTCAGCATGCCTAACATTTATATTTAAATAATGAATTACAGACCATATTTAATATACAGAGCTGCAGCAGCTCACAGAAAGTTAATAAACTAGAAGCAAACTATTAGCCTGGATACTTGAGACACTTTCCGTATTCAATTCTGTGATAAATGTAAGTGAATCCGTAATTAATGAATGGGTTCTACCATCAAACTGAGGGGATGAAAGTCAACAAATATTTTTTTTCTTTCACTTCTTAGCTGCATAAGTTTAACAAGTTACTTGACCAGAGTATCAGCATCTTGGCTGTAAAATGAATTAATAATACCTGCCTTATAAGCTACATCTTTGTAGAATCTAGCATTGGGCCTAACAATATTTGTTGAATAATGGATAAATGAATGAATGCACAGTTGGCATTTTATAAACTTTAAATCATAATAACAGTGTTATCTAAAAATAATTCTAAATAATGTGGTCTGTCACTTGATTTTGCATGGCCCACAAGCTAAGAATGGTTTTTACATTTTAAAATGGTAGTTATGTAAGTACCTACATAATAGCTTTGATTCTGCCTACTTACTCACTAAGCTAAAAATGTTTACTACCTGGTCAATCCCTGGTTTAGAATAAAAACTGACAGAAATATGCTATCAAACCAACACTTGCAAAATTTTGAAATACAACTAGATATACTTTAATATAAGATTAGTTAGAGAAAAGACTGTGTCAAATCTCAACTCAGGAAGGGGTATCAGAGCCCAAGTGAAGTGATAAAGGGGTCCTCACAGGAGGGCAGCTTGAAATGGAGAGTCAGAGCTTGAGTGAGGTGACAGGGCATCCACGCATGGCAACGGCCCTGTGCAGCATCAGACCCTGAGCAGGATAAAGAGGGTGTCCACTGGGGACAACGGGGGAACATCCCAGTGCAGGGTGTCAGAGCCCAACTGAGCTGAGAAGGGCATCAGCTCAGGGAGGGGTGGCAGCAACAAAGAGACACGGGTTACATACACGGGGATTTATCAAATGGGAGCCAGGTTTCTCACTGCCAAAGAAAAGAGGTACAACTGTGGACTGAGAAAACTAGAATGAACCCCATGGTGTTGGAATCGAGTAAGTTTTACCAGAAAGCAAAGAAGCGCTCAAAGAATGATAGGGACATGCAAAAGGACACAGAAGTCAGCTTGAAGGGACTTCTGCTGGCTAAATCGAGAAGAATTTGAGCATCAAAATAATGATATAAGTGGATTATAACACACTGAATAAAATGGACAACTCTGAGTCCACATAGATATAAATAAATGAATAAACTGGAATTTTGATGAGGAATGAGATTTCCATATACTTTCAAAGTACTTCCCCAGAAATACCTACTACAAAGAGAAAAAAAGTAATTTCACAGTAGAGAAACTCATCAGGCAGCAACTTAACCCAGGCAGCAACTTAACCGAGTGACACAGGTGAACATGATCAACAACGGGCTAAATCAAAATCATATGCACCTGACAGGATAGGCGACAACACATCCCTCTGTAATAGTCCTGCCAAGATGCATAACCTGAATCTAATCATGAGAAAACATCAGGCAAATCTAAATTGAGGGACATTCTACAAAATAATTGGTCTGTAATACTCAAAAGTGTCAAGGTCATTAAAGAAAGCAAATACTAATAAAGACTGAGGGGCACGACAACTAAACGCAACAGGTGATTCTGAACTGGACATTATTGGGACAACTGACAAATAGTTGAATGTGGTCTGAGTATTACATAGTAGTTTTGTACCAACGCTAATATCCTGATTCTGATGATTTCATTGTGGCTGTATAGGAGGGAGTCCTTGCACGCGATAAATGCACTAAAGTAACAGAGGTAACGGGACATTAGATTTGCAACCTACTCTCAAATGGTTCAGCAAACAAATATCTCTGCTCTACACTTAACAATCACTTTGCAAGTTTGTGATTGCTTTAAAATAAAATTTTAAAAAGTTTTTTAAAAAGAGGCATAAGTATAGGTAATACCAAGTGAATCTAGTTCTGTCTTGATTTTTCAATGCAGATAATTTCCCCCCCTTCAATATATTAAACTTACTGAGGTTTATTTGAGGCAAGTGTTACTATACCAAATCAAAAGCCATAACAACACCATTGTTAACCCAGACAAACATAGAGGGAAAAAAAAAGAGCTGCTTCCAATCTCCTATGATGAGAAATAAACACGTTCTTTAAAAATCTCACAGGCAAAGGAAGACAATGAATATATACCACACGAGGCAAGCAGGAGTAGCAAAACTTAATAAAAATACCCAAATACTAAGAGAAACATTGTTATTCGAGGGGCATTATTTCAGAAACTGAGGGTAGAGATTTGGGGAATGAACTCCTAAATACATGAGGATCCCATAACGTTTTTGGAAAAAAACAAGATGTTATTTCCCCAAATTCTCTTAGAATTACTTCAAAGGGAGTATAGCAAAGATATAATATCTAAATCTTCCCTTCATAAGAATGTCTTGCTTCTGTAATCCCAGGACTCAGTATAAGACCTACCTCATGATAGGCAGTCAAAAATATTAGTTGAATACTTGAGGAACAGATACTAGCAAATGACTCTTTGTACCATCAAAATCAAGATGCATCTTACAATAAATGGTATTTTACAGTCAACAGAATGTTATTTGTCCTTTAACCATTTGGCTGAGCTGACAAAAGGCAGAGAAGATGCAAATGTTTGTCAAGGAAACATGTACATTATCTAGGAACGTGGTTTTGAAAATATCATGTATGAAAATGGAGAAGCTAAAATTAACAAAAGTCATTCTAAGTTCTTGCCACATTAGGGAGAAGAGTACTTGGATTTTCCTATTATTACAAGCAGAAAACCTGGGCTAGTCAGTAGCATATTAATGTTGTTAAAAGCTAGATGTTAAGAACAAAACCTGCATGTATAAAGATTGTTCTCCATCATGCTGAAAGCTGTCACATTGCAGAGATTCCTAACCATAGGCAGTCTACAGAAGAACTTGAATCAGTATATAAACTTAACTTACATTTAGACAAAAATTTAGGTCTATGTACAAATGGGCCTTTTCTCAGAGAGAGAGAGTTCATAGTTTCTGTTAGATTCTGGAAAGGGTCTGTGACCCAAAAGAGATTAGGAACTATCTAGTTCATTGATTTTTAGACTGTAAGTTTATTTACTAATCAGAATCAGGGACATAAAAAAGGGGCAAGGAAGACCTTCATGGATTAAATGAATAAGAAACCAGCTATCTACTGGGTGTCTCCTCTCTGCAAGGCACTTATGAAAAACGAAGCCTAATTAGCAAAGAGATGAAAATCCGAGGAAGTTCTCACATTCACCAGGGAGAGAAGCAAAAACTTCTGTGAGGGATGTCAAGGGTACTCCTGGAGAAGAATCAATAGGGACAGATCTGTGGAATCTAGGTCAGAGACGGGTTCGTGGAACTATAAGACAACACTATGAAAAAAAATCACCAATTTAAGAAAGTATTAATGGCCATTAGGAGAGAAATGAGAAAAACATGGTCAATGTGGCAATGATAAAAAGCACTTTATAAGGAATAGAGAAAATATAATCAACATGAAACTGATGACATTTCTGAGACTTGGATAAAAAGAGATGAATAGAAGTAATCAGATAAAAAGTGGTTTTGAGAAATAAGGAGTTCTGAGCATACTCAATGTGGATTAGAGAAGACCCCAAAGGGGAAGAGTAAGACCTTTTGGGAGACTGCCATGGACTCCCAAGTCCCCAAAGGAAAACAGTACAAAAGAACTCTTTATTAGTAGAGTAGGAGGATATAGCTGCACAGCGTAGGAGGGAGAAAGCAGCATCCCATTCAGAATTGTTCTTAACCATTTTATAAGTAAGTTATCTTCTCTAGGCTATCACACACTGCTATCTTGATAAGCCTTCTTTCTTAATTAAAAAAAAAAAACTTTCACGACACAGTTATAATCTCCAGCTTTACATCCGGATAATTTCGTTGTACCAATGATACAACCAAAGTTCTGAAGTGCCTACTAGGTAACAACACATTCCAGGAGGCACTTGGCTCATGTTATCTCATTGATTCCTCACAACTACCCTGAAAAATACACGCTGTTATCCTCACCTCAGAGGCAAGGGAGCGTGGACTCAGAGAGGTAAAATAACTTGCCAGGATCTCACAAGCAGAGTGGCAGAACAAAAATCAGACACAAAATCGGACTGACTCTAAAATTCTCACTTTCAAAGGCAAATTTTATTATCAGCTGCTTACATCTTCCTAGGTAGACCTTCAAGGTGATTTTTATCTTTAAGTTAAAATTCAGTCATGTTCTATTTATGCCAAAAGAAAGAAAACTTTTAAAGGATCTAAGAATAAATACCAACTCTGGAAATCATTCAAATGTAAGATCATTCTGGTTTGTCTTATTACCTCCATCTTGCTTCCCCTCACCAAAAAACTAACCAAAAAAACCACTCTAAATTTTAAGTTTTAATGACACATTATTTACAGGCATTACAGGGCACATGTATAATTATCTAAAATTAAGAATTTATATTTGTTTTCACTGAAAGCTCTTTTAACTACAAACATATACTAAATTGTAATGAGAAGAAAATCACAAACTATTCCAATTCTTTTCCCAGAGTAGTACAAATACGATGAACCCACCAATCCTAAGATATTTTTGATTCTTACAAATATGCAGTATAAATGAAAGCTTAATATTAAAGTCTTTTCAGAACTGGAAAGTGAAAATATAGTATTCCTGTTATTAAATTTGATGCTTAAAAAAACAGTAAAATAGAAAATTTTTGTGATAATTTTAGTTTTTTTCTAACTATTGTAATCTTATTATATTAGTCTCATTAACTTAAATATATATTTTCCCAAGAAAACCACTTACTTGAATTGCAGGCAGCATGGTCATCTATGCTGAAATGATACTGCTGCTATGAAAATAAAACAAAACATTAATATGCAGACAATGGTTGCTTTCCTACTCCCCCAAACCCTCAAATTACAAGGAATCTGCTTTATTCTCCTATCTGACTGAAAACCTAATACTTTTCTATTTGGAATAATTTGACCATAGGAGAAGGCAATCATACTCCTCGTTTCTTACTTCATAAAAGTACTCCTCATTTGAAAGAGGAAAATCTGAAACACACTTTAATATGTAGTTTCTGGCACTAATATCAAAGTAATTCTTGAAGCATCTGACTAGTAAAATAAAACTAACAATAAAACTTAGCTTACCTTAAAACTGCCCCAGAATTTTCCCCTGTAAACACACTGTAAATATAATGTAAATACAAATATCACAACAACTGATACTGAAAGTCAAGTATCTCCCATCTGATCTTTACAAAGAGATAAGTTCATCCAAACTTTGTATAAATTCTCAAGTTTAACCATAAGCTTCTTCCACCAGGTGACAAGGTAATAAAGAAAAATATCAATTTTAACTATGAAACAATACTCAATGCCTTTCCTTAATAATTTTCCATAAGTTATTTTCTCCATGAGGTGCTAAAGACCAAAAAAAAAAAGCAATTTGAACTCTAAAGGACCATTCTTGAAACATACAAGAAAAAAACCCACAACTTTAAGTTAGATTAATACAATTCTTTAATGTATTTTCAGAAAGAAAGTGAAGAGTTTGAAAACACTCAGAATAACAGACTATATAAAACCTAGGATTTTATACTGCTTATAGCAGCATAACATACTAGTCTATTTTTTATTGTAAACCACCATTAAAATATTCTAAGAAAAAATAGAAAAAGGCTTATAAGGCTATCAATTTTCAAGGAAAAGTTACTTTCTCCCCTAAGTTATACCAAACATACCTCAGATGTGTAGATGTGCCAACTACACATCCCACTTTCCTCTCAGGAACATTTCTTCCAGTACCAAAGCTGAACTGGAGCTAAACCTAACTGAAAAGTCTGATGTTACACATCACATTGTCTTTGCAAGAAGGCAAAGGACAGCAGAATGTCCTTGATGTCATTTTTCCTTCTCTCTACCCTAGCAAAAGGCCAAAGTACAATTGGGCATTACTAATGAGTTTGTTATGCTTCCCACGAGCTAACTCAGTGGGGAATACGTTTTCCTTTAGCATAAATAATCCTTTGTCCCCAACAAAGATCCACAGTAAGAAGCTTCCGAGACCATTTTTTAAAAAATACAGCAAAGAAGCTGCTCCCATTAAAATAAGGAGTCCCACATAATCAGACAAGAGCTTGAACAGCTGGAACTGCCAACCCCAAACAAAAGAAGGCCTGAATTATAAGGCGTGTGCAAATCAAGAACAGTGACACAGTCACAAAGAAGCTATCACAAGAATGTTTAGTAGTTGCAGTTTTTATGGAAAATTCAAAATTAGTTTTATGAAAGAAATGAAGAATTTGTGCACAACCTTCAATCACTGAACTTTAGCAGAGTCTAATATATATATATATATATATATATATATATATCTTCCCCCACATCATTCTTATGAAATAGAAAGAACTACTTTAAAGATAACAAAATTAACCATCTGGATTACCTTTAAAAAGAAGTTATTTAATAAATGGTACTCAGATAAGTTATAATATATCTTCATATGTGAAAAACTATCAGGTACACAAAGATATGCTTTTATTGGAAAACTTTTATAAACTGATGAGACTGTATCAGTGAATCATCATTAACTCCTGAGTATTTACTGTGCTCCAGATCCTAAGAGCCAGTTATTCATACTTTCTAGTCATTCACTATTCTCTTTCCAAATCATTTTTGTCTCATTCTTGTCTACCATTAGCCCAGTCCCCAATCTGCATCACAATCCCAATTCTTGCTTCTTACTCAGTTTATTACCTGCTTTCCTCTTATCTATCTTTCCCTAAAAGTCTCAGACTCTACATTTTTTTTCCCCACATAAACCAATTATACCGAATCAGCAACTCTTCATTTCTGGATCTGCACCTTGATTAACAATTTATTGGCTTTTTTTGGTTTCTGTTTTCGTCTGTCTTTTTGGAGAAGACTACTTTAATTCTGTGCCGTCTTGAGGAAGTCTTTTCCCTCGGATTTGGGCAAAAAAAAAAAAGAGCTCTCAAATGACCAAGTCCAAACTATTCGCTAACCCTGCCTTAACAAGACAAACAGCTTATGCAGAGATCACGAGTGAATACTATACTTAATTTTTTAAATCTGGAGAAAATGTGAGAAGCACAGAGTGCACTTATCCACCTGAAACTTAAACAGAATTTGGGCCTGGCCCACTTAGAAACAGTTTCAGCCATGAGGTCCTCAAGATTATTTATGGTAAGGCTCTTCATACCAGTTTGACTTCAGATCATGAAAGGAAAAAAATGCCAGCCCGTGGAGCTGCTCCTTTGTTCCACAGCTGTAGGCTCTGAAACTGAGTATGTTTTAATTCCTCACTCACATTACAAAATGTGGTGGGGAGAGCACAAGGTGGTATGTCTCAATCCTGGTACAAATTGGGGGCCGACTTGGAAAAGAATGGCAAAAAAGCAAAGAAATAAAGTAAGTTTCCTTAGAAAAATAGTAACATTAACTGCCACTGCAACACATATACATTTGGCACCAGCCGACAGATTACTGCCAAGACACATAAGCTGCAGGGATGCGGTAAATGCCCAAGCTGGCGCAGTGGTTACTGCTGAGGAGGGGACGGAGATGAGATTAGGACGGAATGCACAGAGGCCTTTCAACTGTACCGGTAAGATTTCAGTTCAAGATAAGCAGTGAGAACACAGGTAGTATTATACTGGTCTGTACGCCCTTCTGTGTGTCAAAAAAAACATTTCATCATTTTTAATGTTTCATTTAGAAAAATAGTTAAAGAAGATATCCTGATTTGTTCAGGGGAATAAAAAACAACTTTCTCAGCTTTAAAATTCTGAGTTAAATATTTCCTAAGTGCCTAGAAGAAAAAATAGAAATGCTGTATCCATACCAAACATATTTCATATTTTTTAATGTATACTAAAATAAATCACCATAAAGGCACCACCGGGGTAGTAGAAAGTAGCAGACCCATCTGCTAAATGGGGTACCACCACCTCTCGTGTATGCTTGTTGTAAAGATTAAATAAGGTGATACAAATAAAGTACCTGATATATAGCTAGCACTTAACAAATGCCTTGTTATGATGATACTATGATAGGACATAATTATAGTTCATTTAACATAATTCATCAAATTAAAAAGAGGTAAGAAAACAAAGCTAATATGAGAAATCATTAAGTGTAATTTGGAAAGCTAATACGAGAAATCATTAAGTGTAATTTGGAAAGCTAATACGAGAAATCATGAAGTGTAATTTGGAAAGCTTCTTTTACTAACATAAAAATAAATACGGTTGTAAGTGAACATAAAAACTTTAATACCAACATCCATACTCAAATACGAATGTGTAACATAGAAGTCTCTTGCTAGAATAAGGCTTAAGGATTGTGTCACACATAGGCCCTTTGCTCCATTCAGGCTGTCTCCTCACCGTCCACTCTATTGGTTTCACTCATTTCTGTGGCTCTATCACTGTTCAAGCTATACGTTTGTCCAAGCAGTGTCCACTCCTTCATTTATTAAACAATCATTTATTCACACCCTTTATTAAACTGGGCACCGCAGGCAACAGACGCAGTGATGAACATAACAGACGTGATGCTCTCATGGAGCTACTACATTCCTTTGTGTATGTAGTGAATACACAAGGTTAAATCATGGTAATTGTTTTGAAAGAAAAAACAGAGAGAGAGACAGCAGGGGCCTACTTTAAGACTTTGATAGAGTGATTTAGAAATGGTTTTGCTGGAGGAAAAACATGAACTTGAAGAATGGTGGCAATTAGCCAGGGAGAGAGACAGGGAAGAGTTCTATGCATAGAGAATAATTTTTGCAAAGACTCTGTACAGAAGGGGAGAGAGTTTGGCGCATTCCGAGAACTGAAAGAAGCCAGTATGGCTGAAGCGTGGAGCACGTGCGGCTTAGGATAGGGTTGGAAAGTCAGGCAGTAGCCCCACCACGTGACGCCATACTGAGGAAAGTAGATTTTATTCTAATTGCAGTGGGAAGTCATGGAAGAGTTTTAACCAAGGGAGAGATATAATGTATTTCATAGTTTAACAGAGCTCCCTGAGGGGGAGAGAGAAACATGGGAGTGAAATACTGATGGGTTTAACAGAGAAAGGGGGAAGAAAACAGAAGGAGAGGTGGGTAGAGATGTGGGGGAAAGAATTAGTGGAAACATTGAGAGAAGGAGAAGCATAGAGGGGTAGAAACAGTGAGAGCAAAGGAAACTGAGCACACAGAAAGTGAGTTGGAGAGCAGCCCGGAAGGGGAAAAGGAGGGGATCCACTGCAGCAGTTCAGTGACCAGTGATGGTGCCTGGGCAGGGATGCTGACAAAGTATCCACCGGAGAAAAGTGGATGGGTCTGACATCTATTTTGGAGTTAGAATCAAGACTTGATAATGGTTAGAGATGGAGGGTGAAGGCGAGGGAGGTAAGGGCAGAGTGAAGCGTCAGGAACAACTCTTGGGTTTCTGGCTTAAGCAGCTGAGCAAATGGATAGTTGCAGCGTTTGCGGCGATGAAGATGATGGGAGTCTGAACAGATTGAAGCGGGGAACCCAGCAGAGACAGGGCAAAAGTGCTATGTTTTGGTCATGTCTAATTTGAGAAGGCTTCAAAGACATTCAAGCGGAAATGTCAGGTTGGCAGTTGGAAATACTAATCTAGAGCTAAGAAGAAAGTTCAGGAGGAGATAGAAATTGCCAGCAATCCTTGGGGGATAAAACCACTGGAAAGAATGAGATCATGCGAGAAAGAAATGGAGAAAGCAGTGACAAGGATCTAGGAACAAGTCCTGGAAAAAACCAACATTTAGACACGAGAGAAAGAGTCAGCAAAGGAGATAGAGTCCTTACCTCGACTAATCCAGGTTTACACCTCTTCTGATTTACCTCCTCCCAGGAGCCCTTCCTGATTGGCCTGAATTAATTCTGCCTATATCTGTAGCTCTTGAATTCACATGGCATTTCTCCCAACTACCTGTCCTTACAGTGCTTTATACTATTTTTTCGTTGTTTCTGTACATTGCTTGACCAAGTATATTTTAAGTTCCTGGATTGCTGTCGGAAGTAGTGTTGAGAGAAGTATTCAAGCTGAAAGTTTAGGAAACACTTCTGGTGGGAGATATGTGAACATCTCTAGGAAAAAACAGGTAGGTGAAATGTGACAGCAAAGCTTGGAAATAGCCATACAGCAGACACATGTCTGACAGGAGACTTTTTTTGGGTATTATTTATTATTTTTCACTTTTATTTATTATGTGACCCAATAAATAATTTTGCCTCTCACCAAACATGTCCAAGGTGAAATATGTGAAGTGGTTACTAGTCAAGGTACCAGCAGGTTAAGTGAGCTGCCTGATATACCAGAGGAATCACTATGAAAAAAATGACTAAAACTGGTGTATTTGGCAGAGGGTCCAAATGAACGGGACAGAACAGCTGTGCCAGTGCACAAGGACTCCGGGAGCGATGTGCTACTCAGGAATTCATGGGGTTGCCCTCCTGGACAGGTACATTTTTATTACGGCTTTAAATAAATTCCATTGTGGTAGACCACATAATGGTCCCCAAAGATGTCTATGTACTAAACCCCAAAACCTGTGAATATACTGCCTTCGTGGGCAAAATGGATCTTGGCGATTGAGTAAATTAAGGGCCTAAGGAGATGGGAGATTATCCTGGTGAGCCCAATGTAATCACCAGAGTCCTTATAAGAGGGATGCAGAAAGGTCACAGCCAGAGAAGGGGATGTGCCAAGAGAAGCAAAGAGAGAGAAAGAGATGTCATGACACAAGAGGCAGAGAAAGAGAGAGGCTGGAGCTGTTACGCTGCCGGCTTGGAGAGGAAGCAGCCAGGAAACGCAGGTGCCTGCTAGAGGCTGGAAAAGGGGAAGAAAAGAGCTACCCCCCCACCCCCAACCCTTAAAATGGATTCAGCCCTACGAACGTCTTTTTCTTTTTTTTAGCTCATTTCAGAATTTTGACCTCCCAACTGTAAAATACATTTATGTTGTTTTAAACGACAAAGTTTGTGGTTATTTGTTCTAGCAGTAATAGGAAACTAATACACATCTTAAGCAAAGAAAGGAAGATATTCCCAAAGGGTCAAGACATTTGACCTAGAGAAAGCGATACGTATCCAAACATGGTTAGAAGACGTAGCAAGGCCAATGCATTGAAGCAACGAGTAAAGGGCACCAGCTGTATATAGTACACTTAAAAAAAAAAAAAGATGCAAAATTTACAGGTAAAAGCCATTGTGAGTGCTGTGTGTGTGCTGTCGTCATCAACAATGGCCCTGCCTTTGTACATCTGAGATCATTCATTCACTCATTCATTTAAATATTTACAAAGGCTCCTAGCATTTACTGTCTCAGGGAACAGCACCCACACTCACCAAGTTCCAGGTCATGCGGACTCCATCCTCTCTCACAGCTCTGCCCCAGGCTCCAACCCTACCTCAGCCAGAACAATCAGTGGCCATATCTCGTTGTTTCTACCTTTACATTTTCTCTTCAATACCCAAGGCCACTCCTTTAGTTCAAGCCACCACCATCCTTTTCCAGGTTTACTGAAACAGCCTCCAACCAGTCGCCCTCTCTCTACCCTTTCATGCCTCCAACCTGTTCCTGTACTGCAGCCAGAGTGAGCCTTCACAAACTCCCATCTAAGGATGTTACTACTTCCCTGCTTAAAACCCTTAATGGGGGCTTCCCTGGTGGCGCAGTGGTTAAGAATCCGCCTGCCAATGCAGGGAACAGAGGTTCAAGCCCTGGTCCGGGAAGATCCCACATGCCACGGAGCAACTAAGCCCGTGTGCCACAACTGCTGAGCCTGCACTCTAGAGCCTGTGAGCCACAACTACTGAAGCCCGCGTGCCTAGAGCCCGTGCTCCACAACAAGAGAAACCACCGCAATGAGAAGTCCATGCACCCCAAAGAAGAGTAGCCCTGCTCATCGCAACTAGAGAAAGCCTGCGTACAGCAACGAAGACCCAACGCAGCCAGAAATAATAAACAAATAAAAACCCTTAATGGCTCTCCACTGCCTTCAGGATAAAGCCTAAAGTCCTTAAGGAAGCCATCAAAGCCTTATAGGATCCCCTCAGCCACCTCTGACCCTTACACTCCAGCCATGTTGAACTTCTTTTGGCCCGTGGAGCACACTGCTCTCTCATCTCTGTGATCCATCTACATGGAACACTCCCCTTCCTCCCCTCTTTCAGACTCACTCCTACCTACCCTTCAGATTCAACTGCTCTAAAAAGCCTCTGTGAACCTCCTCCCCTGTTTAGGTTTTATAGCAATATAGGCTTCTATTTTGCTGTACTCTATACTTAAAAAAAAATAAGATTCGTAAGGGGGTAACCTTCTCCATCTCTTCCACTTGTATGTAGAACTCAGTGCTAAATTTAGCCCTGGAATTACTCCTAAACAATATGTGTTGTATTTATTACTAAAGGAAATATGAAACAATAATGAAATAAATCTGTGGTATATTCCTTTAAGGTAAAGGTAGCTTCCAAAGCAGATGAAGATTTTTAAGAGGAAGAAATAAGATTCTTACTACGTAATAAAACATCACATGTTATCTGCAAAATATAAAGGCTCTTCATTTGTTGGGAGTCTTTACTTTTTTATTTGAAAATTTCCTTTTGCAATGTTTGGCAGAGATCCAACCTGAATAATTTAATTTTGTATTACACAGAATTATTAGTTTGTCATAAAATTTTGTGGGATACAAAAATTTTTTTAAAACTTAAAATCCATTTGCCTTTATATATGATAGACTAAAAGACTCTGGAAAACATATGTATACGGTAACAAAGAAATGTAAAAACAACATTAAAAAAAAGAATAAGAGCTGTATGTACTGATATGAAAAGATGTCTATTATATGTCATGCAACCAAAAGCAATCTGCAGTACAGTAATTAAGTATGTTACTGGGATCACAGTGTTTTCTAAACTGTGTGTGTGTGTGTGTGTGTGTGTGTGTGTGAAAAAGAAAAACTCTTGAACAAAGTTAAATAATTTTTTTCAACAGCCAGTTTTTTTTGTTTGTTTTTTTTTTTTGCGGTACGCGGGCCTCTCACTGTTGGTGGCCTCTCCCGTTGCGGAGCACAGACTCCGGACGCGCAGGCTCAGCGGCCATGGCTTACGGGCCCAGCCGCTCCGCGGCATGTGGGATCCTCCCGGACCGGAGCACGAACCCGTGTCCCCTGCATCGGCAGGCGGACTCTCAACCACTGCGCCACCAGGGAAGCCCCAAGAGCCAATTTTATTTTGGGGATCAAAAATATTAACAAGTCATCCATCAAGGGAAAACAAAGTCATAATGTTTAAAATTCCATATAAAGTGAGTCCTTCACCATAGCTTATACTTTCTTACAAAAAAGTTTATGTTTTGTGAGAGTAGGCAGAAGTCTCTATCAGCACTTCAGCAATATCTAACATATGACGGATGGTTTTAATACTGTAAATCCCCATGACACTTTCAGCAGCAAAAACAAAACTGCATTTAATGTCTCTGCTACATTTCATACATTCTAGGTCTTTGTACATTAGTAATTCACTTATGAAATACATGGCAACATTCTGTTAAAACCACCTACTCTGTAACAACATAATAACATGATAAAACTTTATGAGTTTTTAGAAGGAGAAACACTAAAGAGATACAATTATAATTATTGCCTGCATCTTATAAACATTACTTCTTAGGCATTTCTCTATGGCAGTTACATTTCAACTAAAATAGGGAAATTCAAAATGAGACAACAGACTGACAGACTCAAGTTTCCTAGTCTCTCAAATTCTATGTACACTGTATGGTTCATTAAGGATGTAAAGGTATATCTGATATCAAAGTATAAGAAGCAACAAATAATAGGAAGAAAGTAAAACACACATACATAGACATACATACACAGCCATGTTACTGTAAGAAAGCAAAACATAACAATACACATTAATCTTAATCCCTTACTTTTCTCATCAACAGCCAGATTGAAAAAACTTACTGAAATAACTGCACTTTCATTCTTATCTCCAAACTTAAATTGAGATTGACAGGAAAGAAAAAAAAAGTGCTGCTTAGTAAAAAGTACAGTAAATGAGCAAAAACTAAATGGGAAAATATAAATTAGGAAACATTACTTCTGAACTGACCAATCATCCAAACATCACTGGACTCATTTAGTTTTTTAGTATATTAGCAGGTATACTGTTAACATTATTCCCTTATCACACACTTTGATTTACCATCACAAGTTAGTTCTATTTTTTAATGAAGTATTCAAAATAAACTGATACCCACAGCAGAAATGAACCTGGGCCATACAAACAACTCTGCAGAGAAGTTGCTTATAGCTGGGAATATAAATGCAAGAGTAGTGTGATTAAAAAAAAAAAAAAGAGGCTGGACACTGGAGACAGTCTAGACTGAATTCTGGGTGGACCTTAGTAGCTTAATTCCTTTCTCTGAGCTTCAGTTTAATCTATGACATGGAGAAAACACCAAGGAGACTGCAGGATTATTAAGAGGTTTAACAATAATATAAGTAAAGCACCTAGAACAGTACCTGACACATTCTAGGTAATAATACGTTATAAGCAGTAGTGAGTGTTTAGTATGTGCCAGAAATAATTTTAAGTGCTTTACATGGACTAACTTAATCAACGAATGACAGCTACCATGACCTCTGGCACTGCCTTCACCTTCTGCTCCTCTCTGCCTGCGCTGTGGGGATAGCTTGAAACTTTTAATCCAAATTAAACAGCATAGAAATAATACAAGCTATGTGTCAGGCACTGTACTATGGATTATTTCACTTGATCTTCACAACAACCTTCACATCAATAAGGTAGGAACTATTTATTATTAACCTTCGTTTGCACAGTATGAAACTTAGACTTAGAAAGATTAAGTAACTTGCCTAAGGTCACACACATAGTAAAGTGTGATTTCAGAGCCCCCATGTTTAGAAACTCTGCTACATTAAAAGAAATATTACTTATAATTCATTAATATAAAAATAGCAGAGACACCCACTATTCAAAATCTGTGGGTTTTTAATGAGTTTTTGAAAGAGATGAGTCAGACAGGTAACATGTATCAGGATTCTACACCAGATGATTATCACCAGTTTCCACTTTTTCATTCAAATCCATTCCAATCTCCTCCCAAAGGGAATCTGAGGTGGTGAGAATTCCAATTCCTAATTATTTAAGTCCCAAGTGAGGTAATCAGACAGCAGTTCACAAACTGCTTATCTTCTGAGAGAGTAGGTATGAGCACTCTCCACACAAACGAAGCAAAACCCAAACTCTGACCTAGACAGGGCCTGCAAAAAAAAAAAAATCTCTTCACTTAATAGCGACTCAACTTCACCAGACGTACCACAAAGCACTCTAAATCCATAAGACTCAATCCCGTGGTTCGAAAAGTTAGGAACCAGGAATGACTGCATGGTCAAGCACTCCCTCCAAAACTTTCCTCCTACTTCCAAGGCAATCTACAAACCTCCCCGTAACGCAGCCTTTCAAACCGAGACGTGTGGGTGGGGAAAGCATCGAACAGAGCCTCCAGTTATTCGGCGACATGGGCCTTGCAACGACTGGAGGGAACAAATAGGGAAGAAACTGTAAACTCTGCCAGAGTGCAAAATGACTGTGTGTCATTCTCCTTCCAACGTCAGTGACTTCATCACTTCTTGCTGAGGGAGGCACTAAGGAATCAAGCGACCCTATATGTGCTAGGTGCTTGGAAATGAAGGTGCCCCTGGTGAGCCTAAACTAGCTTCAGGCTCTCATCCCTCCTTGGAGTCTAAAGCAGAGCGGCAGCGGGTCGCTACCTCTCCCCTAACTAGCACACGCACACCTGCCGTCCCCCGCCCCAGCACACCTGTGGCCCCTCGCACCGCACCCGGGTGGGCATGGGAAGGCAGGCATAACTTCCCCTTGACGGCCCCGGGGACCAATCAGAGCACAGGACTCCCGCAGCGGGCCAATCGGACAGCGTCTTGGATCCCGCAGCTGGGCCCCAACCGAACCACCGCTTCCCCTGCGCGGAGCGCTGGGGGCTCCTCGAGCGCAAGCTGAGACGCGGCAGCCGAGAAGGCAAGTAAGAGTTCGCGAGGAAAGAGAAGGCAAACAGGGAAGTACTCACCCGCCCAGACGCAGGAGGGTCACTGCTCCCTGTGGGGCGACATTTCGCTCAATCTGTGCCTGGCCGGCACGCCCCTGCCCAACCGCCGCCGCAGCCGCCGCCTCTGCCTCGAGCTTCGCAGCGGTTCGCCGCCGCCTGTTTCGAAGGAACCAATCAGAAGGCGGAGAGGGGGCTTGGCTGGAGGCCCCGCCCCCAAGCCGCCGGGAAGCCGCAGACCCGCGGGCCTCTGAGTCGAGGGGTGCCTCGCCTTCCTCCGCCTGGCGTCTCACAACTCTGGGGGGCTAAGCTCCTCTTCTCACAGAAAATGGCTTGGTCACAGAGTACCTCCTCTCATCTGGCCCCTCAGCGACAGCAACAAACCCTTTTTGTCCCTATTAGAAGAAGAGGTGAATCAACTTCTCCAAGCATCCCGGAATAGTGCGCGGTAGAGTTGCTCTGAGTTTTATCCTGTTCTGTTAAGAGCCCCTCCCAATTCTAAATCCACCCGCGATCTGGCTGTACTGAGGGCGCTAGGTTTCCGGATACAAACTGTCACCCTGCAGGAATGGGAGTCCTGTGAGGGGTGTGGGGAGAGGGATGGAGAGAAATCCTGTAGCTGCAGGCCACAACTGAAAGCGGAAAGAGGATGTTGGCTTTTCCTTGAGGAAACACCGGAGCAGGGTCTGGGGGAGGGGAGGAGAAGGAGTAACCTCAACGCAATGAGAGCTGCGTACTAGCTCCCAGAGTTGAAGTATGGAGACTGGTCTTGAATGTAACAAGAGGTAGGTCCGTGATCACTAATTGTGGCTTATTATGGGGGCAAAATCGGTGCCGAAAGCCTGGAAGGCCAGGCCTTTCCCCTCTTCTTAGTTTTATTTTGTCACATCATGTTGCCTTTCTGGGCCTCAGTTTCCCATCTGTAAAGAGTGGAATTGCCTGGAATGATGTTCCCCAGCATTTATTCCTTCATTCACCTATCAAAAACAATGAGGAGGTACTGTTGCTTGCTGAAGAGACAAAAGTGAAAACGACAGCCCCTGCCTTCAAGTGCCCAGCAGCGTGGTAATGACTCAGTGGAAACCAGTGGAAGTCTGCGAAAAGATGGAACACCTAACAATCTTGTAGGGTGATGGTCAGAGGTTTGAAAGGGCTTGAATTTTGAAGGACGAATAAGGATCTGTCAAGAGAGAGGATAATTTAGAGTAAGGAGTGCTTTCTAGGCAGAGAGAAAAACAAGCTTCCAGGGATGTGAGAGCAGTTGTTCTGGGAATAGTAGTTTTGAATGATTAAAGTTTGGGGATTCGGAGGTAGATCAGGCTGGAGGAGTAGGCACAGATGAAAACCCTCATAGGTACTAAGGAATTTAGATCCTTTCTTGCAGGCAATTGTGATTGATTTGTGTTTCAGGAAAAGAAAAAAAATTCATTTTTGAGGATTTTTGAAGAAAGGAGTAAGACTGGCAGCAATTCTAAAAATTAAAAGATGATAATTACATAAACTAGCTCAGAAGGGAGCGTGAGAAAGAGGTGTCTGGAGATATTCAAGAGACTGATTTATCTGGACTTGGTATCATGTGACAGCGATGCTGCTCTAAGGAGCACAGGGAAAACAACTGTGGGGGAAGAATAATGCATTTTGGTGTGGGGTTGTGTTCACTTTGAAATGTGAGAGGAACGTGCAGGTTGAGGTGTTCAGAAGATGGTTGGAAAGTTAGGTCTGAAGCTGGTTAAATTAGTCTGTGAAAGAGATAACAGATTTGAGAAGTCAATTCAACAAATACTGTTAAACACTTTCTCTGCACCAGACTCCATCCTAAGCACTGGGGTCCTGCTCTCACAGAGCTTACCTTCTGGGTTAAGCAAGTGAAGATGGCCATCCAAAAGTTGACATTTAAGTGGTCATTGAACCTGATGCCCAAGAGTGGTTGCTCCATTTTTTACTGATGTCTATCCCAGAACCCTTTGCTGCCCATGACTGCTATAGATTCATTTTCACAGGACCTGTTGTTCAAATCAACCTATGTTTTATAGTGTTTCTATTTAAAACTAAAGGGCAGGACTTCCCTGGTAGTGCCGTGGTTAAGAATCCGCCTGCCAGTGCAGGGGACATGGGTTCAAGCCCTGGTCCGGGAAGATCCCACATGCCGCAGAGCTACTAAGCCCGCGTGCCACAACTACTGAGCCCGCACACCTAGAGCCTGTGCTCTGCAACAAGAGAAGCCACCACAATGAGAAGCTCAAGCACCGCAATGAAGAGTAGCCCCCACTCGCCACAACTAGAGAAAGCCCGCATAGCAACAAAGACCCAATGCAGCCAAAAATTATTAAAAAAAAAAGAAACAAAAACTAAAGGGCAATTTTCCATACCATTTCATTTAGCCAAATTTCAAGTGGAGTTCTGGTTTTAAATTGGATTTGTTGAGCCCTAATATCAAAATATGTACACTTCTCTACAGAACCTTAAGAATAAGTAAATTGTGTCACACGGATCTTGTTTGATGAGCCAGTAGTTAACATGTCTTTTATTTTTTCTTACATACATACTATGTAACTAAACATTTGAATACCACTTATTAAAAATGGAAACTATGCTAGTTGAAGTATGTACACATTCTCATTCAAATACACACACACACCACTTAATATTTCTCTAAGACATTTGCTGAAAGTTTGGCAGCAGGGTATCTTTATGGTTGCTTTCTTTTTATTTTCATTGTCTGTTCAGTTTGTTTTGGTAACTCCTCTAAAAGATACAGGACATTGTGATGGAAAGTGAATCCGAAGTCAGGAAATCTGTGCAAATCACTTCTCTAAGCCCATCTTCCTCACATTTAACTTCCACATTTAACTTCCTGGTTAAATGTGGGGATTGGGTAAAGAGTTCCCTTCTAGATTCTTTTGATTCTTGTTGCTTTTCCCTTATGTGTGAAAAAGAGAAAAGTTCCCCTTGTTGCTCCCTCAACCTCACTTTTACATGAATTCCCAGTTAGTACCCTGCCCCCTAAGCACACTCACCATCTTACCTACCTTGATTTTAACACTGCAATTAGTAATTGAGGGTTTCACCTGATGAGCTGCAATCTGCTTTCATGTGTACATTTTCTAATTGGTGGTTAGGTTAATAGCAATGTTTTAGATGTTCTCACTTGAAATTGACATGGTTGTAACATGCAAGGCAAGACTCATCAGTTTGCTTCCATCTGATAATAAAGTATTTTAGTTCTGACTTTCCTGAGATTGTGATTATGTGCCCGCTTTAAGAAAGCACCATGCGTGGAGATCTAAAATTTTCAAGTTATTACATTAGGGATATTTGTTCATCTGACTAAACATCTCTACCAAATACAGAAGAGTCTCTTATATAACCTTTGAATATTGAAACATGATTTTTTTTCCCCACAGCTCTTCAAGAATTCTCTATTGCTCGAAGTTTACTGTAGTTGTTGGAGAATTTTTTTTCTTTTTATTGGTTTATTAGTTGTTTTGTTCTGCATTTTGTAGTTTCTGCTGTTGTTTTTAACGCTTTGACATTATTGACTATCAGTCTAGAGATTGTGCCTTGTATGAACTGCTGTATGAAATTTTGGGACAATAGAGATCTTGATTCATTCACAAACTACTCATTCAGCAGATGAGCTGAGAGCCAACTACATTAAAAACAAGACTAAGTTCTATTATAAAGGAATGTTATTGATTTACATTAACAAATATCTGTAAGTAATTCAATGATATAAAATTGTATGATAACAACAGTTGTGATCAATACTAAAATATCATATCTATATAGTGAGTTGAATAGTGTTCCCTCCAAATTTCATGTCCACCTGGAACCTCAGAATGTGCCCTTATTTGGAAATAAGATATTTGCAGATGATTCCCTCTTCAGGTTTGTTAATTTGCTAGTATGGCTCACAGAACTCAGGAAGGCAGTTCACTTACCATTACCAGTTTATTATAAAGGTTACATCTCAGGAACAATCAAATGGAAGAGACATAGGGCATAGAGAGGGGGGCATGGAGCTTCCATGCTCTGGCACACCACCCTCCTAGTACCTCGATGTGTTCACGAACCCAGAAGCTCTCCAAATCTCATCATTTAGGGTTTTTTTTTAAATTGGAAGTTCCATTACATAGACATGAATGATTAAATCATCGGCCGTTGCTAATTGACCTCCATCTCTGGGGTCCTCTCCCCTCTCTGGAGGTTGAGGAATGGGACTGAGAGTTCTAACCCTCTAATCACATGGTTGGTTCCTCTGGCAGCCATGTCCCATCCTGAAGCATCTAGGGGCCCACCAGGAGTCAGTTTTTTTTCTTCTGGCCGCGCTAAGTGCCATGTGGTATCTTAGTTCCCCAACCAGGGATCAAACCCATGGGGAATTCCCAAGTCACCTTATTAGCATAAACTCAGGTGTGGTTGAAAGGGTCTTGTTATGAATAATGAAAGATGCTCCTATTGCTCAGGAAATGCCAAGCGTTTTAGAAGCTCTCTGTCAGAAACTGGGGACAAAGACCAAATATATATTTCTCATTATATCACAATTCATTTTCCACATAAGAAGCATTATTACTTGCTATTATAAGGTCTTAACCACTTGCATAAATCCAGACCTAGAGGATTAACTCCTAGCTCTGTCTACAGTGCCCCCTTAGTTCCCACTCATTTCCCACCACCTTCCCCACAGATGCCTTATGATCTGGAAACCCCAAAATACACTCAATTCCCCAAACTGGACCTACTCCCTCAGGCATTCAGAAATTTACTTCTCTGTCTTAAATGTCCTTTCCTTACCCCCCTCTTCCCTAGTGGGTCTGCAATTTCCCATTTGCTCTTCATTCATCAGCTAAATCCCTTTAGTTGGTGGGTACTGAGATCTTCATTTTGCAGTGGTGAAACTGGGGCTTACAACGGTACTGTGCACCCTCCCTCTCTGGCCCAGGTTACTTGTGGTCTTTTAACATCTGCACAACTCCCTTTTCTCCCTTCTTTTGCTCCTGCCACCCCTTTCACCTTGAATCCCCTCCCCTCCCACCCTGACCCATGGAGTCCTGACTATCCTTCCAAGCCCAGGGGAAATGCCACCTCCTCCTTGAGGTTTTCCCAGGTGAGCCCACAGCGCTTTGCTCTTTGTAAGACCCTCCAGGCAGTTACTGTGTCTTAATCGTCTTTGTATCTCCTATGGAGATTAGCAACAATATCTTACCTAGTGGGGACTCAAGTCTTTTTTGTTGTAGCAAATGGAATCCAACTAATGTTAGCCCCAACTCACTCCATTTTCTGCTGACTAGCCATTTTTAGGACTTCAGGGTTGCCCTAATATTTTAATAGGAAAACCTCTTTGCTTGCTAAGCAAGCTCCGTTTTGGCTGATTTCAGGAGAAAGGGACATATAAGCCCATTACTTATAGGTGTTTTATTGTATTCACCAAAGGAAAATGGGGAGAAGAATGCAACAGTATAACAATGAAGGAAGGAAATGAACTAATTCCTGCCTTGGGGGAAGTATACAACAGCTGTGCACCCTGCTGAAGGAGTGTTTTCCAAAAACAAAACAAACAAACGAAAAATGATTAATTATATGCACTAAAGCCAATAGTGAGCACTTTTAAGAGACTAAATGGAATGTCCCATCACTGGAGTTATCTGCTGCCTCAAGACCCTAACTAAGGAAGAGATTGCTTGAGGGAATGTTTCATGTGACAATAATTAACTTTTCTGTATGCTATTCTCTTTGAACTTCAAAGAATATGAAATGATCAGGGGGCTATGGAAAATGAATGAATATTCACCAGGGCTTCCAGGGATGAGAAAAGCACAATTTATGTCCTAAGAGTTTACCTTTTTGGAAATTACCCCCTCAGATTCGATAGGATGCTATTCATCATTTAAAGAAATAAGTTGTATATTTTTCAAATTTTGTTCCCAAAGAAAAGCCTGTTGCCATTATGTTCAGTTTATTGCCCAAATTGAACACAGCCTTTTAATAAAATATATGCAGTAAGGTAAGATGAAGAGCAAAATGAGATTTTCCCTATTTCAACAGATAGACTTGAAGTAATGATTAATTTAATTAGGCAAACAGGGCATACCAATTTGAGTGAAAGGTTCCCTGAAGCCTTGTAGAATACAATGTAGAGAAAGTATTTCAACCTAGCCCCACATTTACAATTGTGGAGGTTATATAACTACCACATAAATATTGATGAGAATTCTTGCATAAAACCAGGTACAAATGAAATAAAGGAAAGTTATATATAGAATTTATATTATGAGGAAAATGAAGAGCTAGACCCTGCCCCTGCAATGCCCATCACTGCACATCCCAGATTTCACAGAGAAGCGGGGTAAACTTGTGGTCATTCACTCTCCATGACATAAGCATCTCTGCGTGGTGATGGTTGAATGTCCGCAACTCAGTCAGGCGACCCAGAAGACAGGCAAAATGTTGAGGATTTTCAGGCTGATGAATCTTACACAACTTTTGTAGCACATCAAGCAGTGGTTCCTGAAGCTTCTCTACTGCCTCTCTGTCCTTTATGTATTGTCTGTCTGTTTAGAAGTTTAAAATAAAATGACAAAAAAAGTGGAAAAGTAATAATTTGGCATAATTACAGTAATGTTAACGTTTTTGAAGTGTAAGTTATAAATGTACACTTTAAATGTACAAATTAAGTATTCAAATTGATGAATTTTTACACACACGTATTTAGACTCATGTAATCACAACTAGATCAAGCTATAAGACCTTTACTGCCCCCCAGAGGCCTCCCTAAATTCTCCTTCCAATCAATGTGTACCAGAAAGGCTCCATACTGAATCTATTCCTTTAGCTCTAACCCTTGTGCTCTGTTGCTTGTGCTTAGTCATGCTGGCTCTGTGCCTTTTGTGAAAGTATGTTGCCTAGAGCCTGAAATATACGCGATATCCCATTCTCAAGGTTCTGACCTTTAAAGGTATAACACTTTTCCATTCACATAGAGATAAAAAGTTGCAGAACAGAGAATAACATTTATCTTGTTGGAGGTTTATAGGAACATTGTGACCGCACATACGTGGACAGCTGCAAGAACAAAGGATTCCAGCATCAAGAAGTTTGCAGCAACCAGCCATACCCTCTCCCCTTTTAGTAGAAAAGAAGCCTGAATTCTAACTCGGGTAAGGTGGTTCTTCAGGACACTAGTCCACCATCTTCTTAGTCTGCTGGCTTTCCAAATAAAGTTGCTATTCCTTGTCCCAACACCTCGTCTCTTGATTTATTGGCCCATCATGCAGGGAGCAGTACGAGGTTGGACTAGGTAATAAACGCACTCAAGGTAAACTCTATGATGGGCATAAGTATCATTTCTGGTGGGTATATTCTGGAATTGCTGGGTTATAGGGTATAAATGTGTGTAACTTTAGTATGTACCGCTGAAAAGTTTTTCTTTTTTAAATTATAATTTCTTATGGTAAAACTAACAACTAGCTTCTGCCTCAGTATCATGTATAAAAGTGGTTTAAGGGCTTCCCTGGTGGCGCAGTGGTTGAGAATCCGCCTGCCGATGCAGGGGACGCGGGTTCGTGCCCCGGTCCGGGAAGATCCCACATGCCGCGGAGCGGCTGGGCCCGTGAGCCATGGCCGCTGAGCCTGCGCGTCCGGAGCCTGTGCTCCGCAACGGGAGAGGCCACAACAGTGAGAGGTCCGCGAACCGCAAAAAAAAAAAAAAAAAAAAAAAAGTGGTTTAAGGCTATCATTGTAATTAAGCTTTACAAATCATGAACATGGCATCACTTATTCCCAAATAATTAATCAAAAATATAGACAAATTTTATGTACAAAGGTATTCATTTCAACGTTGTTTAAAACAACAGCAACAACAAATCTGGAAACATCCTGAATATCAAAACATGGTAAAACTGAGTAAATGACTGTACATCATACAATAGAATATGATGTACATACTACAACAAACTTTTACCAATATAATTATTTAATGACATGGGAAAAGTACACTTAAAGACAGTATGTTCTTTATTATGTTAAAAGTATATAATTTATGTCCTTGCTCAAACTTCAACCCCTTAAAAAAGCCTTCCC
Organism: Delphinus delphis; assembly: GCF_949987515.2. Classification (NCBI taxonomy): domain Eukaryota; kingdom Metazoa; phylum Chordata; class Mammalia; order Artiodactyla; family Delphinidae; genus Delphinus; species Delphinus delphis. The sequence continues at coordinate 81,449,476 of NC_082693.1, read as the reverse complement.
TGACCACTGATTAAAACAGCATTTTGCTGCCGCTTTCTTTCCTTATACCCACATCTTTATATTTTTTGTAGTATTACCACCTCCTAAAAATTATTTGCATTCATTTCTTTATTTACTGTCTTTCTCACCCTACTAGAATGTAAGCTCCATGTAGCTGTATCCTGCCTGTTTCTTTGCTGCTATATCCCACAATGTCTAGAAACATGTTTAGTGCATATAAGGTGTTCAGAATGAAATTACTGAATGAGTATGATGTTTAGAAAAAGGCTGAGAACAACTACACTGAAATGTTAACAATGGTTCCATTTGACTGGTGGAATTATATGCCATTTTACTTTCTCTTTATGTTTTTTATCCAAGATTTTCTTTAATATTACTACTATACTTGAGGGGAAAACCAACAAATGGCATAAAAATAAAAATGTAACATTGAAATTACCTGGAGAGAGAATAACAATTGCTGTAAGCAGAGCATACTCTTCTTGAGTCATTTTCAATTCTGCAACACTTTTATAAAAGCTAAACATAGGTGTTATATATTCATCAGAGATACCTATGGGGGAAAGGTGAAAAATTGCAGAGGCATAGTAAAATTTTTGAATGACTGAAAAGTGTAAAATTACAAACATTATATATATATATATACATACATGTTAATATACCCATATGCAGATATTTGATAAACGTCCCAGCCACATTTAAATAATGACTATATATTAAATGTCCCAGCCAAAGGTGAAGCATTGCAAAGAAGATCAGTTAAAATCCTCAAAATATAACCTAATCAGCGATTTGTATGTCTTTGATTTTGGCAGTGCCTTTGTTTTAGTCACTACTGTGTAACAATAAATGATAATGTTCTCGAATTGCCAAAAGAATCTCTGAACTTCACCATGCTCTCGATGGGCTTTAGTTAATCTTTTTAACATTACTATCTATAATCAAGACATAGACAGCATCTTAACCAACAAAAAATTATTGTTCTTCAGTGCAGAAATATAAACTCTACTTAATACATTGGCTAGAATTCTTATCAGAGTTCTGATCTCTCTCTGAAGTACCAAAGCTGTTTATCCATTGCCTAGTAGGCAATGGTACTTGGCCCTTCTCTTCAAACTCAGTGTGTCCAAAATCAAAGACACCATGTATAGAACTAAATTCCCCATCTTCCTCCAAATCCACTCCTTTCCTGATGTTCCCATTTTCAGTGATTGGTATCCTCACGCATCCAATTGTCGCCACCTGACAACCAAGATTCAGCCTTCCTCTAACTCAGTCCAGTGCCTGGATTGAATCAAGTCCTGCGTATTTGACCAGCTAACTCTCACTTGGTGCTCTCTCCCCTCTTCACTGCATCTGGTTGACCTAGTTTAAGTCTTTCTTTCTTTTCATCTGGATCACTCCAATTGCCTCCTTACTGGTCTTCCTGTCTTCAGTGTGGTCCTCTTTAAACCATTCTAGAATCACCTTTCTAAAATTCAAACCACACTCTGTCTCCCCAATTCTTACAAACCTTCAAAAACTCTCCATGGCTTTTGGCATAAATGTTCTTCCTTTTTACATAGGAAACTCCTGGACCCGTCTCCTGCCTCTCCCACCATCCAATACTCACCCACATGATAGCAATAGTTCACATTTACTGAGTACTCATTATGTACTAGGCACTGTTCTAAGCACTTCTTATGCTAGAACTCATTTAATCTTTCTAACACCCCATGAGATAGGTACAGAGAGGTTATGTAACTTGACCAAAGACACACAGCTGGTGAGAAGTGGAACCAGGATTCAAACCAAAGCTAGTAGGCTTCAGAGTCCTGGCTCTTAGTTGTGACTAAGGGGTACTATTTTTCTATCACACAGCCTATACTCCAGCCATGTTCAGGCACTCGGAGTTCCCTAAACAATTCTTATTGCCCAGTTGTGTACATGTTCTCTCTACTTGGAATATCTTCCTTCTCCTTTATAACTTACTCCTCTTCATAATTTAAGATTCCTTTGTGCCACTTCCTCCAATCATTCAACAGCTATTAGATTGGTGCCTGTTCTGTGCGTGGCTCCACTCCAGAAAAGCTTTGACTGGGGAATTGTGCAGACAGAAAAAAAAAAAAAAAAAAAAAAAAAGGTGTGTTGTGACTTATGGATGAATTAAGATGAGTTTCCCAGAATTGGTCCACACTAGAATAGACTACTCTATTCCATCCCAAACCCGACCTAAAAGCCTTAGAGCTTCAGTTGAAACACACCAGAATAAAGTTGGATTCCAGATGCTAAAGAGTATAATTATCATCTAATGTTATACTTCACAGGATCAGAAAGCCTGAATCCTCACCTTTAGATGAATCTAAAGAATCTTCTCAAACAGAATCCTTGGCCTTTCTGTCTTTAGTCAAAGTAGCACACTTTCTTCTCCTTTGACGTTTAATCAACCCCAGTTGGCTCTCTTAACGACAGTGTCTTTGTTGAGCAACTTGGGGATGACACCATGTGGAAGATTGCCCTCTATCCAGCTGTTACAGACTGAACTGAATACCCATGACCAAACTAGATACAACTTAAAATGCAGAGGGTTGGAGTATGTGAGGCTGGGACTACTAGTCCCGGTTTCCAACAGACATAGTGGTTAAGAGGTAGTAAGCCTGAGTTTAAAAGCTGACATATGACTTGATCTCGGGCACATTACTTAAACTCTTTAAGCCTCAGTTTCCTCATCTGTGAAATGTGAGTTATATCAATAGTATTATATGAGATAATATATGTAGAGTTCTTAGCACCAAGCCTGGCTCATAGTAAACCCTCAATAAATGTTAGAGCAAATAATCATAAAAAGAACTATTAATGTTGTTATTCAGGAGAATTGGGTCAACACATTAGTTCCATCTCAACCTTCGATTAAGCTCATGTACTTTTGTGTTTACAAAGCTACATTTTTGTTTTTGTTTTGTTTTTGCATTCTGCAGTTTGCTAGGGATGAATACAAATTGGCTGATCAGTGATTTGCCCTAGTATTTTTCTAAGTATTAAAGCTAAGCTAAGATCTGTATTTGTTAATAAAGCTATTCTTTTTCATCTTCAAAAGATGGCAGTCTTCAATAGTTGGGTATTACACCCATTAATTGTGGTTACCTAAAATAATAATTCACGACTGTCATTATTTTAAATAGTATATAAGGGTTTGGAGATAAGATTAAAGGCAACAGATTTGAAAATATTTATGAAATCATCTTTGACTACCTAATTTTCTATCTTATTTGTTTTTCTAAATCCTCTCTCACCCTCCAAAGATGATACCTCCATTAGCTATCTAATTGCAATTGATAATTTTTGGAAAAAAAAACAAAAACAGGTTAAAATATTTATTACAACTGTTTGTCTTGTGCACCTTGTAAAGAACAACAGTGAATATAGAGAAAATGTAGAAAATAAATAATAGAAGAGTTTAAAAAAATTTTTCTTACAGGATAGATAAAATATAAACTTGCTTTTGGAATTAGAGTAAATAATCAGAATTAATCACACCAACATAAACAAAGGGTGTTTTAAGTGTTTATGAGCCAGCAATTTCTAACATAAGAAATGTAACAATAGCATCGTCCTGAAGGGGCAGTCTTTTCCTGTTTTCCTGTTGACTCCTTTCTGAAACTTACTCAAGTCCAATTAGTTGATTTTTGGTCACAAGAGGGGGCTATTTTCTAACTTAATCACAAAGACTACCATGGAAATGTTCAGTTGTAAAAAACCATTGTTTCTGCTCCTCTGTTTCTTGTTTGCCTTAAAAAAAAAAAAAGAGGTCTGTGATTGATAAATTAATTGTCCAGTGATAAGAAATATTCCCTGAGAGAATAACCATGTGATAGAATTAACACTATGCTCTTTTGAGTTATTTTCATTGGGGACAAAAATAAAGCCAAGGTGTGTATGTGTGTGTATTATACACAAGTGCACATATACAAGGCATCCTTGTTCGGCTAGGACACCCTACCCATGTTTCAGGGCCAAGTTCAAATTTTGCTATCTCTGTGGAGCTTTACCTGTCACGGTGAAGCAGAATTAGTTGCTCCCTTCTCTACGTTCAATTCTATTGCACCTCTCACAATTCATATCTCTCCCTCCCATTAGAGTGAAATACCATATACAGTTTATGAGAGCAGGAGTCAACTGCGGTATTCCCAATGCCTGGCAGACTGCCTAACCAATAAAGATGTTTCTTATTCCTCTCTGTATCCTTAGTAACTAGGGTCCTGCTGGAGACAGAGTAGGAGATTAATAAATGCTTGTTAAATTAGGCAATGTTATGTTTTGTTTGTGCCTAGCAATGAAGGTTACATAGCTGTGAGATGTGCTAGGGGAAAGGATGCCACTCAGACAATGGAAACATTCTCCTGGTGCTAAGAGATTGGACCTTGGCCTCTGTTTCAATTGCTAACCTCCACTCAGTGAGTCATTTGTACCATACTGTTGGCCTTGAGTAAAAAGCTGCCGTCACATTAGCAATTCAAAAAATAACTGCTTTCAATGTAAAATATTTAAGATATTTAATAAATAACATACTTTCCAGTAGTCCTACTGGCTAAAATTTATCTTAGGATAACGATGCTTAAGAGTTGCCAGGATTTGGACTGTCAAGTTTCAGATTCATCTCAACCAAATTCACCAATTTTTGTGTGCCTCATCTGTGCCAGGCACTGTGATGGTGCTGGGAATAGTCGTCAAACAGTTTACAGATTAATGGAGAAGGCAGATACATAAATAAATACATAATGTCCTAAACTGGGCAAGTACAGAAGGCTTGGGGAATACTGCTGAGGGGCAATGGAAATACCGACGCTTTTATTAGTTTAATAATCTCTTTTACTTTGAAGAGGTTTCTTCCTATAATTTGACTCCCAAATTTGTCCATGCCAAAATTACTGTGTGACAACTTTAAAAAGCAACATGAGAGTTGGTAAGAATTCTAATTCTTAAATTAAACTTTCTCATAAATATTGTCATTTGTTTCTGTACATTTCCAACCTCTCTTTCCAAGACTATGAACTGATAATCAGCTTATATGGGCTTCATCAGAGAATTTAGTTCTTATTGTTTTCATCTTGCACAAGTTGCCAAGGTTAAAGCAGCAAAATCATATATATTTAAAGAGCAGAAAAAATAAGCACAATATACTATGTACAGTATATTTTACTATCTACTACAACTTCATCACTCTTATAAGCATCTCTCCTTCCTCTGACCTCATTGTCTTTATTCATTTTATCATTTGCTTAAAAGCAATTTCAAATTACTAGCTGCTGCTTATGCTTTCTCACTCAACCAAAAGGCAGGAACCATGTCTTACTGGGTCTTAATATTCCCTACCAGCTGACAGTTGGGCAAATATTATATCTTAGCGAGTGACAGGTGCAATGGGCAGAAATGGTACTGGGCTTTGAGTAGAACACCTGTGTTCACCTCCTGGTAGTCTACTGATTAGCTGTATGACCTTGGGCAGGTCACCTAGCCTATCTAAGCCTGTTTCCCCATCTATAAAATAGGAACACAGCACTCACATTTAGGGGCCATTGGAAATACTAAGGAGATGATGCATGTAAAAGCAAACCATTGTAAGATCACAAGGTATACTTTCATCCTGATAAACACTTACTGAATTGAATATTTCACTCATGTCTGTTGCGGAGAATCAAAAAAGGCCGAAAAATCCTATAAATTTCAGAGGTTATTTGTATTTGACGTGAACATAGAACAAGTTGTTCTGTTAAGTCTGTGAGAAGTTATTGCTAACTTCCTTAATGCTAAAATGTAAACTCATTCAGTGTTAGAAAGCCCTTTCCAGTTCTATCATATTTTATGTTTTCGTATGATTATTCCTATATTTATTAAAACTTCCAGCTTATAAATGAATTTTGCATAATACCACATTAGGAATAAAGAAATTGATGCACTAGAATTATGTAGAGACAACTCAGCCACAGGTTGTATCAGATATGTGTTCTGAAGCCTCAATTAATATAAATAAACCCTGTAACCCTCACTAAGTAAATGTGTCTCAGGAGACAGTATCTTTGTATATATGATGGGATTTGATAAAAGCAAACAAAAGAGTATGAATTTGAAGAACAAGAAAAGAAATTTCACATGATGTTCTTTAAAGAGTTCTATAGGCTTAAACAGGGTAACTTTGAAATGTTATGTTATTCTGGAATTAAATGTACAGTAGAAATAAGAATGTGTTATATAAAAATAAAAAGTTATTCTGAAAGGTCATCTTGCAAGATCAGGTTTTTCTGTGGTGTGGGGAAGAGGCAATGTTCTGAAAATCCACTGGGAGAAGCAAATTCATAAATATTAATAAATGGAAGCATCATTATAGATAATAAAATACGAAGCAGCATGTGAGTTTGGATGGTTTTTATTGTCACAATATGTGGTTGATGTTTGGGTAAAGTATCTTATTATGAGCTGGAGGCATGCATTTTATTCATACAGATTGTGTTCTGGAAAACTTCATTCTTGAACTCATCTGAAACTTGCAGTATCACAAGTTCTGAAACTTATGTTCTCAAGCAAGGTTTTTTCTTTTTGATCACTACATATTTTTAACCTGCAAGACCCTCATGTGTTCTCACCTAGTTATTGCATTGGTCTCTTTATAGAGACGTGCCTCTTGTCTCAATTCCTCCAAACCTTCCTTCAAATTACTGCTAGAAAGATCTTCCACAGTACTGCTATGGTCGTATCATAGTTGCTCAGAATATTACCAAGAATCCCCATTATATAAGAACTAAAGCTCCTTTTGTGGTATTTGCCATCTTTAATAATCTAGTACTCACTACATTTTCAACTCCACAAATATTATTTTCCAGCAATATCAAGGTATTTGTGAGTCCTATACACAGATGCTCTCTCATTTCTCCACATCTTTGTACCTGCAATTTCTATATTATTATGTTATAATGGCTATATCTCTTGGAATGCCTTTCTCAGACTTTTGTGGCTTGACAAGTTCTTAACTTGTTCTTGACAAGTTCCATGGTTCAATTGTCAACTTTGTGTGACTCACCAAGTAGATTCACAGGAAGGCAGGCACGTCTTTACGCTTCATTTTATATACACATTCCTTATAGTCCCTATTACACTGCACATTGATTTAGAATCACTTGCTTGTACACCTTCCCCACTAGTCTATGAGTTCCTGGAGGACAAAGACCATACATTGTCATCTCCATACCCTCCCTGTCACAGTATTCCTCCATAATAAGTTAAATTGTGTTATTCATTCATTATTTCATTTTTATCTCTTGAGAGGCAGTAGAGTATAGTGGTTAATATATATGGCTTCTGAAGTCAGGCTTCATGTCTGCCTCTGGAAAAGTTATTTAACCACTCTCTGTCTCAGTTTTCTCATCTATAAAATGGGAATAATATCAGAACTTATAGGATTTTTATGAGGATTTGATGAACTAATACATATAAAGTATTCAGAACAGTGTCTGAAACCTAATAAATTATGTATAAGTGTTGCTATTAGTATTATTTCTTATTTTGCTTTGCATTGAGATGGATAATAGTTTGATACATAGTCATTCATACCTGAAGATTTTGAATAAATGAAACTTTTTCTAGACTGAATAATCCCAGCTCCTTTAGGCTATTTTAAAAATCAGACTAATATTCCAATCTTTAAAAAATTTCTCCTTTGGTCCTTCATCTTAATGCAGTGAAAAGAGTATTTTTGGTATTTTGCTATTACAACAAGAATTTTTGAACCAAGTCACTAAATTCTCATCTATTCTTTTTAGTATCGTTCTCTATGCTAGTCACAATGGGCATATAACTGCATAAGATAGTGTCCTTTTTAGTGCCATTGCTAGTCACAGTGGGCATATAACTGCATAAGATAGGCAAGAGGCCTGCCTTCATGGGATGTACAAATTCTTACTTGCAGGAACAGACTTTTTACCATTAGCCAAATTACTTACCGCTCTTTCGAATTCTCTCTTCCAATAGGTCAGCATGTCCAGCTGGAAGTTTCTTACTGAAAATCTCAGCTGAACGGAGAAACATAGCTTCAACTGCAGACCCTTTCAGCAAAGCAATCTGATCTTCATGGTCCAATGTCTGAAACCCTGAGTGAAGATGATAATCAAATCAGTATCAAAAATTGTGAATGTTGTATAACAATATTTCATCATCACCATCATCCCCATTGATAAAACCTTTCCATAAAGTGATTTTGTAATTGTTTTAAGATTGAACAGCTAAACTGAGTCAATAAGTATCTATTGTACTCCCCCAAATAGAAGCTGACTTTTATTTTCATCGAGCAGGATTTATTTAACAAGTCCAGACTAAAGAGGATATCAAGTCCATACCAAATATGTATACTTATATACTATGGAAGAGACAGGCTAATTCAGATGAAATATTGGAGATAAAGTAGATTCTCTTTGAGCCATTATTTTAGTCATATCTTGTCACATCAGAGAGGGTCAGAGAGGGTCAACTCTGCAGAATGGAAGCATCCACAAGCCAGAAAACATTTTACATGTATTCAGAGGTTTAAATGAATATTCGGCCAACTCGATGAGTCTTTAATCAATGTGAAGAATGGGTAGCATTCCACCCCGCCCGCCAAAAAACCAATCAGGGCCATGCTGAGGTATCTGCTCTGAGCTCAGCACTGCACATGTGGGGTAGGGAAAATCAGAGACATACAGGAAAAAACTGATGACCTGAAGAAATATAACACTGCCCAGAAAATCCAAAGTCCTTATGCAGGCTTATATGCTATAGTCCCCAGTGGCCTCTCTGACCTCACTTTCTCCTTCATCACCTCCTCCTCAGTTATTGTGCTCCAGCCACACAGACCTCTGGCTCTGTGGTGAACACACAAGTCTGATTTTGCCTCAGGGTGTATGCTCTTCCCCAGCTATCCCCATGCCCCACTCCCTCAGTGTATGCAGGCCTCCCTACCTAAAATAGCACTCCCCAGCACTCACTAGTCCCTACCTGCTTTATTTTCATTCATAAAACTTACTACTGCCTGACATGATACTATAAGTTTATTTGCTTATTTGTTAATTATCTGCCACCTCTCCTGGAGTATAAACTTCTTGGGGACAGAGACTTTGCCTGTTTTATTCACTTCTGTATCCCAAGTGCCTGGCATATAATAGGTATCCAAGAATTAAATAACAATGGAGTTCAGAGAAGAGAGTAATGCTAAGAATTAAAAGTCACTACCTTGATGGTAGGCATTCAAAAATACTTGCTCAATGAATAAATGAATGAATTGAAGAACTGAAAACATAGCAGGAGTCCATTAATGGTGATTACTTAAATAAATTATGGTGGATCCATAGGAGGGCAGTATAAAATAAGGTCTCTAAAATCAGATTGCCTAGAAGAAAATTCTGTCTCTGACACTTACTATCTTTGTGGTCTTGGGAAACGTACTCACTCTCTTAGTGTCTCAGTTTCCTCACCTCCAAAATAGGGATTATAAAAGCACCCACCCCTTAGGATTGGCAGAAGTATTAATGAGGCAATCATATTAAATGCCTAGTACAGTTCTTGACATACAGCAAATACTTAAATAATGTTAACTATTATTATTACAATGGAATACTATGCAACTGTTAAAAGCATGAGGCTGGTATACATATATGGGAAGATGTTAAAGAAAAAACGATACCCCAAAACAAATATGTACTATATAATCTCACTTACATGTTTAAAAACAACAATCTATGTATGTGTATGTGTGTATAGATTAAAATATATGAAAGAAATCAAACCAGACTTCTGTCAATAGTTGCCTATAATAAAGATGATATGGATGGCTGTGAAGGGGACTTTAACTTTCTGGTCCATAAATTTCTGCATTGTTTGAATTGCATGATTGAATTACTTACAATGGGTACCAATCTATTTGGAGTTTTTGTATACAAAACTTTAAAAATGGGGTGAAAATGTCCTTCTTTTCCTGCCTGCTGAGCCTGCCTTCTGAGATGGTCCAGCTCTCTGAGGCATGATTTTAAGGATGTTTGGAAAGGTCTCTGGTAGGACTTTTTTTTTTTTTAAATTCAAACAGAAAGTCACAAAAATTATAATCATCCTCATCAGTTCACTCAGTCCCATGTAATTAATTTTTTATCTTGATCTTTTGTTAGCACTTTTATGAATTCATCAGTTTTTCATTAGAGTTCTGAAAATGCTTATTCATTCAGTTCAGCAGTATCTGGTAGGACTTTTTATCAAAGTCCATTGATCTTCTAAATTCAACCCCTATGTTGATAAGCAAATATTTAAGTCCCTTTCTATAATTTGCATTTCTCCCCAAGTGTAAAATCAGATCGTGAGAGTAAAGAACAGGCTTTTTCAATCTATACTCCCTGTCTCCCTCTACCCAAGATTCTGAATCACTCTCTTAGAAGGTATGCCTCTTTGTTTCTCTTCCTAAAATATAACCTAGAAACTTAAATCAGTCCTAAGTCTCATTTTCACCTCAGTGTCACAAATGCCTGATCAATGAGAGCAGCAGAACATCTTCTCTAAGTATCAGCTCTGCATTGACCATCTCTTTTCCTGTTGATAATGAATAACCTTCCCCTGTTCTGAGAACTTGAGTCTTTTTTTATGACTCTTCAAAAAGTCACTACCTTAGAGAACCTAAGAGCTCCTTTGAGGGCAGGAGCCATGCTGAGTCTCCAGCACCCTGGACAGTGCCTGGCACAGGTTATGCTCAATGAACTGCTGAAAGGAGTGACTCCCCTGGGTCTTTCACAAAACACCCTTTCCTATTGGTATTATATATCACTATTATTACTATATATAATAATGTTGTCATTTCTATAATTATTGTTAAAAGACAATTTTTTCTGTCTCAAGGTTTTCTTGCCTTTTATTTCCTGCTGCATTTAAATTTTTTTCCTTCTACTTTACTCGTTAAACATGCATTAATTGCACTCTTTCTCTCCCTCAGGAAATAGGTTAGGCACTGGAAATGAAGAAGTGTGTAAGATATTGCCATTGCTTTCAGATAAGTTACCTTCTTATGAATAAGATACTTTTTCGCCTTCAATTATTTCCTGATTCAATACCAACTGACCATTTGAACTGAAAAACCTTTTCCCATAAACAACCAAGAACATCATATTCTCCCTTTCCCAGTTCTCCCCCCACAGTTATCACTCTCGTGTAATCTTTTTTTAATCATGATTGCCTTCAGCCAAATTAGCATATAACAATTAAGTTTCTCTTTCATTGTTAATAAATAAATGAGAGAATATTAATGTTTCAATGATAACAAGAACTTTCTCCCCACATCTTATGACTTTTATATAAGCTTATGTCTATCCATGACACATTTAATAAAATAATAGCATAATGCTGACAAAAGAAAGCAAATTAAACTGTCTAATTAAAATCCTACATCAGAAGTCACCTTCTGTAATTTAATATTACAGTGTTATGCTGCTATGCAAGATATTTATTATACTCTACTAGACCATGGATTCTAATGTACTAAAATATTTTAAAAACACTGAAACAACTTAAACCTATTGCCTTATAGAGCATTGATAATGTGGCTGAAAGAATGGGGGAGGAGTGGCACTGGGAGACAAGAACCTTGAATTCCACATTCTGTACTGGCACCATCTAAATGACTATGGATAAGTCCCTCTCCCTCATCCCATTCATACACTTGTTCATCAAGCCCTACCAATCTTTGAGTCTCTCTTCATTTTGTTTCCTCTTCTCTCTCCCACTGCTATTGCTTTATTTCAAGCCCTCTACCTGGACTGGTGCAGTAGCATACTAACTGATCCTCCCTGCCTGCAGTCCGTCCTCATTCAAATCCATCTTACACAAACCCAATAAAGCCATATATCTATAACATAAATCTCATTATGTTCCTCTCAAAAAGAAAAAAAAAAAGCCACCAAAAACTTCTTACCATCCAGGGCATCCTTATCAGTCTGGTACCAACTTGCCTTATGTCTAGCCAAGGAGCCCACCACAGACATTATTCTATAGCTACACTGAATCTTCTCTTCCATTTCTAATAATCCTATTCTTGGTCATGCCTCATTACCTTTTCACAAGCAGATCTCTTGACTTGGAATGCCCCTTCTCTTTCATACCACTGGGAAAAACCATTTTTTCTTTTACACTCAAATATGATTCTTTCTGAATCCTCCCTGTCTTTCTCAGATACAATTAGGAATCATTTTCTCTCTGTTCAACAGCACTTTGTATACATGGTTTTTTGGGGTTCTTTAAAATTTTAGCCTTTAATCACTCTCCTTGATGGTAATTGCTAGGTACTTAGCATAGAGTACATTTCAAAAAATGCTTATTAAATGAATAAATGGATGAATGACAACTTTGGAAAGTCTCAATTTTTTAATCTATCAATTTGGAGAATTATTATAATTTAAAATATCCCATCTGGCTCTAATATTTCATGTCTATAGTAATTAGACACATTAATTTAAAGCAGATGTGGGGGACTTCCCTGGTGGTGCAGTGGTTAAGAATCCGCCTGCCAATGCAGGGGACACGGGTTCAAGGGTTCCTGGTCAGGGAAGATCCCACATGCCACGGAGCAACTAAACCTGTGCGCCACAACTACTGAAGTCCACGTGCCTAGAGCCCTTGCTCCACAACAAAAGAAGCCACTGCAAGAAGAAGCCCGTGCACCGCACGGAAGAGTAGCCCAGGACCACCACAGCTAGAGAAAGCCCGCGCACGGTAACGAAGACCCAACGCAGCCAAAAATTAAATAAATAAATAAATAGAATTTTAAAAATAAGTAGATAAATAAAAAGTTATAAAGCGGATGTGGCATTATTCCCTTTTTACGATGAACAGACTGCCTCTCAATGTCACAAGAATATTGTACAGTGTAGTAGAAAAGTAACTACATGTAAAAATACCTGGAAGTTTTTTTGTGAATTCTACGAGAATCTGTACATGACTGGTAGCCATTTCAGTTAAAATGAGAAAATTTTCTTCTGCGCTGAATTCTTCTTTTAACTAAATTTTAAGAAAAAAGCAAATGGTAAGTAGATAGAAGGAGAAATCCATATAATATTGTTATACTATAGAACCATATTTAGATAATAAATTTTAAGACCCAGCTCAAATTTTTCAGATCCTTGGAGAACAATTACTATTACCAAGCTAGGTATGAGACTTCTTACTCTTTGTTTAATGCTGCAAAAAGTTTAAATATACAACTTAAACTCTAAGCCCTAATCATTTTAACTAACATATTCATATATAAATTTGACCCCCAAGGTAGTAAAAGCTCCAGAAAATATTAACTTTAAACCCATGAATCCTCAGATATTGTACATACAATTTTATTTGTTATTTCCTGAGGCATCCTCTGCTTGCTGTATGAATCCATAATATAATGAAGAAGATTCTGTTGATCTGGGGTGAGCTCAGTTTTCTCCTACACTGGCAAAAAAATGAAAGGTGTCAGGGAAGCTGGTTATAAGGCATGTTTCCCATGTGTACTGTCATCTGGAGTAAACCACTAGCAGAAATTGTTGAAAAAAGCCCTAAATATGGCAGAAACTGTGCATGCACTCTGTTATAATGTGTAATTGCTTTCTCTAGTTCCTTGGGCAAGCCACATCACATTTCACTAAATGTGTCCCAAGTGGGTAATTTTCCTATCTATGAAACAGGGATAACAAAATATTCCTTTCATGTATTTCTTGTGAATAAATAATAAGCAGGATATGAAGCCTGTCAGGCCTACTACCATAGCAGAGTTGAGTAGTTCTCATAGAGACCATGTGGCCAGGCCTAAAATATCTGGCCCTTTACAGAACTGTTGCCAACCCCCAAAGTAGTAAGTCATCAATCTGGACAATTCAGACCACAAACACCTCTTTCCCCCTGATTAGCATCTTTTGATGAGTGTGAATAATAGTGTCGACTTGTTGCTTCCTTTACCAAAGTGTTATTGGTGAAGCACTATGACAAAGTAATACAGCTGACCCTTGAACAACACAAGGTTTGAACTGCATGGGTCCACTTATACACAGATTTCTTTTACTACACATGTTCTACTGCACTACAGAATCTGTGGTTGGTTGAATTCACAGGGGCAGAACTGAGGTTACGGGAGGGCCAGACTGTGAAATTATATGTGGATTTTCGACTGCCCGAGGGTGGACATCCCTAAATACCCCCCCAAGTTGTTCAAAGGTCAACTGTACTTTTTACATAAGATTATTTTTTCTGAAATGAACACAAAATAACATATTTGCAAAACTAAACTTGGGTGAAATTTTCTTTGTCAGTAGTATAATAAATATTGAGAAGAGTGTGACTTAATCAATCACGGATTATAGGTTTTGCAACTAATGGCAAATTAAAATTCCTCCAAATGTTCTGTGAACTATCACAGCATGTTTGGCTAAGCATCCAAGATGCTGTTCCTCTATTTTGTCCTGAGTCACGCAAAGGATTTCTTGAGTAATTTGTGACCTCAGGGAGAAGGGCCTTTCTCTATTGACCCACAGATGTGTATTCACCCTGTTTTACCCCTCGATAAGGACTAATCCACAGACCCCTATTGAGTCCACATCCTTTCCAGTCTCAGCCTCCCTTCTCACTGACAGGGAAAGAAATGTCATCGACACTCGTTTTAAAGCCCGAACCATTCCCACCGGTTACCTCTGGGAAGCAGGAGGAGAATAGGATCAGGGAGATGGAGAACTTTCACTGATTTTACTTCATCCATGTTTACGTAACTGCTATCCTTTGAATTTTTACATGGAAGCATGTATTACTCTCTTGACTAAAAAGCTCTTGATGCACACTTGAAATGAAATTCTGCTTGTGGCTGTGGCCCTGGTGTGAAAGCTCCCCGCCCAAGTCACAACATCCTAGAAGCTCAGTGGCCGCCAGCTATGGTGGACACGCTGGCCCGTCATTACCCTGCATGACTTAGTTGTCGAGGTCACTTGCCGCAAGTCACGTCCTTCACCGTCTTCATTAATGGTCTGATCTGCGTGCTGCTTCACGTTTTTCCTCAGTCTTTTAGATTTACACTGAATGTCAGTTAACAAGCCTGAAAACATAAACAGAGAGTCTTCGCCATCCAAGGAAAGCCCTGTTGGGTTTGTGGTCCCAAGGCAGCTGAGGTGTGGTCAGCTCAAAAGGTCTCCTTCGCCATTTAGCACAGAGCTAATTCTGGCCCTACTGACAGTTTAAGACTTGGTCTTGAACAAGAAATGTATCTCCTGTGAGCCTGAGTTTCTTCCTTGGTAAAATGAGAATAATATTTAACCCACAGAGTTATCTGTAGATTAAATATCATTAGGTCATTTTTTAAAATGAGCTTTCTGCAAAGAATTTGTAACACCAGAGCATTGTACAAATGTAAGGTACTCAATAAAAAAGGTGAATGACACTCACCCTCTTCCTGGCCTAGGGGGCCTTGAAAGCTAGTGTTTCAAAACATAGGATTAATACTGTTTTCCATCGATGTTTACATAACTGTACTGTAAGAAGTAGATCCAATTTCACATTAAACACAAAAGAAATGTGTTGAGTAAAATGATGTCAACATCCTTTAGGGAAAAATTTTAAAGTCCTGTTAATTTTCAGAACTGTATAAATTATTAAGAATATAGTTACAGATGAAAATATCTCCAGGGGACTTTGAAATTTTCTTTTGAATAATCATACAATATCACCATAAATTTACACTTAAACAGAACTAGTAAAATAGTGAAGAACAACCTCTCATGTTCCTATTTAACTTCCTTATTCTCTCAATGTTAACGAAACGAAGTTCCAAGAGTTTCTTTGTCCAGGGCATTTACTTTATAGGATCATACAAAAGCTCTTATATCTGTTACTAGATAAGTGTGTGTTTTCACAAATAACATTATAGACTCTTGTAGGTAGAGTCATGAAAAATGTCCTCAGGACTTTGCTGGAACAGGTTCATATTTAAGTGATGAGGAACATGAACCACCCAGGATCGAAGTAAGTGTTTCCACTGCAAGATTGGATTCCAGCCACAGCCCCTACCGCAGTCTCTTGTTTCATATACGCTAAGAAGAGATTGTGATCGGGCACTATAAAATTTTCATCCATCCAGAGCAGGATTATTTACACTGACCTATTTTTACCCCCCTCCTGCACGCGTTATTTCTTTGGGTCCATCCCAGTTGCCTGCAGTTGGGGAACAATAGAACTGGAGTCACCTTCCAAAGGCTTTTATTTCATGTGGCATTCCGTCTCTGAGTGTTATCATCCCCTTGGTGATGTTTGTTTGTTTATTTGTGTTTTGAGCAGGAATAGGACATATCTCAGAATCTGAGTGGTCTGTAGAATTTGCAGAATGAAAAATTAATATGTTATGTACGAGCATGCATTCCAAATTTTGATGAAGATTAGGGTTTCTCACAAAGCCAGCAGTTAATAGTGTCTCTTTATCTGATTGAAGGACAGAATTATATTAAAACTCGGAGTAATTTCCTGTGTAAACCTATACAAATTGGTTCAAAGCTGCACTAAGAGAAAAAGGAGTCTTAATAAAATGACTAGGTTTAAAACTCTATTTAGACAATTCAGAGGCAGTTACACCTTATAGAACATTCTTAATTTTTCCCACAACTGTGAATTTTTATGCTGATTAAACAATAAATAAGAAGGATATTAAATCATATTTGGAGGAAACATTTAGACTGTCATTCTTTGTAGCTTATTAAAACATGTTGCTTTGACTGTATGTTAATGCCATTTCACTTCACGTATAATTCATGGCAACAATGGACACCAAAACACAGCTGTTTCTTTCAGGTGCATAAGATGCTCTTTAAATGACAGTTTCGACAATTTCAGTGGTTCATTACCCTTTTCAAGAACTTAGACGGCTTAGTAAGTCTCTGCTTTAATATGTGACGTACAATTCCAATCATGTGAGTTACCTGACATCTGCCTCCTTAAGAGATTTTTAGTGGAATTTAATTGCTTGTTGCGAATACCTGTATACATACATTCAGCCAACATTCCCATCTCTTTGCATTTCCTTAGTCGACACTCTTGGCACTTCCTTCGCATGTACATGTCCATCACACAGTTGCCCCCGTTTTTACACTTGTACACGGCATTTTTGGTAATGCTTCTCCTGAAGAAACCTGGGGAAGAAACGGAAAGAAGTAAGAGGCTCCAAACCACACACCTGGATTGAGAGATGCCACAGCATTTTTCTCATCAACCCCCGTGGGGCACTCAGGCCATCCTTGACCATATCGGTGACAAATGTACTTTTGGCTGTGCTGCACGGTCCAGACGGCTGCTGTTGTTAATGATTTATTTCTCAAAAATAAAGACACATTTGAATTATAGCCTCTCTTTGGAAAAATCTTGGTTTGTTTTAAAAGATAGATTACTTTCATTAGTGTATCTTTACTGGGAGACCATTATGTACTAATGAGCTCTAGGTGCTGGTGGTACAGGGGTGAATAAGTTATCACTGCCCTCTTACAGTTTACGGGTTGGTTGAGAACAAAGGGAGGCAAACAACCAAACTAGCGAAATTCCGTGTTCCTGGGCTGTGCGGAGGCAGAGAGGCTGACTGAATGATCAGTTCTGGATACAGAGGTCAGACTCGGAAGTGAGCATTGAGGTTTCAATTCAGTACTTAATATACGCAGCTTGGTATAATAATAAACATGCCAACCTTGCTTTAAAATAAACATCTCCCCGGAGAGCATGCAGCCACAGCTACAGCCGCTACAGTTCAGCTGCCTGGAGGTGGGGAGGGGACTGACTGGCCTCCTTTCTGCTTCTCCTCTTCCTCCTCCACCCATAAACCTGGATGACCATGGTTCCTGACACTTTTGGAGTCGAGGTGGAGTGGTGAATAAGGATTGGGCTGGGGGAGGCAGGGGAAGAAGTGACAGGAAAGAGCTTACTTGCCTGGTGTTGTTAGAAGCTGGTTTGTATCTAGCAAGTTTTGGAAACTGACTCTTTCTCCCTTGGTTTGGGTTCTTTTGAGAACTCCTCCCATCACTGGGATATTTTCCTCTGCAGTTCCTTGTTGAGGGCAAATATGTCTCTCTTCTAGCCCATGGCTTTCATCTCATTCTTCAGCCTCTTGGAATTCGGCAATTCACCTGCATCCTCTTCCTTCTGACGTCCCTCCACTCCATGGACTCAACCCCATGCCAGTTTTCTCTGCTCCAACAAACTCAGAGAAAATTGCTTCCACCTACCTATGAGCAGTCAGCCACCCACCCTCTTGCCCTTTCAACTTCTCAGGTGAAAGTCAGACGCCAATCTTCAGTGTCCCTCAGCTGCAGGGAATACATGTCAATCTCCTTGAGTGATCCTGTTGAAGACCCTTCCATTGGGCCTGGGGCAGCAGGGCCTCCTTAGTGTACAGATTTTATCTGGAGAAGGGGGACACCTTTTTCTAATTCTCACAAAAGTCCCATACTTTCCAGCGGTGGCCCCCAGGGGCAGACAGCCACACCCCACCCCACCCCACCCCTTTGCAATGGGAATGTGGGATTCCTAGCACACTAATCACATGTTCCAAAAGCTTTAAAGATCACTCTCTAACTTCCAACTCCTGCTCACTTCATACCCTCAGAGTAAGCGAGGTATTTAACTAGTTCTTAACTACCCACTGCAAGATGGGCTCACTTTGGAATGTAGCATCTATTGTCTTCACGCCTTTGCCAAAATTGAGACAGCAGTGTCCTTCCTATTTTAACAGCCTGTTGGAATAATAGCTGACATTTACTAAGCACCCACTCTGTTGTTCTAACCACTTCACCTGCATTTAGTTATTTAATCTCCATATCAATGTTATGATGAAGATAATATTATGTGTCCCCATGTTACAGATGAAAAAAATGGTACAGAGAGGTTAAATATTTGGCCATGATAACATGGTTAATAATTGGACTAAAAAAATTTAAATCCAGGCAGTCATGCACCAAAGCCCACGCTCTTAACCACTATGTTATAATTGCCCCCCTTGCATCACAAGAGAGTAGAATAACTTAATCTTAAATACCTACTATCTGAAAGCTGCATCAGAGAATGCAAGGGAGACACCAAGATGAAGAAAACATTCCTTGTCCCTCAGAGCTTCCAACTTAGGGGGAAGACAAAGCAGTAAAATCACAACACAATAAAAATGCAGAGTGACAGGATAGCCAATTAAGTAATACATTATTGGAAGGTAGATGAAAAAGTGATCATTTCATGGCCACACTAAATGCTTGTGAAGGACGTGCCACATTAAAGGGAGACAGCAATTCCATCACAGACTTGGAGATCTGCACATTTGTTATGACAATTTTCCAAGCAGAAGGCAATAAAAATTGTCCTAGTAAAATAAGTATAATATGACAATTTCCCATCAGCTAAAAGTCTAGTGTCTCGAGGAAAAGGCATTATATGGGCTGGGAATGGCCCTGATTAATTCCAAGTAGGGGGAACCACAGAAGACCTCATGAAGGAAGTAGAATTTGAGCTGGACCTCAGAGAATAAGTAGGATTTTGAAACATGGACTTTGAGGGAGGAAGGACAGTCTGGGAAATGAGCAAGTGCACGGAGTTATGGAAATTCCAAGGAAGGGTAGATAATCCATCTTGATGGGAGGGTAGAGTGTGGGGAGAATTAGTGGGAGCTGGATGAGGGCATGTAGTGGGACAGAATATGGTTAAATGCCGTTGAATTCCAAGCAAAGAAGTTGAATCTTTATATCAAGTAGAGAGAGAGAGAAGCCTTTAAAGGGTTTTGGCAGGGGAGGGTCTAACCTAACCTGCGTGTTGGGAAGACTCCTTGGGGCAAGGTCAAGAAAGGTGGGACAGGGAGATCGGAGACTGGAGGCAAGAGACTGTTATGGCCAGAGGGTGACTGATGCCTGACCTATATGGGGCGGGGAGTGGGGGGGCAGGAAACAGAGGAACATTCAGGACTTGATAACTAACTCAATATGAAAACAAGCTGAAGAAAAAGTTAGAGATGTCAAGGTTAAAAAAGTCATAGACTTGCTTTTGAATTTGTGAGCTGGTATAACTTTCAGTAGGAATGGTATTACCATTTTCCTAAATGTCAAATCCAACCACATAGAGTCTAAAAAAAGACTGTGCTTCAGATCAGTGTTGATATTGGGAGTGCAAACACCACGTCGTGCAATTCAAAAGAAACTACAGACAAAAAAAGAAAGAAAGAAAAGAAAAGAAAAAAAGAACTTTTTCCTGATACCAAATGATTGATCTCAATGACCACTTTAGCTTACTTGAGTCAATCTTCCCACTAATTTTCTGCCCCTCCCAGGCACAATTCCCTCTAAAACCATGATAGATATTGATAGCTCAATAATGAATTGAAATAAAATTCCTTATTCCAGGATGAGTCAAAGGAACAGTGCTAGGACAATTCTGCAGGTTTTTTTTTGCTCTGGTATTAACTGAGAAAGGACTCATTATCATCTCAATAGCTGAATTAATTAGCTTTCACTCTGAGGTGGCAACACAATGTTATCATTCTATCATTTAAATAAGGCTACATATACTGTATTTATACTTATGCAAATCAATCCGTACACATACCTCTGCCTCTCTCTTGTGCATATTCAACAATGCCCATATCAGAAAAGTCATATGAAAATGAATGGAAAGGAAATTCACTGAGGAACAGAGGCTCCCCGGTAAAGGAAGATGAATAGACAGGGCTGGCATTGCCCTCAGGGGAGTGTGTAGCGCTAGGGGGCTTCCTGGGGTGGCAGGCGAATAAGCTATAGGATGGTAAAATGGATCCCTCAGTTACGCAGAATATTGGACATCCTGCTTTTCTGCTTCTTTATACAGATAGAACCCATACCATACCCTACTCCCAACTCATACTTACATACATGCCCACACAGACACACATGCACATACTGGACTCCAGGGACTGACAGTAGGCCACACATTACTTTGAAATCAATAAGATGTTGGTTGATGTTTCAACCTCTAAGGGTCTCCTGACTTTTTAAACAGCAACAGACACATAGGACTGAGGAATTAGTTATGTTAACATCCAATACGGCCTAAAGAAAGTCAGCTTTTAGTTCTGCCTCAGCAGACCATAGAATAAAAAGGACTCCACCACCGACTTGTACAGGACTTATTCTGTAGCAGGCACTTTTAAACACTTTGCATATGGCGTTTCACTTAACACTAATAACAATCCTATGAGGTAGACCTAGTCTTATCTCTCTCTTATAGGTAAGGAGACTGAGTTACATAGAAATTAAGTCATTTGCTCAAGGTCCTACAGATAGTAAATGGTAGAGCTCAGATTTGAACGCTGATAGGCTCAGTTCCGTACTCTATGCTCTTAACCACTATATTATGCTGTCCTTCTAGTTAGGAGATTACATTCTTAAAAATTGTCTTTTGACATTAATCTCCCCAAATCCCATTTTGCAGGTGAAGTGCTCCACAGTTTCATCCCTATCTCCAAAGCTTCTTCAGAAACATCCTGTTCTCCCTCCCCACTCCAGATGTCTGCTCCACCTCTGTCTCACTGGTAGAAAACTGCAAAGTAGCACAAACTAGACAGAACAGCTGCCAATACTGAACCAGGTAAGCTTTGGTCTCCATCACACAGTTTCTTAGGCTTTAGGATCTCAATTCCTCTCTTTGAGTTGTTTGCTGAAATTTTTAGAACTCAGTAATAGACTCCTGATCGCCTGGCAGGAGCTGTTTTAGGTCGTTGTTTTTGAAAAAGCAAACTCTCAAACTTTTGAGATGCAGTCGATAAAAATTATTCTTGACTATTTAGTTCTTGTTAATGTTGCTTTTAAGGTTTTTTTCCCCCTTTATCTGTTAGGGAGCCACAAAAAAATGTCTACCTGATTTTCCAACACTTACTTTTATCATTATAATTTCTAATTTTTTTTTCTTAAATAGGTTTAAAAAGAACTGACTTTGAATTACTTTTGGAAGTTGCCTAATGTCACTCCAAAGTAGGCAAATCAACAAACAACCTAGTAGTCAAAGGGCATTCGTAAAACTTCTATACTCCCTCTGGAAAAAAAAAAAATACTGTGAAATAAAAGTTCCTTAAAATAACATAGTTTGGGCTTCCCTGGTGGCGCAGTGGTTGAGAGTCCGCCTGCCGATGCAGGGGACACGGGTTCGTGCCCCGGTCCGGGAAGATCCCACGTGCCGCGGAGCGGCTGGGCCCGTGAGCCATGGCCGCTGAGCCTGCGCATCCGGAGCCTGTGCTCCGCAACGGGAGAGGCCACGACAGTGAGAGGCCCACGTACCACAAAAAAAAAAAAAAAAAAAGAAAATAGGAATACAACAGAGAAAATCAATGAAACCAAAGCTGGTTCTCCGAAAAGATCAATAAAATTGAAAAATATCTAGCAAGGCTAACCAAGAAAAAGAGAGAAGACACAAATTACTAGTATCAGAAATAAAAGAGAGCCATTACTACTAATTCCATGGATATGAAAAGCATAATAAAGGAATATTATTTTAAAAATTGTATGCCTTCTCTATATCTTTAATTCTGTGTTTGTAAGGAGGGGAGATGGTTCTGTGGAAATAAAGCCTATCCAAATGATCAAACAACAAAATGCAAAACACAAAAACACAAAACCACTAGTGGTTATCAGTGGTTGCCTCTGGGGAACAGGACTTGGGGCAGAAATGGTTGTGCAGGGGATTTTCTACCGTTTGACTTTTGAATGACATGTACTCATTGCTTTGACAAAATGTTCAAGTGACGAAGTTGTCTAAAGGAGTTGAAAGCAAAAATCCGTGGACACCCTAATCCCTACTGGGTATCCTTGGGAGACTGAGGGCAAGGGTAACATCTGCAGGGGTTGGGCTTTTCAGGCCCTTAACAGCTGTTTAAACTCCCAGGTAGGCAAACTCCCAGGAGCTGGAGGCTTATACTGACTAGTGGCCTCTAGTCGCTACTTTCCTATTTATATATTGCTTATATATTTAGTTTAAATATTTTTTCTTATTTAAATCTAATTTCTATTGTCTTCAGTTTGTCTTATATCATTGCTCTGTATTTATTTGATATATCAACTTTTATTCATTGGAAATCACCCTTCTATCGTTTCCTTTTTCTATTTGTTCTTTTAGATACCATTTTATTGCTTTTGTATTTTTAATCTTTTTTGTTTGTTTGTTTTACTGGTTTCTCTTTTTTTCTATTTTAGCTCAATTATGTAAACTGTTTTCCTACTTTGCTTTAAAATGGTGAAAGTGAGAGCAGGAATTTTGTTTTGTTCACCACTGTATCGCGTAGGCTTAGAATAGCGGCTGGCATATAGTTGGTACTTAATAATATTTACTGAAAAAAATTGAATTAATTAATTCAAACTCCCAGCAGCTAGAGGCTTAATTAGTTAACTAATAGGAAGAGAGATAGTTTTGAAAATAGTGTATGATCCAAATTAAGGGGGCTGGATGAAGAGAAGAATAACGATGATAAAATAATAGGAATTCATCAACAAAACAACAATAGCGAATGTTTTATGAGCACTCAAGGTGTGCCAGGTACAGAGCTGGAGGTTTTAAAAACAATGTCTCTATTCACAAATGAATCAACGGACAAAGGATTAATCTCCAAAATATACAAACAGCTCATGCATCTCAATATTAAAGAAACAAACAACCCAATCCAAAAATGGGCAGAAGACCTAAATAGACATTTCTCCAAAGAAGACATACAGATGGCCAAGAGGCACATGAAAAGCTGCTCAACATCACTAATTATTAGAGAAATGCTACAATGAGGTATCACCTCACTCCAGTCAGAATGGCCATCACCACAAAATCTGCAAACAACAAATGCTGGAGAGGGTGTGGAGAAAAGGGATCCCTCTTGCACTGTTGGTGGGAATGTAAATTGATACAGCCACTATGGAGAACAGTATGGAGGTTCCTTAAAAAACTAAAAATAGAATTACCATATGATCCAGCAATCCCACTACTGGGCATATACCCAGAGAAAACCATAATTCAAAAAGACACATGCACCCCAATGTTCATTGCAGCACTATTTATAATAGCCAGGTCATGGAAGCAACCTAAATGCCCATTGACAGATGAATGGATAAAGAAGAGGTGGTACATATATACAATGGAATATTACTCAGCCATAAAAAGGAACGAAATTGAGTCATTTGTTGAGACGTGGATGGATATAGAGACTGTCATACAGAGTGAAGTAAATCAGAAAGAGAAAAACAAATATCGTATATTAAGGCATGTATGTGGAACCTAGAAAAATGGTACAGATGAACTGGTTTGCAGGGCAGAAGTTGAGACACAGATGTAGAGAACAAACGTATGGACACCAAGAGAGGAAAACCACAGTGGGGTGGGGATGGTGGTATGCTGAATTGGGCGATTGGGACAGACATGTATACACTGATGTGTATAAAATTGATGACTAATAAGAACCTTCAGTATAAAAAAACAAACAAACAAACAAAAAACAACTAATACTAAACTTTCTTTGGGTTATTTATATGGAAATATGTTAATATAAATGTTTCAGATATCACATGAAATTTCTAAAAATCTTATATGTTCTGGTATAATATTATAAGTCATAATTCTAGTTATTACTTTAAAATGTGTATCTCAGAAATAACTAAATTTCCTTGTCAATTGCATTATTATGAACTTTCATAAAATCTTTAACCGTGGTCATTTTTAAGTCGTTTGTCATTTAGAGACAGTTCTGGGTGTACTCTGATGCTTTCACAAAAATGTTCCTACAAAAGGGTCTCATCTTCAAGGAATTCATGGAAAAGACTGACAAGTACAGGTTTCTGGTAACCGACTATACTGCTGAAGTGAATGAATAAGCATTTTCAGAACTCTAATGGAAAACTGATGAATTCGTAAAAGTGCTAACAAAAGATCAAGATGAAAAAAAAATTAATTACATGGGACTGAGTGAACTGTTGAGGATGATTATAATTTTTGTGACTTTCTGTTTGAATAAAAAAAAAATCCCACAAGGACTCAGAGGCAAAAATATACAAATCAATTTTCACTGCAAAGTAAAGAAGCTGTTACAGTGGTGGATTACTGGACTGAATGTCAATATTATGACATAGCGCGAGTGTGTTTCGTGTTTGGTAATTGCAATCATCATTGCTTTTGTTGTGGTCATCCATTTACAATGCTTGGTGTCAGTTTATTTATCTCTTGTAAAAATAAAATACAGTGTGTGTGTGTGAGTTGTGAAAAAACAAAAGGAAACTTAAAAAAAATAAAAGAACCACAACAACAAAAAAACCCCACAAATGTCTCATTTTTTCTTCATGACAACCCAATCATAATAGTAATAATAGCAGACATTTATTGAGGGTTTCCTACTGGCAAAGACTATGATAATCGCTTTACGCACATTACCTTATTTAAATCTACCTCAAAGGGTTTTCTTGAAGATGAAATGAGTTAGTACACGTAAAGTCTCCTGATAAAGCCTGCACAAAATAATCACTTGATGTATGCTATTTCTCTGTCTATCATCATCACATTGCCATCATCTCACCTTCCTCCTCCTCATCTTTATTATTATCCTCATTTTACAGGTACGAAGTCTGAAGCCCAGAGACATTAAGTAACTTGGAAGAGAATCAGCTGGGGTTGGAATCCAGGTTATCTGCCTTCAGAGTCCTACTCTTCCCAAGACTTTTATAACAAAAGTCTTCCAATGCAGTGAAATCGTTTAATCCTCACCCCTTGAATCACACTCTAAGATAATTTGACCTATAGAGTTCATTGGGATCATTATTAAATTTTATAAAATCAGACCTCAAAATCAAATAGGATTTCAGTAAGTTTATAAGTAAGTCAGGGCTCCTCAGCTCTAACCCATAAACCAAAGGCCTGTTGGAAACTCGCTACATCTATCCTATATGTCACAATTGTTTCAATAATTCTAGAATCTTTTCTAAAACTTCAGAACTAAGTCTAATGCTGGTTCACTATCTTATATAAAAATATGTTCCAAAGGATGAAAAGTCCCCCATTTGCTCATATAAAATGCCTTTTAAACGTTCTACCATTCTTTCCTGGCATGGAGATGGTTGTGAGTGGCATTGACATTGACCTATTTGGGAATGCAGCCATTTGAAATATCCAGTCAGATGCAGATCAGTTTTTCAGTTGAGGTTTGAGATTTGAGTCAAAATTCATCCAGACCTTAGCATATTTCCATATGCTCCACACTGATAACCGAGGGGGAGGGACAGCTCTCGATTTAATCTAGTGCCGAGCAAATGGCTCTCATTGTCACTTGGCATTATGCTTATGTTCTGCAGTTGTTGTTTTTTTAAAAAGTCAAAATTTATCTCATTGATGCCATGAATACCTGTAACAAATAAAACCTTAAAAAAAATTAAAGTATTTCTAACAGAAACAGAGACCAGTGAAATCAGGAAGTTTAACCGTGGTCTTTGTTTTATTTTTAAGTTTTAAAAAATTGGGACTTCCCTGGTGGCACAGTGGTTAAGAATCCGCCTCCCAAAGCAGGGGACACGGGTTCAATCCCTGGTCAGGGAGCTAGATACCACATGCACGCCTCAAGTAAGAGTTTGCATGCCACAACTAAGGAACCTGCCAGCCGCAACTAAGGAGCCTGCCTGCCACAACTAAGACACAGAGCAACCAAAAAAAGAAAAAAATTCTCGTGGCTATGTATGAGTGTGTCTGTGTGTGTTTAAAGTATTACATTCATGAAAGATCTGCAGTGAAGTCCTAAGGCAAGAGAGCTACCAGGATCTTTACATAAAAAAAATCTAATTTAATCCTCACAAGAACCCTGTAAAAAATAGATATTATTCCTAATTCACAGATTGGAGGCTCAGAGAAGTTACGTATTCTGTCAACTGAGGTTGGCTAGTTGGATTCGTGCGTCCTCTACTGTGAAGGCAGGACAGTTGAACACAATCTCTCCCAGACTCCCTTGCCGCTAAATGTGGATACAATTTAAGCTCTGCCAAACAGATGCCCTTGTAAGATATTTGAAAAGTGGAAGTGAAGAAAGAGCTGTGCTTCTGTTGTTTCTGCTGGCAAGCAGGATCATGGTTTTGCTGTGGCAGCATCTTGTTTTCCAGTTGCTAGCTTCCAGGGCATTGAGAGACTAGACACAGGGTATTCATCTTCTGTATGTACAGATTTAGCAGGTGCACCATGGCTCTGGAGCCAGTAATTGCAGTGAAGGCAACTTCCTGATCCCTAAAGGTCAACTAAGGTACCGTCTTCCTGGAGTCAATAATTCTTATGTTAGCTTCCTGACCCCCCATCTTCTTGAATAACAACTGCCCCGGCAAACCAGTTCTGCAGTGTGGCTTGGAGACTCAGCATAGAACCTGTTCCTCTGCCCTTCCAAGTTCTCCTGTACTGATTCTTCTCTGCTTGAAATTTGGTTTCTGCTTTACTTTGTTGAACTTTGACTAATCAATATATTAAGGAACTTGCTTAGTCAGCCAAGAGGTATAGAGCCTAGATTCAATTCATGCCTGTCAAATCCCAGAGCTCATACTCCCTCTGATGGAAAGTTATGGCGTGAAATTCATTTTGTATCTGGTAGGCGCAGATATCCAAGGGGTGTGGGGCGGGGGGATGAAGGTGGCCAAGCTTTTAGGCCTGCCTGGCCCAGAGGCACTGGTTCTTTGGCTTGAACTCTACCCTATTCTGTGCACTTCCTCCTCATTTACTAAGCCAGAATGATTTTCATTTGTTTTCTCGAGACAACATCTAAAAAGCACAAAGGGGGCTTCCCTGGTGGCGAAGTGGTTGAGAGTCCACCTGCCGATGCAGGGGATGAGGGTTCGTGCCTCGGTCCGGGAAGATCCCACATGCCATGGAGCGGCTGGGCCCATGAGCCATGGCCGCTGAGCCTGCGCGTGCGGAGTCTGTGCTCCGCAACGGGAGAGGCCACAGCAGTGAGAGGCCCGCGTACCGCAAAAAAATAAAATAAAAATAAAAATAAATGAATAAAAAGCACAAAGGAGCCAATTATTGGCTTTTCAGTCACCAAAGCCTAAGCCCCAAGATCCCAGACACTAACAAAATTTCCCCAAATTGGGAGAGGCAGACGACCAAAGAGTTAAGACATGTTAAGTACACGAGAAGGTCCTGAACTCTGTCCCTCCCACCCCCTCATCCTCACACACCAGACCCCTCCTGGGACTGGGTGTGCAGAAAGCTTATGGGAACTCCACATCATTGAGAAATCCTAGAAGAGAGGGATTCTTGTGCTCTTTCCTGGGGAGAGTCAGGGGAGGCCCTTGGGGTTCCCTGCACCCCACAAGGCACAGGAACGGATAACGTGGCCATGTGGTTTCCCTGGGCAGCCAGGCATTCCAGGTGACAGTGCGGCAGCATCAGGAGCCCACCCATCTGAGCAGCAGGGAAGCAGGTGGGGCCAGATGGGAAGCAGGGGTGTGCTCAGGATGCCAGGATAGCACCTCCGAGACCTTTCCTACTGGTGAGCGAAGACCAGAGAGAACAGCCCTCAACAGACGCTGGACTATGTTAACAGCACCAAGAACCAGAGCCCCACCTCCAGGACCCAGAAAACTCAGTAGATTCATTCTGAACTGATGAAATAGTTTCCACCAGGGCTTGAAATTGGATTAAATCCAATTATACAAAAAAGGTTCTTTTTCTTGCACATATACCCTGAGTGCTGTGCTCTCTCACTGCATAGTTTCCAGTTAATTCTGAGAGTTATTGGTCTAGAACAGGGGTCAGCAAATTACAGCTAGGCCCTGGGCCCAATCTGGCCCACTGCCTGTTTTTTATTGTCCTGCCTATTTTTGTAGGCTAAGTAAAGCCACTCTTACGTGGCTGAGTTTGCAGAGTTGCGTAATCGCAACAAGGCCGCTATGGTGCAAAGCCTACAATATTTACTATCCATCTCTTTACAGAAAACAATTGCCAAACCCTGATGTAGAACATGGGCCCTGCCTGGCTGTATCTCATCTGCTCTTGCACTCTTGTCCTTCTGCTGTCATCATGGGGGCAAAGTCTCAAATCAAAATCAAAGAAAAAGCCCTACCTTTCTCTGCTTTTAAAAATATACCTACGTTCAGATCCAGCTTTTCCTCCCTGAGCTCCCCAGAGGACCGGTTCTCCTTAGACCAGTTTTCTGTCCCCTGGTCTCCTGACCCTGCACTTGCCTAGTAGCTTCCTAGCTTTGACTTCTATTTTCTATCCTTTATGGGCTTCTCATCCTCTGCCTGTCTTTGAGTCGCTGTTTCTTAGGGTTGTCCATGGCACTCTGGTCCCCCTCTACTCACCTGGCCATGCCCCAGAATTCTCAGGAGGACCAGGTTTCACTCCAGCATTCACCTGTAAGGAGGTGAGCTGGCCCAGGTTACTAACTTTAAGGTTTTATCCCCTTGGCTTGGATAATACCGATACCTCGACACCTAAATGGAGCACTTGATTCTCTTCCTTTGGCCACCAAGTTAGTCAATGTTAGCCTTGAACAATAGCTCAGAGAGCAGAATGATCACTTGGTGGTTAATAATAGAGTCTCTGGGGTTAGATTTAGAAGCAAGAGATTTGAAGCTACACCCCTTCTTAGCTAGGAAGCGATGAGCATGGATTTTCATCATGGCATTCCAAATTTACTATGCTTTTATTTATTTACACATCTACTCTGTACCGGACACTGTGTTAGACGCTATGAGGAGTAACAGAGCTGAAGAAGACACAATCTATGTCTTCAAAGAACTTATATGTAACTTTTACCCATATAGACTTGGCTCTCCACAAAATGGATAAGAGTATTTTAAAGGCCATAAACGAGATCTTTGAAATTTTCTTTATAGATCTGTTTTAAAATTTGGGGCATAAATACTACTTTGTTTTTTAAAAATCTAATGAAATCACACCAAGTTTTAAAGAGCTGACTAATATAATTTTAGACAATCTGATCACTTGAACTTTCAAAGGTCTGAAATGTCCTAGAGCCATTCTTATGTGGCTGGGTCCTCTGTTTATTTTTATGGCAATCATTGGCATCTGGAAATACCAAACTGGCTCGCCATTCAACAGATTCTGCTCCAGGGACAGTTCTTTATCAGCTTTCAAAGTCCTGGAAGCTAACAGAGTGCCTAATACATGGTAGGCATCCCATGAATATTTGTTGAAAGAACAAATGCAAAAATAAATAGATGAACCTACTAGTCCATTATGTTCTTTCCTCTCACATTTTACAAACTTATCATCTGTGTCCTTATCGGGAGAATATCACATAGGGCTTTATATTGAGTCATTTTCATGTTTCATGTGTTATACCTTATCCATCCTAAATGGATTACAATTTCATCGATTTCCCCTATATCATTGCTCACAGATCTATTTTCCTGCTAAGTGAAATATTTGTTGAATATAGGCTATCATTACTTCCTTTTTGTTTTCTTTTGTTTGCTTTTCTTCCTCTGTCTCTTTCTCAATTAACTAAAGTACGTGAAAATGAATGTTAAAATATTTATTGAATAAAATCTTATTCTCCTTGACCTTAATTTTAAAAGAGATGAGTTCAGCAATTTCTCTTTCTTTTCAAAAAACAACACAAACAAACAAAACCCACAATCATAAATTCCTTCTAACTATGTGTGAGGTTGTGAATGGGAAAAAGTTTACTTATATCCAAGCTAAATACTCTAATAAGATTTCCCTAGAAATCTATGACATCCCAATGAAGGAGAAGACGTAGGAAGAAGTAGAGCAGAGGAGGAGAAAATGGGAAGTTATTTGGGAAAAGGGAAGAATCCAGTTTGAGGGATTTCAACAACCAGTAGAGAAAAACTTTAATAAGGAGAAAACTGCCAACCAAAAGAAGCTTACCTTTGCACCCCTCACAGGTCAGTGCATTATAGTGGTAACCGGATGCTCTGTCTCCACAAACAACACATAGCTCATCCCCTTTTATTCTCCCTGCTGATGCACCCAGTCGGGCCTTCTTTGTCACAGGAATCTCCACTACCTCAGTCTCTCCCTGGTAGAGAGTCTCAGCAGGCATTCGCCTGAGTTCATATATTCCAGGAGAGTACCACTCTTCAGGCTGCTGGGGATAGAAACCCAGGTTGGAATAATAGGAAGATGAGGAAATCTGTGGTTGAACTTGGGGAAACTGAATGTTGTTGTATTGTGAGTATGGTTCCACTTCTAGATTCTGTCCCAGAGGACCTGCTGCTTGTTCTGTTAGTACACCTGAACAAAAGCGATAACAAAACTGGAATTAATGTCATCATTCTATAAATAAGAGAGGTAGTTTAGCATATGGTTAGGAGTACAGGCTCTAAGGAAAGATTGAAATATTTGCATATTTACATTAAAATTTTAATATAAAATTAACTTTTTTACAGTAAAAGAACTATTAACAGATTAAATGACAATATTAAAAGCTCAGAAAGATATCTGCAACATAGAGGACAGACAAAAACACTCATCATTCATATGTAAAGAGCTTTTGCAAACCAATAAGAAGATATTCAACATGGAGAAAAGGAAAACAAACAAGAATGTTTAAAAGAAAAAGAAAAAAGGAAAGTTAAAAAAACTATTCAACATGGAAAACATTCAACAATCCACAGAAAACAAAGATAAAGGACAGGCATATACACAAATGCTATCTTTTGTCATTTCTGTCTTACAAAATCCTATAAAGTGGGTTAACAGTATTATCCCTACTTAAAATTGAGTAGTCAGAGGCACAGAGTAATTATGCAACTTTATTCCTACACACCTAAGTAGCTGAGATTTGGACTTTGAGTCTGACTTCAAAGCCCATGTGCTGAATTGCTCCTCTCTGCGATAATTTCAAATGTGTGATGCTTTAAAGCTTGTCTCTTCCTCCCTCTGTACTTGAGTTTGTTAGTCCCTTCAATGCCTCCGCTTTCAGGTAACCTATAGCTAGGCCTGCAAGACTCTGCATGATCTTACCCTTTCTTTCTTTTCCAGCCATTTCCCATGTTCCGCCTTCCATATTCCTTAAATATGCCTTGCTGCTTCCAGACTCAGGACCTTTCCCACATGCTGCTTCCTGAGCCTGGAAATTTCCTCAACAGCCATCCCCTCCAAGAACGTTATCTCACTATTCTCCACTTACCTCTAAATTTCCATTTAAGTATAGCTTCTCTTGGGAAGTCTTCCCTAAACCTAGGTCCCTGGGTGTCTGAACCCAGTTGTATAGTACTTACCTACCCTTCATGGGCCTCCCTTTACTTATCTGTAAAGAGAAGACTCCATGCTGCATGATGTTATAGTTCTTCTTTATGTCTAAAACCTCTATAAGTGTATGACCAACAGTTTATGGGCATTAGAATTCAGGGCCTTTCTACAACGCAAAGTGGAAAATATGTATGTTGAATGTTTGTTTAAAATAAAATGCTTTCTGCATTGAGACAGGAAATCACTGATGGAACACAAAGGATACAATATCTGTGCAAAATCAATTTTGTTACTTTCATGCCCAACTTATCCACATAAAACCAGCACTGAGTCAGTATATCTGACAGTCAAAAAATTTTGGCCATGGGGCTTTGTCTTATGACTGCAAAATGGAAAAATATAAAAATATGGAATTATTACAGAAAAAAGAGAAGCTAAAATATGAGCAAAATCTTGATCTATTTAATAACTAAATATGGTTAAAATTTCTGGAGTGAATACAACTGAAAAGAGCTAAAAGCATTAAAATCATTCGTTTCATCTAGGTTTTATCCTCCGACCCATCTTACCCTCACTCAACTTCCCATCCCCACCCCCAGCCCCAGTTTCTCTCCACCTACAGGTCTAGTAAAGTCAAGCAACTTGCCTGAAGTCACATAATCAATTAATGTCAGAATCTGGATTCCGTAGAATCTAAGGAAATATGTAGTTGTTTTCTCCTCATAAGACAATTCCAAGATCTCTGAGCATTATTTCAACAAATCTTTTAATAGTCAAGAGACACAATGGAGTCCCAACTCAAGTCAAATCATGTTATCAATATCTGGAATCATCTCAGTTAAAATGGAACACTTTCACAAAGACATCAATTCTACTATATGAAAACAACACAAAACAGGGTAAGAATATGAGATCAGTACACAATATTATTAAATAATGCCTCTATTCCCAAAGCACATCCACTTCTAGTATTTCACGGTGTTCCCACCAAATTTCCACAGAGTAGAGACAATAAATATACAGGCAACTTACAATAAAAAACCCCAGCATGGACAACATCCTCCAAAATGGTGGGACAAGAATAACTTCCATGAACTGACTGTGAGACCTTGAACAACTGCCTAACATTTTTCTGTTTCTTCTGTAAAATGGGGCTACTAACACCCAGGCTCGCTATCTCATAAGGTAATTCTGAGTGTAAGATACAGTTTCTGAGAAAAAGTTTTGATAAGTGGAGTGCCATAAAAAGACATGTTTGTTTCCTAAAGAACCTAGCAAAATCTTGATTGTATGATAGTTAATAGTTAGTTAATTAGTAAATATTAATACACATCAGTCTGTTTTGATGCTATAAGTTATAGGATACTTCTTTCACTCATAAATATATTGAACAATTTGCCTGACACTGTCCTAGGTTCCGAGGACACAACAGTGACAGACAGACAGAAAACAGATAGAAGAGGCCCCAGACTTTCTCTTGTTTGTGTATTTGGGGTGGGGAGAGGTGGGAGTATGTCAAGGGCTGGGATAAAACCAAGTAAGCAAATACAGAATTTTCTGACAGAGCATAAGATGTGGAGAGGGCAAAGGTAAGTCAACTTTAGAGTGTACTTTCGGAAAAGGTAAATTCATTTCTATTTTAATGCAATTTATGAGTGATTTTTTAAAGAATCAGTTTATCAAGAAAGAGGAGATTTTGGATTTCTTTATAACACAAATTCTCCATGGGAGTTTAGGGAAGAGTTCTTAAATGCGAACACTTGAATGGACTCCAGGAGAGGCTGACACCCCCTGTAAAGGGAAGCAACATTTTTCTGGGTAGAGGGTCATTTGGTAGCATTTAACAATTTCTCTAAAGGAGTACCATCAAAGGGAAACTTCTGAGATGCAAGCATTCTATACCTTTCAACATGGTAGCCGCTAACCATATGAATATTGAACATTTGAAACACGGCTAGTAATAATGAGGAAATGAATTTTTCATTTTATGTAACTTTAAATAATTAAAACTTAAAATTAAATAGCTGCATGTGGCTAATGACTGCCATATCCGACAGCGCAGCTCTAAGGAGTTTGTGACCAGAACCACTGTGAACCCAAATGGGAGAATCAGGTTCACGTACAAGGGATGGCCCTTCTTCATAAACCCACAGTTAGTTTCTGATGAGCCCGATAAAGGGTTCAGATTATGTCCAGTTTTTCATCCCTGGCACAAAGCTGCTTCTAGTAAACGTTTCATGAATGTTTGTCGAAATGTTTCATGAATGGAAAAATTGCCTTCTCGGCCTTCCTTTATTTCCCAATCCATGGTTTCTTAACAGATGATATGACTTGGTTTATGAAGTTGTACGCCGTTCCTGGTGCCAGGCCTTTGTGATGTTGGTGCCTCTCCCCACCTGGTTTGTCAACCCATCACCTCCTCTGTGAGGCCTGTCCCAGTTTTCCTAGGTAGAATTAATCTCTCCTACCCTCTGTACACACTCTACTGCAGCACTCAGAAGCATGTACCATCATTTTTGTTGGTTTACAGGCTTATCTTTCATGCTATATCATTTGAGGTGGTAGGACATACTCGTTACAAGCGCTTCTGTGTAGACAAACCTGGATTCAGTTCGCCTGCAACTTGCTAGATGTATGAACTTGGGAAAGACATTGAACTTCTTTAAGCTTCTGTTCCTTCCTCTATAAAGCCGGGATCATATAATACACTACTATGTATAAAATAGATAACTAATGAGAACCTACTGTACAGCACAAGGAACTCTACTCAGTGCTCTGTGGTGACCTAAATGGGAAGGAAATCCAAAAAAGAGGGGCTATATGCACACCTATAGCTGATTCACTGCTGTACAGCAGAAACTAACACAACATTGTAAAGCAGCTATACTCCAATAAAATTTTTTTAAAGAAAAGCTGGGATAATATAGTAATTGAAACAAAATATAGTATCTAGGTGAAAGGTTGTAATAAAGATAAACTAAGACAAAGAATGTAAACTGCATAGTGCCTAAGCATAAACATTCAATACATTTTTTTTTTTTTTTTTTTTTTTTTTTGCGGTACACGGGCCTCTCACTGCTGTGGCCTCTCCCGTTGCGGAGCACAGGTTCCGGACGCACAGGCTCAGTGGCCATGGCTCACAGGCCCAGCCGCTCCGCGGCATGTGGGATCTTCCCGGCCCGGGGCACGAACCCATGTCCCCTGCATTGGCAGGCGGACTCTCAACCACTGCGCCACCAGGGAAGCTCCTCAATACATTTTTGTTGTTGTGGTTAGTCTGTGAACTCCTGGGGAATACATTAGATTACTATATATTACATTCCCTTTTCTCCTTCATTCCTGGCACCTTACAAAAAGCCTGACACAGTGTAAATCTTTAATAAATGCTTATTAAATTGAAACGATGGAAAATTTACTTCCGCAGCCTTCCAACTAATTTCCATCTCTAAATACAGTGTCAGGGGCTTCCCTGGTGGCGCAGTGGTTAAGAATCCACCTGCCAATGCAAGGGACATGGGTTCGAACTCCGGTCCAGGAAGATCCCACATGCCGTGCAGTGAATAAGCCCATGCACCACAACTACAGAGCCGGCGCTCTAGAGCCCGTGAGTCACAACTACTGAGCCTGCATGCCACAACTTCTGAAGCCCACTCGCCTAGAGCCCGTGCTCTGCAACAAGAGAAGCCACCGCAATGAGAAGCCCACGCACTGTAAGGAAGAGTAGCCCCGGCTCGCCACAACTAGAGAAAGCCCGCATGCAGCAACAAAGACCCAACGCAGCCAAAATAAATAAATAAGTTAATTAAAAAAAAAATACAGTGTCAGCCATTTTTAAACAACACATTTAAACAAAATAACGTGCTGCCAAGTCTACAACCAGAAATATGTTCAAAATTGTAATTATTATGAAAATGATTTGAGTTTCACTTTTAGCTGGAAATTCAAAAGGTAAGATTCTATTCTGAAAAAAATATTAAAACAGACAACATTATATTATACTGTTTATGTTTTAATTATAATCTATATTTTACTTCAGAGAAAACAAAGCGGGCTTAAAGGTAAACTCTTTACTTATCTGATTTTCCATTGACTATTGGGAGAAATCTACTGTGAAACTAGTTCAGTAGATTAATGTTTTTTTAATCTCTTTTTATTTTTCTCATCACAACGCATAGTTTGAAATAAATCTTATATCATTACCCCATACACACTTATACATATGTATAAATAATTGAAACAAAATTTCCGTGAAATAACACTTATCCTTACCTCTTGACGGGCACTCTGACATTTCTATTGTATTCCTATTCTATTCTCTTCTAAATTTTTAATGCTGGTCACAAGTCACAAAATAGATATCATGACCCACTGGGATCTGAGACTTGCCATTTTAAAAACACTGCATGAAATCATGTACTTTAAAATGTTTTTTCAAGTGTCCAAGGCATTAATGCTAGAACTGCCTAGTGTTTAACTTGGAAGAACGGTGCTAATTTTACACACTATCCAGTGAAGAATTATAGGGAAAACACACTTAGATTTAGTCTCAATGAGATACACACCTGCCTAGAGCCCTATAGAAATCACACCACCCCAGCTTCTCACCCCAGTCTTCTGGTTCTGACTGAGCCATCTTTGACAGAGATCTGTTACTGGAATCTCAAGCAAAAGTGCCCCGTGTTTCCTCAGTCCAGTGGCAGAAGCCCCACCGCCAGCATCTGAGAACCTCCGCCTACCTTTAGCAGGCTTCATGCTCATCATTTCCATGGCAAATCCCAACGACGTGCAGCTGTGACAAGGACTAATTTGACCTGGATTTTCTAACTCCGGAAACTGCATTACCATTCTTAGCTTACTCACAGCAACTGAAAATGAGACTAGGTAAGGAGTGACAGAGGCCAGAGGTTGTGGGGTTTACTGATTAACTTCATTACTGAGCAGAATATTTGTAAATGTTTATGAGAAAAGTCCTCGATGCCAAATTGCCTAGTAAGCTGGAAAGCAGTCTCTTAGATAAACATTTTTGGGGAGCACGTTCCAATTTAGGAATTTTTAGAGGACAGATTTTTGTTCAGTGGCTCTAAAAGTCGATTTGGGGGTCAAATGCCATGTTCTATGTCTTGACATTCGTTCCTCTCAAAAGGATACAGATTGGTATAATTTTGTAATGTCAGGAATCATTAAAGCATAATACTTAACGGCGTGAGGTAAACTAATCTGGGTTTCTATCCAGTGTTATGGGTGGAAGTGTGTCCCCTCCTAATCCCATAGGACCGGTGTCCTTGTACAAATGGGAAATTTGTATTTCAGAGACAGAAACTCAGAGAGAAAAGGCAATGTGAAGATACACAAGGAAAAGGTCATCTACAAGCCAGGAAGAGAGGCCAGGAACAGATCCTTCCCTCTCAGCCCTCAGAAAGAACCCACCCAGCTAACACCTTGATTTTGGACTTCTAGCCTCCAGAATGGTAAAACAATACATTTCTGCAATTTAAGCCACCCAGTCTGTGGTATTTTATTATAGCAGCCTTAGCAAACTAATACATGTAGGCTCTCTTGGCACTCACTAGTTCTGCAGACCATGGACAAACTCCTGAACCATTTTCTTTTCTTTTTTTAACATCTTTATTGGAGTATAATTGCTTTACACTGTTGTGTTCGTTGCTGCTATATAACAAAGTGAATCAGCTATACATATACATATATCCGCATAACTCCTTCCTCTTGTGTCTCCGTCCCACCCTCCTTATCCCACCCCTCTAGGTGGTCACAAAGCACACGCTGATCTCCCTGTGCTATGCAGCTTCTTCCCACAAGCTGTCTATTTTACATTTGGTAGTGTATATATGTCCGTGCCACTCTCTCACTTAGTCTCAGCTTACCCTTCCCCCTCCCCGTGTCCTCAAGTCCATTCTCTATGTCTGCGTCTTTATTGCTGTCCTGCCCCTAGCTGAACCCTTTTATGCCTCAATTTCCTCATCTGTAAAATGGGACTGATAATCATGCAACCTCATAGAGTTATTACGAGGATTAAATAAAATATTTATTAAATGCTTAGCAGAGTGTGTGGTTACCCACCATCATCATACTGATATTATAATTATTTAGCCTTGGACTCTTGTTGTAGGGTGGCTTGCTTCCCGAGCAGGAATAATTTCTGCAGCATAACTTGTGGATACCAAGTTTGTGACTGTTGGGTATTTTTTGGAAGGGAGGGCTTCAGAATAGGACTCAGTAGGTCGAGGGTTGAGCTTAGGGATAATGCAACCAAATACACTGTGTCACCTTAGGACAGTCTCTCAGCTTCTGCAGACCTCATTTGTCTACATCAACAGATGGTAAAACAGAGATAATAATTCCTGCTCTACTTCCCTCATGGACCCGTTGTGAAGATAAAATCACATAATAAGTGTGAAAGCAGTTTTAAAAGGCAAATGTGATCTATATAAACGTGATAATCACTGCTAAGCCATTTCTACAGTCTTTACGGGTTTAAAAGGTGGTTCTACATGCATTATCTCATCTGATCCTTACTTGCACCCTTTGAGGAAGGTATAATTTATGACGCCCACTATCTCTTACCCTATTTTACAGACATGGAAGGTCAACTCAGTGAAGTTAAATGATTTGTCTAAAGTCACCCAGCTATTAAGGGATGAAGCAAAGGCTTTAACCAAGGTCTTCTCACTCAAAACCTTGTGGTGGAAAAACTAAAGCACGCTTGCCCTAATTGTCAAGAAAAAGGAAAGAGTGATGGTTCCTAGGTGTATTTCAGCTTTGATTGCTCAACGAAGAATCACCATTTGCAAAGCTGTTCTCAATCCTCAGTTTACTTCTGACCTCGTTCTCCCCTCCTCACAACCCAAGAGCTATACTTGCCATGAGGGACTCTAAGTTGGAAGAGCTACCCAAAGGCTAAGAACCAGGACAAACTATCTCTGAATTTTATATTTCAAGAAGTCTCTACTGAGTTTTTCACTGGTCAGACAGATGAGCCTGTCTGTTGCCCTCAGAAACTTCAATACTAAAAAAGAAATGAGCAGGATAATTTACCTGATCCAGGAGACCCTTGTTGCTGAGTGAAATTCACACAGGATGTTCTCATAATAAGACTGATTGAATCCCTTTGCTTCTTTTGCAGTGAGGACCAACTGCCTCGTGCTATTTTTTTTTCCCAAGGTACATTTTTCCCCTACAAGTCTGTGCTGTTTGAAACAGTAGCCACTAACCATGTATGGCTACTTAAATTTAAGTTAATTTAAATTATGTAAAATTAGAATCAGTTCCTCAGTTACACTAGTCCCATTTTAAGTGATCAGTAGCCACGTGTGATTACTGCATTAGACAAAGTAAATCTGGAACATTTTTATCACCACAGAAAGTTCTATTGGACAGCACCGCTGTAGACGGTACTTGGGGCAAAGTGAATAAAGTGTCAGTCATGGCAAGGAGGGGCGTTAGATATGATGTTATAAAAAACAGGGAAGTCCCAGAGCAAATGCTGGCAATGCTTTTCTGAGAACTATCCCTGAGAATAGACTTGGCTAACAGACTTTGAGTGAAATAATCTCACTGGAAAGACCTTCTCCACTGAGAAGGTGAACAGGAGTGTTCTCTTAACCTGAATCCGTAATCATCCAATTCCGATCCCTTGTGCTGACCATAATTTGGTTGCCTACTTACTATCTATGGAAATTCAGCAGATTCTTTAACATCTTTAAATCTCCATTTTCTCAGCAGTAAAAGGGGACTAGTAATGGTATCTACCTTATAGGAGTGTTATGAGTATTAATATTAATGGCAAATAGTTACAGAGTACTTACAATGTGCCAGGCATTCTTCTGAGAATTCTATTAAATAAGACAAGTAACTTGCACGAAGTTAAAGAATTTGCCTACGACCACATACCAGTAAATGGCAGAGATGGGATCGAATGAGAGTCCACTAACAAATGGAAAATGTGCTTAGCGTGACGCCTGACATATAGAAAGCACTCAAGAAATGGTAGCTGTTATGATCCCAATTTTTTTTATCACTGTAAATGTATAAATTTGCAGTCTGTTTTCATAGTCAACCTTTCTCAGTTTGGTTATTCTGAGAGCCCCTGAGACCTGTTTCTTAGCCTGCAAGGTTGAGAGCCAGGCTCTGGATGGCAACGGATTTGCCCACTAGCTGGCCAACATGCACCTCATTGCATGCATTTTCCAAACTATGCATGCCCCATCTAAAAGAAGCAGTAATTTATGTTGTCATAAGGAAAGGCTCTTCTGATATTTCTTTTCCTTCTCCCATTTCTTAACCTCACTAACAAGAGCACCAGATCTGAGAATCCTGGGAGAGCAAAAACCAAAGCCACAGGGAATTAGTAAAAAATCTTAGAGGCTGCTTCAATCTGTGGAAGAGATATGGATAAGAAATGGTAGTGACAAAATATTTAAATTATGCTAAAGCAACGTTCCATTTTGTCTGAGACAGTGGTATCTTTCCATCTTCTGGAAACTTTTGGCTTTGATTGACCCATCAAGTCAGAACTACATTCACTTGTGTTAAACTCAGTGAGATGGAAAAAGACTTGAAATCAAATGTCAGAAATATTACACAACCCTGCATCTCAAGACCTTTCATTGTATTTTAAAACATCCAGCTGATTCTGTAACATCTGAAAGATTCTTTTAATTTAAGCAAAAGACATAGGCAAGAACCAGATTCCAATAAAAATAAAGCTACCCAGAGAAAATGAGTATCAACAGCTGAGAAAAGCATAACGTTATGAGAAGTAGCTAAAGGAAATGAAGCGCGAGTGAATAGGATTATATAGAATCTGCCCTCCTGCCCCTTGCTAGGCCTTATTCAGAATGGGGCTTTGGAAAGACTACTAGAAACAAAAATAAAATTTATACAAAAACGTGGATTCCATAGCTGTTGTTAGCAATGCTGTAATACCAAGGTGAGATAGAACATGTGTTTTTTCCTTAGAGCACCCAGAAATTTAGTTCCATATTGTTGGTTTTTGTTGGCTCCTTGAAAATTCTTAGCACTCAACAATGATAAGATTAACAGAAATTCCTCTCTTTAATAAGTAGAGTGGTGTTTACTATTCTAACAACTTAAATAATAACAACTACATTTCAAACCCTGGAGTAACGATACTGCTTTATGATGCCTTGAGATTTACAGAACACTTTCCACACAGCCATTCAATCCTCCAACAAACTGTGAAGTGAATGTCATTATTATTCCCATTTTACAGAGGAGAAAACTGAAGTTCAGAGTCTCAGTTGCCTCTGAGACTTTATTTCTTTCAATTTCATTGTTTATTTCCACTCACATTCATTGAACGTTTCCCAGTTTCACCAATCTAAAGGAACTGGACCCATTGTACTGGAAACATTTGGTACGGGAACATAAGATTATACTTTTCTTGCTTATTCTGTGCTATTATTAGAATGCTTTTCTGCTTACTGAGTCTTTAAAATTCTGTGATTTTTTTTCTTTAGTTCTTAAACCACAATTTGCTAAAAGGATACACAGATTTTAATTAACATGCCACATTCTACCTATTCACTACGTTAAACCATGGGAAGCTGTGGACTTTGTCATTATTACCTTTTATTATGCACTAATTGCATAAGACCCTGCCTTCTTCATTCATCAGAGACGCCTTTATTAACCCACTAAATTAATCTTTGACCAAGTTTCCTGGCTCTCAGGATCTCCCAAAGGAAAGCAGACTTGTCTCTCTTAGGTCACCACGTCCTTCCACCCTGTGTTCTGCGTGTGGACTGAGTTACCAATGAGCTAGATTCCCATCTGGATTTGTTAGGGATGTGTGGCAGCAGAAT
The DNA here is from genome assembly GCF_949987515.2 of Delphinus delphis. Classification (NCBI taxonomy): domain Eukaryota; kingdom Metazoa; phylum Chordata; class Mammalia; order Artiodactyla; family Delphinidae; genus Delphinus; species Delphinus delphis. The sequence continues at coordinate 81,407,417 of NC_082693.1, read as the reverse complement.
AAGTTAAAGGACCTCCCAAGGTGACTCCAGCCCCATCTCTGTAATTCTATTCTAAGTTTCTTTACTTCTTTTCTACAAGGGCCAGCCTAAGAAAACAGAGCTATAGAGCAAATCTCCACCTTTTCCCCTCACCTACCACCTTAGCTTTCCTTTAAACATTCCAATTGATTTTGGGGGGAAATCACACTAATACTGTGTGGCAGCCCCGCTGGTGATGATGCACATCCTCTCATTTCAGCTGCAGCTGTAGCAGGTAATCACGTGCAAGCTCAGACTCACTTCACATTGGCACTCTGCTGCACATCTCTTTGCTTTCTTCCCAGAGCTTCTCCAATGCCACAGGAGACCACCCGGCTTGATTCCATTGGGAGCAGCAGAAGCACAGCCCAGAAGTGCAGGGAAGTTAATGCCCCCAAGGGCGACCCTCAACCAACGGGAGCCAGAGGTCGGTTAATAACTGCCCCCATGCCCGGTGCCTCAGTGGACAATTCTTTCGGCTTCTCCCAGTGGAATCGCCCACAGCAGCGATCTTCATAATTCAACTCGTCTTGGTTTTCCCTCCTTCCCTGTCTCATCACCCCAGTCCTTTGCTTCTGCTCCCTGGGATGACCTCTCACATAAACTGTCTGCACACAATTCATTGCCTCAGACTCTGCTTCTCAGGGTAACCATTTATACGGGTGGAGATGCTTCCCCTTCTTGAGCAAAGCCTTTAGAGAGTGAGGGGTCCACAGCCCTCTCTAGAAGCAGCTGAAAGGCCTCACTCAAGAGGTCATTAGTGTCTCCACTGCCCATTAGTGAGTGCCCATCAGTATTTGTTGAGTAATCTTTATGTCACCTTCTCAATGTCTTAAATTAAATCCCAGTGTCTTGGGATTTAATTATGGCCTTTAGAGTAACCTGCAGGAAGGAGGACCATGCCCAGGACCACCTTGAAAGTCATGTCATGTCAGGTGAGTATCACTGGGTCCAAGTCACCACTTCCTGACATGAAAACTGTAGCAATTTGTCGACTCAAATGCTAATCCTAGGTTGTCCTAGAATTCCCAGCCTAATAATCTCCTTTTACCAGTGCTAATTAATGGAAATATGGGGTCCAGAGCCAGTTCTCTAGACTCTTTCGACTTGCCTAAATTAAAAACGAGAAGACAAGGCCCTTCCAAGTCATTCTAGACGTTGGGCCTTTGCATTTGCTATTTCTTCCAACTAGAATGTTCTCTTTGGCTCTGTCTTTCTCAGCTCCATTGTCAACTCCCCAGAGGCCTCGACCACACCGGTTAGAGCAGCCTCATTCTTCCAGTCACTATGACATCACACTGTTTTGTTGTTTCCATAGCACTTCCTGTCTTCTTCCTTGCTTTATTCTAACATCCAGCATATGGTCAGTGTTCAATGTTTGGTTAGAAGAAATTATAGCCATCCACATGCAATAGAGTAAACCTCACTTGCCCTTGTTATAACAACATGATGGCTGTTTTTTTTTTTTTTTTTTTTTTCCGTACGCGGGCCTCTCACTGTTGTGGCCTCTCCCGTTGCGGAGCACAGGCTCCGGACGCGCAGGCTCAGCGGCCATGACTCATGGGCCCAGCCGCTCCGCGGCATGTGGGATCTTCCCGGCCCGGGGCACGAACCCACGTCCCCTGCATCAGCAGGCGGACTCTCAACCACTGCGCCACCAGGGAAGCCCTGATGGCTGTTTTTGATTACAGTTACACCAGTGGAAAAGAGTACAGCTCTCTGGCTAATTGAGCCCATGAGTTAACACTTCTGAATCTCGAGCACATCTCAAGATCTAGGAGTGGTGAGTTAGGCACTGTGGGCTACTCATCCATGAGCCACAGTCCTTTCCCTGGTGCTCTGTACCCTAAGCTCAGGGTGGGAGGTCCATAGAGTCCAACAGTGTCATCAGGACATAAAAGAAGATGGGCAGGAGGAATAAAGGGGTCAAAATACTCTTTGTCCTCCCCTTTAGCGCAGGTATGTTTTCCCCTGGGGGAAAGAGGCGTGGGGAAAAAAATGCTTCGACCTGGCTCTAGAACTTAATGGGGAAGAGGAAAAGGAGTCCCAATGGTCACATGGCTCTGATTAGTTTCCCAAGAGAGGTGGACCAGATGAAGATTTGAGGAAACTGCTCCAGCTGGGAATAACAGCTATGCATTGCCGCTTACGCATCTTGTGCTATATATTCTAAGAAGTCTTAAAAGAAGTGTTAGGAAACTGTATAAGAATGTGGTCCAGCAAAGGAGGGATGAGGGAAGAGCACCACTGAAAGAAAGCATGAACCACGGGGCTTCCTTAGCAATCATTTTCTGATGCTTCTAACTTGACAGCTCCTTCACAATTTTTTCTCTATCTACTTACATCCTTTTCCACCTCATGACAACTGAGGTCAACTTTCAACCTGATGGGCTTGCTTAAAGTGGGCTAGTTTGTAAGAAAGATCTTACCCTTTCTCCTTGATGTATATACAAATGAGAGCTGAATGGATTTGTTTAATAATGATGACACCAGAGTTTAGATTTGGAGATCTTAAGATGCAGTTGTAAAATTTCAGAGCAGGAAATGGAGTTTATATGTGAAAAAAATCATCTCAAGAGTAATTTTCTTTAGTCTGTGATATGCACCTACAGTCCTAATCATCCTGTGAGTTCTGATGGGTAGGTCACAAATTATAAAGATGTCCATACGTTGATTTTTTTAAGGACCCATAGAAGGGTAGGCCAGGAGCAAATGGTCAAGTGTCCAGACATGGAGGTAGGTGTCCCACTGCCCTTGACTGTAACCACAGGATGAAGAGAAGCCAACTGGAAGGAATAAGATGTAGAAAGTATGTCTGAGAACTAGCATTGCATAAATAATAACTGCTGCCTTTGATCTCTCTGAGAGTTACTGATAAACATCTCTTTTTCCCCTAAACCTCTTTTCTCCTTCCCTCTATTATTTATTATTTGATTCTTATTTATCAAGTACATACTAGGATTAATAAAATACAGTCACTGTCCTTAGATACTCTTATACTGAATGGCGGCTGGTAGACATGTAAATAGATAATAAAATAATGACCCCTCCTATCAGGAAATGACCTGATAAATCATTGCACACTAAAGCTAATGACTGGTAGGTAATCGTATAAGCTATTGATTAATGTCTCCCAGGGCTTTCTGCAACCAAATAGGGGATCGTGCCTTAACACATTGAATTTTGTGAATTTCAAGTGTTTGCATTTTCACTATCATCATCAATCATGGTTGATATATTAATATAGAGTGAAAAACTTGGAGCATCCAAACCTCCCAGCAGAATTATAATGCAGAAGGGAATTATTTTAAGCGTGGCAGAAAGCTGCCCTGCCCCACCCAAAATATTGCCCCTGCCGGCATTTTGCTGATGTTCTCAATTCAGACTCTTTATAATGAGACGTTATTTTATAAATGCATAAAGTGGAGCAATAGATCATTTTATGGTATCATCTAGTTACAGATCTACTGAAAACAACTTAGTACAATTTGTCCTCAATCCATCTTAAATGACTAATCCTGACACGGTGCTGTATTTCCCCCAGCACCAGAAGAATGCTGGAAAGGAAACCTTATCGCAGAGCTATAACCTAAGTAATTTCAGACTTTAATAGGTATAATATTAAACCATAAGAATCATGATTTCATAATTTAGTACAGGCTATAATAATACTAGAATTAGCCCTAGAACAAGAATGCATTTCTACTCCCAGCTCTGTTAATTACCTAGCCTCATGGCCTTGGACAAGTCACAAAGCTCCCTGAGTCTTGCAGTCCTCATCTATAAAACAGAAGATCATTAGATTCAATGAATCCAAGGTCCGATTTACCTCTAACCTTGCATAGTAGCTATTAATAGCTAAGTACTATTGAGTACTTAGAAGGAACAAAAAAATGTTCTGGACTCTCTGTTGGACTTAGTCAGGTTTTTTTTCTTATGTATGTCCAAATTGCAGTTTGTTTTTACTAATATTCAAATGAACTTGACAACTTACCAAATAAATTGTCAGAAAGAGAAAATTCATCTGTGGCAGGTAAGTGGGAATGTTCAATGAGATTCATTTTTGATCCCATCCAAACTTTTCTGTTTGAGAATGTATCTTCGTTATGGTGGTCTTCAAAAAAATCCCCTGAAAGGTAAATAAATACATAGAGTGTTTGGGAAGGGTAGGGAGGTGATTATGAAAGAGAGGGAGAGAGAGAGAGCAAGCTAATTTTAAAAAGCACATATGGTTCCCTTTGCAGACATTTTATCATAGCTTTTCTGTACATATCTTTCCTCAACATTTACCATTTTTACACCTCATTTGGACTTACAAATATCTAAGATATATGCTTTCAGAATAGATACTCTCTAATTTATCTGGGAAAACACCATATGTTTTCATTTGTTTCAGCACTTGGGAGATTTGAGCAAGATATGATGATATTTTAGTTACGTCTTTATTTCTTTTACATGTAGAAAAAACAGAAACAGATATAAAAGCCTTGATTAAAATGGGATGAATTGATGATTTATTATCTTAAATTTTATTCTAAAGTTGAACAGGTCTTTGCAAAGACACAAGAGTGGTTCAAGACAACTTCCTTCCTTCCTTCTTTCTTAAGTCGAGTAGGCATCATATTAGCAGATAAAAATTCAAAAAGTGTTCACCCAAGATCATCTTTAATTTAGCCTTTTAGAGAAAATTTCAGGGGCTTGCATTTTCACTCTCATGGTCTACCTTGGTCATATATTTAACTAGGGTAAAAGAAAAAAGTGGTAAATCTCACCAAAATGTCTGAAGTTTCATCCTGAGGAGATGTCCAGAATGCATCCAAAAATCCAAGATATGCAGTGTTCACTTCTAGCTATATCTCTCGGTCTTGTTTTCTTCTTTCCTTCCTTCCTTCCTTCCTTTCTTCCTTCCTTCCAATGTCTCCTACCTCCCTGAAAAAGTAATGAGAAAAGTTGAATAATGAAAATGTATGCTATCAGAACTTTTCTCCAAGGCTGTTTTCTGAGCATGATTTTCTAAACCTTTCATCCTATCTCCACCAAGAAATCATTTCGTTTACAAATACCTACTTATACTTGCTACTCAGAAAGAGAATACAGGGTTTTTGTTGGACAAATATTTATTTCATTAGAACTTCCCTACTATTCATGTCTCTATTTCTTTCTCCCTCACTCAGCAAAATGTTCCAGCTCAAGCAGACATCTGGCTGATGGTAAGGTAGTACACCAGACTGCATTTGCTGCGTTCATTCATTTATTCATGTTTTCAACAAATATTTATTGAGGACTTACTCTGAACTAAACTCTGTGTTGGATCTTTGGAAATAAAATGGTTAAAGGAAAAAAAAATCATCCAAAATCTATGACATCAAGCTTAATGAGGAATAAAGACATTAAAAAACAATCACAGGAATACATAGATGATTACGTATTAACTTAAAAGCTGCTGATGAAGGCAAAGATGAGGATGCTCTGATGGGGAGAGGCTGGGTGTGAAAAGGAGTTGAGGTAGAGAAGTAGCTGGAGGAAAATGTGGTTTTGAGGGCAATTTTTAAAGGTAGGCAATACTAGGTCACATCTGAATACACCAGAGAAGTTGAAGAAATGAGAGAGAGAGCAGCTTCTGTGAAATGATACAAGCTGTGTCCACTGTGGGAATGCAGACACATCTGGGTCCATCTGGTAACCAATGGCCTGGCCCTACCAAAGTCTACTGTCCAGTAAGCCAAGGGGCTTTTTAGGAGAAAACCCATCCTAAAGTCAGAAGGAACCAGGAACCATGATCTTCACCTCAAAGTAAAGCCTCAGTCCTTAGAGGAATGTGTAATTCTCAATGTGGCACAGTGTTTGACCAACCCAAAATAGATTCAAGAGGCCTTCTTGCCACCCTGAGGTGAGAAGGGAAAGGGTTATAAATAAATATGAGTCTGGAAGTACTGAAGTGTAGGATAGATCTTCCAAAAGAATGCAACAAGTAGGAGAGAGCCATTTCAACTCCACCCTCACCCTCAAACAACTCTGCCATGTATCACAGTGGAGCTTTGACTCCAAGAGGACTTCAAGCCTTTCTGGGGCAATTGTGAAACAGCAGAACCATGCCAGGTATCACCATAACCTGTGGAGATGTGCCCAGCAGAGGAACCGTGACCACTGGTTGGGCACTGCTCTCCCCCATGGACACCAAAAGTAGTGGAAAAAGTGGCCAGAGTAGACTTGATTATGAAAAAACATGAAGAGAACTCAGGGCATTCCTGAAATACCTGCAGGGGGAGGAGGCCTCTGATAGGGAACTGGAGGTCCTGAGGAATAAGCCAGTAAAAGTTCAGTTGTCACTATTGATGGGACCTCATTCATACTCATAAGCTAGCTGAGAACTAGGGAAATGCAACTTTCACGATGTGCATATGAATTGTATAGGTATCTATTCAATGTGTATATTTTAATATATATATGAATTACGTATAATAATTGTGTATGTGTCTGCATATCATATAATAAGTAGGTTGAAAAGCTCCCCCCAAATTTAGGCAATTATTGTTTTAAATAGTTACCCTTATCTTTGGAGTAGAAAATTCAACAGTTTCCCATAATAATAATTTCCAGGAATCCACAAATGAGCAAAGTCAGGAATTTTTCCTAATATTCAATCCAAAGTTACCCTCTGTCATTTAAGACATATTTGCTCTGGTCTTTAAAAAACAATAGGATATTTCAGCTCTGTGACTCTTACTTTGGGTTTCCCTCTGTGCTTTTTCTCACGTTTGTCTTTTATTTTTTTTTTGCAGTACGCGGGCCTCTCACTGTTGTGGCCTCTCCCGTTGTGGAGCACAGGCTCCGGACGCGCAGGCTCAGCGGCCATGGCTCACGGGCCCAGCCGCTCCACGGCATGTGGGATCTTCCCGGACCGGAGCATGAACCCGTGTCCCCTGCATCGGCAGGCGGACTCTCAACCACTGCGCCACCAGGGAAGCCCACGTTTGTCTTTTTTAACTTTCCATCCTGGTCACCAAGCTCCTCCATACTTCCACAGCACATTACAACTCTCTAGTATTTTCCATGTATGCTCATTTTCATTCTGGATTCTTATATTTTCCTCTATATATTCATATAAACTTGGCATCTTTAATTCAAGTACCTGGCACACAATAGGCCCCTAAGAAATGTTGGCTCAATCAAATAATCTGTGTTAATTGTTTCTACTGCTTAGTTCTGCCAAACTCTCTGACACTCGGCATGCTCTTCCTGGAGAAATGGCACAAGACTAGGATTTCATTCTCCTATTGGCAAAAGGGACAAAATGTACCAGTTTCTCGCCTGAATGAAAGTCCAGTTCTCCTAATTCTGCATCATTTGGGTTATTACCCCGGCTGGAGATCCCCTGCGTGGGTGCCCCTGATTAGCCAATAACAAAAAGCCCTCCAGAATCCAGACAGTTGACCGAGTCTGCTCAAATCAGGTCTGTTGGTTTATGATTCCTGAAGAGGTTTAATAAATAGGAAACTGTTTCATTTTTGAAATGGTAACACAAGCACATGGTAAGCAATTCAAACAGTACACTGAAAAATAAGTCTTCCTTTTAGCTCTGTCATGCATTTCCCTTACCAACCGCCATAGCTGGTTTCTTGTGTATCCTTCTGATACTATGCCCTCTCTTAACATAAAGGGCCCCATACCTTAAGCTGGAGTCTGGCACACTATTGCCCGCAGGCCAAAGCTGGCCCGCCACCTGGTTTTGTAAAGCCTGTGAGCTAAGAATGGTTTTACATTTTCAAATAGTTGGGAAAAAATCAGAAGAAAAATATTTCATGACATGTGAAAATTACATGAAATTCACATTTAAGTGTTTATAAATAAAGTTTTATTGGCCCACAGCCACATCCATTTGTTTCTGGACTATCTATGGCTTCTTTCTCAGTGGCAGAGTTGAGTAGTTGCAACACACACTGTATGACCCATAAAGCCAAGATTTACCATCTAGCCTTTGCAGAAAAAGTTTAATTCCTGCCTTAAACAAATAACAGAAGAAATTTTTTAAAAAATCAAAGTAACATCATAGGTAAACTATGAATAACTGTAATGAGTACCTTGGAGATATAAATCAACTTAATTGTATACATCCCATGATAGTAGGGTCTTCTTTACCTCTTAACAGCTCCTTCCTGGGTTTGGCAGCTTTAGCCTTAATTGCCGTAAGTGATTTAAATGAGCACCTACTATGTCCCAAGCATTTGGCAAGCGTTTCCACTTATGTTATTTCTTTCATGAGGGTTACTTCTGTGTCCTTTCTCTAATACTCTTCACCCTCTTTTTAGGGGAAGAAATGCAATAGGAGAATAACGCCCTGCAAGTTCTAAGGAAGATCTTAGCTCTGGAGTCTTTTTTTCCCCTTTGAATCCTCCCTTTCATATAAGGAGTCATTTTATAGGTTCAGAATAAGCAATGGGTATTCTGTACTCTAGTGGCCTTTGAATTTTTTTTGTTTCCCCCCTAAACAAAGTTTTAAAAAACACTATGCTCTCTCAACACATTTTTGGGTTGACATCTAAAGTTTTTCACTGAAAAATAAAATAGTTGCAAAAAATGTAATTTCTGACATATTGCAAAAATTGGCATTTTTACATGTCATTACATTACTCAGATCTATTCAATTAAATCTAAATACCACAGCAACTTAATATCCTTCTTCATCCTTCTAAGAAATACAAGAAAATGTTCTTTAAAATTTGGAAAAATTTTTAACCATTCCTGTCCTTTTTTGAGTTCCCATTTCATTCCACTTCACTGCAGAATTTTACCCTAATGTAGCACATTTTAATGGTTGAATGTCTATTATTGATCATTCTATCATACTTTTCTATGACTAAATTTTGTATATAAATTTGGATTTTAAACATTTCTAATGACTTCAAGATTTTAAGTGTTTAGATAAAAATTTTTCTGGATTAAGTTTATTATTAGCTGTTATTATTAATGCTTATTAGACTTTCTCTGCAAATAGGGTGGTTCACTCTCTCCCATGCCACAGCACGAGTGGAGAAAGCAGTTTGGTATGGAGGAAAGAGCATGCAGACAGAAGACAGGATTGTTGGGCAACAGCCCTAGCCAGCACTGACAGAGCACACGCACTAGGGGAAGAACACCTTCTTAGAAATACGGGTAAAGGTTCCGATTAAATAATGAACTTTGAGCAACTGCAGACAGAGAGCCTAAGAATTCTCTGGAGTTAGTAATAAAAGCCCAGCTAGCAGGAAGCCATCATTTCTATTCAGGTGAATTCATGTATGTGTTAACACACAAAGAATTAAGTTTGGAATCGGAACAGATAAAGAAAAATACCTTCTCTAACTTCATGCACTGTTTTCCTGAAAATTTGTTAAAATTTATTTTCCAAATGAAAGTGTTTTTTAAATAAAAGGGTCATTGCAGAAAATTCAGACAATACAGAAAAGCATTTACAAAATGTCAGGTGGCATTCTGTAATTTCGTTCCAATTTACACTCCCACCAGCAGTGGATAAGACTGCCTGTCTCATCACAACTTCATTGGCATTACCTACTCCCACTTTCAACAATCTTTTCTAATTTGCCAGTGACAAATCCTATCTCACTGTATTAAATTGCATTTCCTTGAATATGAGTGAAATTGAAAAAAAATTTATATTGTCTAGATGTGATAGTTTCTTTCCATTTTTTATGTTCTTTGCCATTTTTCTATGGAAGTGTTCTTTTTCTTTAATTGACTTAGAGGAGTTCTTTGTATATTGAATGTATTAGCATTCTGGTATATTTACTACAAACATTTTCATTTGTCTTTTAATTATCTTTACTTGAAAAGATTTGCATTGTATGTAGTTAAATATATTAGATTTTTTTAAAGCTTTTATTGCTTTTTATTTTTAGTTTTTTTTTTTTTTTTTTCCGGTACGCGGGCCTCTCACTGCTGTGGCCTCTCCCGTTGCGGAGCACAGGCTCCGGACGCGCAGGCTCAGCGGCCATGGCTCACGGGCTCACGGGCTCAGCCGCTCTGCGGCATGTGGGATCCTCCCAGACCGGGGCACGAACCCCTGTCCCCTGCATCGGCAGGCGGACTCTCAACCACTGCGCCACCAGGGAAGCCCCTTATTTTTAGTTTTTAGTACAGGGTGAATTTTGTCAGAATTGCTTGTTGAATACTTTTCCCCTTTCCCATTGATTTATAATTTTTCTTTTATTGAGACTGAATTTAGTTTTCCATTGATCATACAGTTACATCTGTTTCAACATCGTGTTTCCCTGTTATTGTTCATTCTTTTTCAACATGTTCTAAGGTATTCTCACCTTCTCATTCTCTGTGATAAACTATCACATCTTGTATCACATTAAAAAAAAAAAGTTTCTTTGGGAGTTTGATATGGTACCAAACCCCTATATATTTAGGTAGGAAGATTTATATCTTTTTAACATTCAGTTTTGCCTTTCAGGGGCAAGGTATATCTCCATTTATTTGAATATATTTTTATAACTCTCAATTTTGTAGATTATTTTTCCATTTATTTCCCAACTTCTCCATGGATGCATCCCCTGTCATTTATCTTCCCCTTCCTCATGTGGTCATTAATGATTTAATTGCATCTGTTGTCTTCTCCACTATATTGTAAACTCCTAGAAGGCAGGAATCATAGCTTACATTACTTTTGTACCCCCCATCACAGCTAGCAGTGTTATACATACACAGAAATAATAGCTGTGATCTAGTACAGATGTCAAGGGGGATGAAGCATGGGACTTCCCTGGTGGTCCAGTGGTTAAGACTCCGCATTTCCAATGCAGGAGGTGCAGGTTCAATCCCTGATCGGGGAACTAGGATCCCACATGTCACATGGCGCGGCCCAAAAAAATTCGGTGTGGGGAGGCAATGAGAAGATTAGAAAGGAGAGGGAAAGAATGGGAATTTGGGATTAGCAGAGGCAAACTATTTATATAGAATGGATTAACAACAAGGTCCTACTATACAGCACAGGGAACTATATTCAATATCCTGTGACAAACCATAATGGAAAAGAATATGAAAAAGAATATGTATGTGTGTGTGTGTGTGTGTGTGTGTGTGTGTATAACTGAGTCACTTTGCTGTACAGAAGAAATTAACACAACATTGTAAATCAACTATACTTCAATAAAATTTTTTTTAAACAAGGAACATTAGAATGGAGAACCAGTGTTGACCTTTCATAGCTTCACATATGACCTGCAACTATTCACTTAACACCCTGCCCCCATACTACACCCTGAGCCTCAGCTGCATGTTTAAAAGTCTAAATAATAGGACTCCTGTAAAGATTAAAAGGTAACACTTCATAATTGTTCATATATATAGGGTGACATGTACAAAATTTTTACTGCATTGTTTCCAATAGTAAAAAGCTGGAAACATCATAAATGTCAATCAACAAGAAGTTGGGTACAATAAAGAAATAATACATGCATTATGCTGTAAGTATATTATATTCGTAAGTGCTATACAGCACTTAAAATGAATGAACTAAGTATTCATATGGATAAACTGAGAAACTTCATATTGAGCAAAAGAATCAGGTTGCAGAATAATACAGACAGTTTGATAAAATGTATATAAATTTAAAGATATGCAAAACAATGCTACATATTACTACTGATACCCTACTGCAAGGGTCAGCAAACTGTGATCCACAGGCCAAATCCAGCCCACCCAGAACCAGATTTGCCCTTTTGTTTACATATCGTCTATGGCTGTTTTCACACAACAATGGCAGAGTTAGGTAGTTGCGACACAGTCCACGTGGTCTGCAAAGCCTAAAATGTTCACTCTGTGGCCTTTATAGAAAAAGCTTGTGGGACTTCCCTGGTGGTCCAGTGGTAAAGAATCTGCCTTCCAACGCAGGGGACGGGGGTTCGGTCCCTGGCCAGGGAACTAAGATCCCACATGCCGCGGGGCAACTAAGCCTGCGCACCGCAGCTACAGAGCCCATGCGCCCTGAAGCCTGTGCGCCACAACTAAAGAAAACCTGTGCGCCACAACTAGAGAGAAGCCCGCGCACCGCAACGAAAGATCCCGCATGCGTGCAGCAACTAAATCCTGACACAGCCAAAAATAAATTAAATAAATAAATAAATAATAATTAAAAAAAAAAAAAAGCTTGTGATCCCTGTCTAACCTATAGAGACATGCATGGAAGTGTTGAACCCACATTCAGAACAGTGGTCCAGAATGACTGGGCAGGTACACAGGGAATTTCCATAGCATCTGTAATGCTCTCCTTAAACTAGGGGGTAATTACAATGAAACTGATGATATTACTTAGTTTTGCATGTTGGAAATATTTCATAATAAAAAAGATTGGATGAAATTCTATATGTGAAAATGTTCCTCATCTATAAAGATATGCAAACTCCTACAGGGATTCTCTGTTTCTTCCATACTTTTACACACACACACACACACACACACACTCTTGAGGCTTTGAAGAGGAAGTACTTCCTTCCCATAAAATGTCTGGGGACTCAAACTGTGGTCAGTGAGGTGCTGTTGGAAATTTTGAGTGGCACAATGAAATCTATGTTCAAGAAGATTACTCTTACGAGAAGGCAGGATGAGGAGGGCAAGCGGTGAAAGAGGAGGAAGATTCAGGAAATTCTCATTTAGGAAGTGAGATGATTAGGTGCATAGCCGGGTGGTTTCTGTAGAGATGGAAAGGAAGAGACCTGAGTACCGTATACAGAGAGGAGGAGGAAGGAGAGAAAGCAGGCTGATGATATGAAGTTTAAGCCTTGAGTATGCGTGGAAGCAGGGACAAAATGTTTATTTTACTTCTGTTTATTTGTACTATGGTGTAATGTAAGCCATAACTTAAGACCCAGGATTAATTTCAGAAGTGGTAAGCACTGTTTGTTTTTAATGTGATAAGACACAGAGTGACTGGTAGCCTGGACTCCTACTCTCTGGTTATCAATTTGTACTTGTTTAGATACTGTGTGTCACAGGGAGTTCATGGTGTATGGAGTTCCTCTGATTTAGCACAAACCATTTGCAAGAGACCTTGGAAAGACCCTGCTCCAATTAAATAGCCTTGACTCTGATTTTGAAGAATCTCAGCTCTCAGAAGATGAAGATAAAAACCAGTTACTTGCGCTGGTACCCTATGAACTCTCCACGCCCAAAGTCACCATCCTTGGTGACATTTTTCTCAGATGAACCCAGTTGTTGGTGGCAAAGCATACATTTTGTTGGATATCTATGTAGTCCATTCATAAAGGGCAGGAGAAAAGTAAACTTTTTCTAGCCATCATAATTTCATGCCCAGGGGAAGCCCTGGATTCAGCCCAAGGCTGGAAGAATGCTCCTAAGGGAAAAGAGAAAGGAGTTCTAGAAAAAAAGGTTTTATCTTTCCAGGGATTTGGTCTTCCCAGAAGCAATAAAACCGAAGTATCGGGATGGCCCAAAAGTTCGTTCGGGTTTTCTGTATGACGTTATGAAATTTTTGGCCAACCCAATAATTTTTTACAGGGCAAAAATACAGATTTAAGAAAATAGATCCTTTCTGAAGTGCAGAGAGATTTAAAGGACAACGTGTGGCCAGTAGTGACCACGTGTCAGACATGATGTCCTCCAAACAATATGGTCATTGTGATCACATTATTCTGAGGGTGGTGCCCTATAGGAACTAGATGGCCTTTACTGCTATCATAGTAAACTTTACATTTTTTGTGGAGATAGATTAAAATAATATCTACCATTTTATGAGTGCTTACTATGTGGCAGCTTTCATGCTATGTTATCTCCTTTAATCTATAATAAACTAAGCAGGTATTAATATACACACATTATAAATGAGAAAACTGAGGCTCAAAGAGATTAAGCAACTTTTCCAAGGTCACGCCACTAGTAAGAAGCAGAGTAGGGATGTAAACCCACCATCTCACTCTAAATTCATGCTTTCTCACACAATGCTCCCACTGAGACTGTCACTAACTGCTCACCAACGCCTAGTGAGGGTGAATTGGCATTTCTGCAAGGTCACGTCTGCCTAAAGCATTTCAACATTAGCTGATCGCATGCACAATCAAGTAAGACTCTCCAGGGTTTGCCTGTTATGTTATTTTGTTTCTTTTCAAACTTCTTTTGCTGTTTCTGAAGTGTCCACTTAAAGGTATACTTCCTTCAGGTGATGTACAATAAAAATGCTTTTAACCCAACAGACCTCTACAGCTTTTTGCGCTTCTGTGCTCTGGAGGTTACACAATGGGGCACAAAGAGTGGCTGACCTTTATTTTTAACTAGATGTAAAAGAAGCACTTGCAGTAGAGGTCCCCAGGGCCACGAACCTGAAAGTAAGGGCTGCTTGCATTTTGTACCCTAGGCAACTCATTTGTCTCACTCAAGTCCCCTTGCTTCTCAGCCTTCTTGGCTAGCACTAGCAGTCAAGACTCCAGCAAGACTCTCATAGCACTGGGCACCTCTTCGAGTGTGTGTCCGGTTGTAATTCTCCCTTTGTTTTTTTGGTGATTTGGCTGTCTGTCTCCCCATTGGACCATCAGCTCCAGGAGAGCTCACTCTGGATCTCCAGTTCCTAGCCCACTGCCAAGTACATATTAGATACAGAGTTCATACTTATTGATTGAATGAATAAATGGATGAATGAATAACTAAATACATAAATGAATGAATGAATGAATAATATACCTTACTAGATACCCATTTTTAGAATCAGTCTTGTTTAGCCACAGGATCAATAGTAAATAGAGATGTAGAAGGACAGCACACCTAAGAGCTGAAGAAGGACTTATTATTTTTTTTAATCACAAAAAACCTGACAACTAAGGCTGCTTCCCCACAATGTAGCCCTAATTAGTGAACTAAATTTATTCTTGTTGGAAATCTCTTAAGCAGTGAGCCCCGCACATTTTATAAGTGAATTGACCACCCAGGAAATAGTTTTAATAATCCTCCCAAATCTCCTTTTGTTAATTTCTCTTCCTTGAGAACTACCAGGAATAGTTTTTTTATCTTCTTAACATTCATAGTCGGGAAAGTTTTTCCCCATTATCTGCTGTAGTCAAAATGGTCAAGAATTTGGAAAATGTTATACTTTCCCCATGACTGACCTGTCATCTTTTTTCAAATAATTCATTAGATCTTCTGAAATTTTATGACTATTATTTACATAAATTATTTGTTATTTGCAAAAGCGGCCACCACAACTTCTTCCATTCCATGTGCCCTTTTGCAATGAGAGTTTGCCACTACCCATCGATAGGTGAAGGCTATTTCCCAAGCCCTTGAACAGGTCTGGTGACTTCCTTGACCAATAGAATGGTGGAAGTGATGTTGTGAGACTTCTGAGCTAGGCCTTAAGAGGCCTTGCAGCTTCTGTTCTCTCAGTCTAGGAATGCTGCCCTGAGACTGTCACGCTCATGACTGTCATGTCAGGGCAGCATGACAGTCTCAGGGCAGCATTTTTTTTTTTTTTTGAAACTTCAAACTCATTCATGAGATATTTATTAAAATAACACATTTAGGGGAAAAAAGTCAATACAACTAGACGCCCCAGATAAAAAACCTAATGGAGAGAGAAGTCAGCTACCCAAACTGTCCCAGTTGACAGCCACACCAAGACTCCAGACATGAGTGAGTCCACCTTGGACCTTCTGTTCCATTTGATCGTCCATCAGAAAGAGTCCCATGAGTGAGCCCAGGCAAAACCAGCAGAGCAGCTGATCTGCTGAAATATGAGAATTAATGAATCATTACTCTTTTAAGTCACTAAGCTTTGTGGTAGCTGTTACAAAGAAGTAAATAATTGCTACAGAAATTGGCACTTAGAAGGGGGATGCTGTTTAAAAAAAACAAAAAGGAAGCTAAAACATATGGCTTTGGCTTGGGGATTGGGAGGTGGGCAGAGCCTGGAAGGGCAGTGAGAACACGGATAATGAACATTGGAAGAGTGGTGAGGAAATCACTCTAGGAAGCTGGAAAAGGAATGGGTCATATTTTGCAGTCACAAAACAATTGGCAAAACTGTCCAACATGTGGTAACGTAGAAGATACAAAATTTCCTAATGAACCTGTGGGTTTTGTTTGTTTGTTTTTCTCTGGTTTGGTTTGGTTTCAGGAGTGGCAGAGCCTCTTTCCGACTGAACTCCAGCTACCTCTGTGGCTCAGTTTGAGATTAAGGAGCTTTCCAAGTAGTATGGTGAATGCGTCAGGTGGTATTTTTAGCAGTTCATGATAAGGTAATGAAGAGAGAGAGAGATTATGGAAGGAGCTGTTCATTTTGAAAGCAGAATTTGGAGTAAATATGAAAGGTTCAGGATGTGCTGGGTCAAAAAAGAAGACTGTTTTGCATTTTTGGTCTCGCCATCTGGCATAAGAGTCTCAAAGTAAGAAATGACTCCATGGTAAATATCAAATCATGGGTGCGGCTGTAAGATCCTTTGCTAAGAGCTCACAAAAAGTAAGGAGGTACCTAGGAGACCCTCTCATCCAGGTAAGAGAACTTCTAAGAATGTCGGGGCATTATCTCACAGCATTGTTTCGCAGTAGTTTAACATGTCCAGAGTAGAAAGTATATCTCAAACAAACAAACAAAAATTATGGATATAAGTTTCCAGGCATGGAGTGAGTCCCAGAAGGACTCATAAGAAATCCACAAAGTGTTTGAGCAAATTGCTTTAGTGAGAGCAATGCCATCTCAAACTAAAAGCGGACTTTGCAATCCCTCTCATAAGTCAGTCAAGTCTATTTTCCCACCCTTGAACGAGCTGTTATGATGACTTGCTTTGACCAATAGAATTTTTCTCCTTCTGAGGGTAAACCTCAAGAGAATCTTGTGACATCTGCTTTCACCCTCTTGGAATGATGTCTTGAGACCACCATGCCAGGAAGAAGCCAGGAATGAAGTACTCTAGGAGAAAGAGACTGGGCCGTTCCCATTAGCCCCACTGACAGCCAGCATCAAGGCCCCAGTCATGAGTGTGAGACCTACTTGACCCTCCATTTGGCGTCAGTTATGTGAATGAGCCCAGGAAAAACCAGGAAAGAGCCACCTAGCCAACCCACAGAATTATAAGAAATAATAAATCATTGTATTTTAAGCCATTAACTTTTGGGGTGGCTTGTTACATAGTACTAGATAACTGATACCATCTCCCAAAATGAACAGTATGGCATGTGGCCTTTTGTCCTATTGGGTCTCAAAAAGAGAGCACTTGCTTAAGAATACTACATTTACTCTTTAAAAAATGGCATTTCAATGTCAATTTCCAATATCAATGCCAAGTAAATTCATTCACTCACCTATTTATTCAGTCAATATACATTTATTGACTCTGTCAGGTACTGGACAGATAAAGGCAAAAAAAAAATCATGATCCTTCAAGAAGCTTAGTAGAAAAGTCAGGTAAGGGCAACCCAATTAAAACGGTATGGGAAGTGAGAGAGTGGCACGGACATATATACACTACCAAATGTAAAATAGATAGCTAGTGGGAAGCTGCTGCATAGCACAGGGAGATCAGCTCGGTGCTCTGTGACCACCTAGAGGGGTGGGCTAGGGAGGGTGGGAGGGAAACGCAAGAGGGAGGGGATATGGGGATATAAGTATACGTACAGCTGATTCACTTTGGCAGAAACTAACACAATAATGTAAAGCAATTATACTCCAGTAAAGATGTTTTAAAAAAATGGTATGGGGATTGCTATGACAGAGGTAAGCACAAGTCCCTTCAGGAGCACGAGCAAGGGCAGTCATTCATTGAACATGCATTAATTCTCCACTATGTATCAGGCTTTGATCTAGGTCTTGGAAATAGAGGGATGGATGAGACAGAAAAAAAAAAAGATCCTGTCTTCATGGGGATTACATTCTAATGAGGGAGATGGATAATTTGCACATAAACAAGTAATATGACTTCCAGTGGTGCTAATAAGAAAATAAAGGAGATAAGGGATAAAGTGATGTGGCTGGATACTCTTTCAGAGAGGGTGATCCTAGAAGAGCTCTCTAAAGAGTGGACATTTGACCAGAGATGTGCAGGAGAAGGAGGAGTGAGCCATACAAGGGGGAAATAAGTCCAGACAGAGTGGTCAGCAAGCACTAAGGGCCTGGGCTTGGGGCACGGGAGGAACAGCCAAAGCCCAATGAGGTTGGAGCTGAGCGAGCAAAGAGGCAGCGTAGGACATGAGGTATGAGAGTAAGCGGTTCTCTAGGGCCTGTCAACTATGGCAAGGAGTTCTGGTGTGTTCTCAATGGGAATCACTGGTGGTTGTTAAGCATGGATGTGACTAAGAGAATAAGGGAAGTCTTCCTGAGGGTGGAGGGCTGGTTCTTGAATTTAATCTCAAAGGAGTAGGTATTAGACTAAGCAAAAGGCATGCAGTGGGATGGTTATGGGAGGAAAATAACATGCTGTGTTCTGAGCGACCATACATTGTCCTCTGTGCTGTAGTGAGTGAATTTAGCTCAAATCAGTGGAGGAAGGATGGCCTATTCAAGAAACAGTGTCAAGAAAAATGACTATTCCTTTGGGGGAAAAACATTAAAGGGTCCTATCTTGTATCATTCTTGAAAAATAAGTCTCAAGTGGATCAAAGATTTTTAAAATGATAAAAATTATTGGGAGAAAATATAGGAAAACACCCTTATGATCTCTATGAATTTAGAGACTGAGGAAGACTCATTAAACAAGAAACAAATAGGAAAAGAATCAATTTGACTACACTAAAATCAAGAAGACAGAAATCAAGACACCATAAACAAAACTAAATATATGAAACAAACTGGGAGAAAATGTTTACAACATAAATAACAGCCAAAAATTAGTACAAACAATATATAAATAAGTCCTATAAATAAAAGCAGAAAAGATAAACAATCCAAGGGAGAAACTGGCAAAGGATATAAAGAGGAAATTCACCAAAAGGGAAATACAAGCGGCCAATCACAACAACCAGGGAGGGTTCACCAAGTCTTTAAGATGCTGATAACTGAAGTCTCCAATCAGCTCTCCTAGACTGACCTTTGGGTTAGTGCTGAAAACTCTCCACTCCCTCTGCTCCCGGTATAGTTATTAGACAATACCCTAAGAGCTTTTGGGAATCTTCACAATTGTGCTGGCTCTTAACAAATCGCCCCTGTCAAGCTGAGACATTTGTGGACTGGTTCACCTGCTCTCCCATCATTCTAGATTTCAAGTTCTCCTAGCCTCCAACAATATTGGGGTAGCAAGGAGAAGACTTTGGAGTCAGAAAGACCTGCCCTCATATTCAGGTCCTGCTACTTCCTAACTGTGTGACCGGAGACAGGTTACTTGCTTTCTTTGAGCCTCAGTTTCCTCATCTGTAAAATGAGTATAAGAACTTCCATTCAGGGTTATTGTGAGAAGGAAACAGGCTATTTAGGCAAAGCCTGTGACGTGTTGGTACACACTCTTGCACATACAGAGTTCTTTTCTTTTCCTTCCAAGCACAACTATTGAGTATTCCATGAACATGTGGCCAGATTTTGGAGGTGTGGAAATAAGAGGAAGGACAGGGATTACATTACTTTCCTTCTCCAGCTTGGGGGAGAGGCAGAGGTGTGTGGTGGAAAACAATGCTGCAGGTCCTGACGAAGGGTCTCAGGACAAGAGAGTCTGGCCAGTACTTTATCAGCTAACTCGGAGTTGCATCAGACATATTGCAACATTCTCAGCAAAACAGATAAGTTCACGGTGCAAATGGCACAAGTCCACCATTTGGAGGGTGGGGGAGATAAAGACGTCTATCATTTTATAAAATCACAGCTAAAAACCCAGCGTTGGCTTTCTCTATCTCTCTTGTCGGATACCACTGAGTGGTTCTAAGGCAGTATCAGTGGCATTATCTGATTTCTTTAAAGCTCAGGTGAGTTTCTCAGACAAAAAATCCAGCATGAGTCACTTGCATCCCCTTCCCCAGCCCCTTCCTTCTAAATAAAACTCAGTTAAGAGAAATGACCCAGGCTTCCCTAATAGTTGTCTACTTCCTTGGCAGTACGCAGACAAAGAGATGCCTTATCTGAATCTGACATTCAGACCTTCGACAATTTTAATAGTAAAGTTCCTCCTAACATTTTCCATCTTATTTTAATATTTCCATCTGATACTAATATAAGAAATGGAAAACAATAGAAACGTTTACAGTAGAAGTCAAAAGAGAAAGCTTTTTAAACCTACTCTCCTCCTAGGAAAGAATTTCATTTCAATAAAGCATAGCTTAAATGTCATCCTAGTCTTAGATCTGAAGTCATCTGCCATTAGTAATATTTCCCAACTCACATCAGGATTTGATAAATCACAGCACGCTACACAGGTGAAATTGCCTATGGAATCAGAACAGAGACATTTCCGAAATTTACGGTCTCCAGTGATTCTCCCGGGCAACCACAGTGTTAAAAAGATATTCCTAAGTAATTTTTCAATAAGGAAACCAGCTTATTTTTCAATTAATTTTGACCCATGAACTTCTGCTTCTTTGTTTTGAAGAGTTTCTTTTACTTTAAAAAAAATTATCAGGATTTACATCGAACTCTACCAACTTAGAATTCATTCATCGACCAAACTTCCTGATGCTAAAGAGAAGCTTCCAATGACAACTTCTCCTCTGCTGCCCTGAGATGGATACCGTAGCCCAGAGGAATTAGATACTCACTCGGATTGTCTTAGGTTGGCGATGAACTTTCAAAGCCCTGGGAGGATTCTGAGTCCAGTCTTCCTCTCCAAAACCCAGTGACTTTGCTACAAATCCTCAGAATCTGATTTTGCATTGGGGCGAGTCCAGGAGACAGTGGGGTGAGGAGGAGGGAGTTCCAGCAGGAGCTGTGGCCGATCACAGGCGGCCTTCCCACCCAGCAGCCGCATCTCTGCCTTGGCTCTGTTCCTCATGGACAGAGATTAGTCATTAACAATCCTTCCCCTGCTAAATGATATAAACATAGAAAGGAACCTTGGGACAGCCTCGAGATTCCCAGGACGAACTCCCAGAGCCCCTGGGTAGGGACTGTGACAAAGCAGGGGAGCCCTGAAGCTCACCTTTTAAAACACTTCTCCATAGGCTGCTTTTTAGGGTCCTTAGCACCCAGATTTCTACACACATCATCTAAAACTGAATCGTCATCTTCCCTCCCTCTCTCCAATTGCTTTTAATAGCTCCACCACCTCCCAGGGACTGAAGTTAGCAACTCTGAGCCTTTTTGACCCTTCCCTCTCCCGGGCTTTCTATAACAAGTAATAACAGATTCGTGTAGATTCTATCTTTGGACTGTCTCTTATTTCCAACCCACTGTGTTCCTCTGCTAATTTGGGCCTACTGCAGCTTCCTTTCTAAAGAACACTGTTGGTTGGCCCCATAACTCGTCTCTCCTTTTCTTTTTCTGTTTTCCAAACTACACAGCAGTGTAAAGCGTAGGGCTCTGGTCAGATACCTACCCATTTGTTGCAACCTTGGGAAAGACACTCAGCCTCTCTGAGACTTGGTTTCTTTGTCTATAAGATGGGAATAGTGCAACTATCTTACACGCTGTGGCGAAAATTACGTGCCTAGTTTAAAATACATAACATGCTTAGAAAAGTGCCTGGCATACAGCGAGCACCCAATAAATTTTAGGCACTATTGTTTATCAATTGAACAAATACTGGTTATCTGCACACTAGGTACCCAGCACCTTGGTAGACAGTCTCCTAATCAAAAATCTCCAATGGATTCCCGTGGTCTAAAAAATATACTCTAGGGCTTCCCTGGTGGCACAGTGGTTGAGAATCTGCCTGTCAATGCAGGGGACACAGGTTCCCCGGTCTGGGAATATCCCACATGCCTCAGAGCAACTAGGCCCGTGAGCCACAACTACTGAGCCTGCGCGTCTGGAGCCTGTGCTCCGCAACAAGAAAGGCCGCGATAGTGAGAGGCCCGTGCACCGCGATGAAGAGTGGCCCCGCTTGCCACAACTAGAGAAAGCCCTCGCACAGAAATGAAGACCCAACACAGCCATAAATAAATAAATAAATTATATATATATATATATATATATATATATATATTCTAAATGCTATGGCCTGACGTATAGAACCCCCTCCACCCTGATAGCCCTAGTCTATCTATCTAGCATTTTCTCACATCCTGTCTCTTCAGAGACCCCAACCTCTTACCCACCTATGCCAAGCTCTCCTCCCTCCATGCCTTTGCATATGCTCTTCCCTTTACCTGAATAGCCTTCCTTTCATATCCACAGACCCATCTCAAATGCTGAGTCCCCCCTGAAGCCAACCCTGTTTCTCATCTGCCCCTATGGTGCCCACCAAACGGCCCTCAACCTTTATTTATAATTCTCTCATTGTCCCTTAATTCCTCTGGCTTTGTACATTATAGTTACCTACTTAGCTCTTTGACAAGAATAAAATTCTGGAGGACAAGCACAGTAGCAGACTTGCCTCTGTATCAATCCCTGGTCTTAGCACAGTGCTTCTCATGGACAAAGTATCGTATAACTATTTTTTAATTGAATCAATGAGTGAGCTGAGAAAATGATAACTTTCCAAAGTAGTGAGCCTGTGCACACACATGGGGTGTGTGTGTGTGTGCACGCCAATGTTCCCTATTGTAAAGTTAGTGGAAGGCCTACGGTCAAATTTGTTAGGAAAGCTGTTAGACAATCACCAAAGCAGTAAATGGAGTACTGACTTGTGGATTTTGCTCATACACATGGTGTAAATATTCTCATTGTGGCCAATTTCAAACTATTAGTGTGATGTCACTGAACAGACTTGGGAAGAGCTGTACAGAGGCACACTGTTACTTAGGGTTTCCACTGTTCAGATACAATAGATGTGAATAGCTATGAGAGCATAGACAGTTGTGAAATATAGTAAAATAGTTAGAATGTGATGAGTTTTAAGTAGTTATTACCTTTGATTTAAAATGTATTTAATTATAAGTTTATGTAATTTAACTTTTAATGGTGACTATGTTTAACAACCAGTTCAGAAAAACCTGAAAATTTAAATTAACCATGGGTTCTCTGAGCCAGGGCAAGCTGACTCAGCACACCATTGGGGGAATGAGGGCTTCTTACGTGTTGTCCTTCCAAGTTAGGAGCTACGAAGTATTATCTCCATTTTTCAGATGAGGAAAGTAAGACTCAGACGTTCAACAACTCATCAAAGCAAGAAAGCTGGGCTTTAAATTTAAGTTTGTTTTCTCCAAAGCTGCTATATTTTCTTCTATATTTTGTTCCACTATCAACCTAGGCAAAGTGAGATCAAAATATTTATTCTATGAAATGCTTCTCAATACTGGCTTATTTTAATTAATTGCTGAATAGAATACAGATGAAGGAAGTCATTAACATATTGTTAGTGACCAACTCTGGAATGGTATTGAGTATATAGTAGAAAAGTCATTCTGCCAAAAAAAAAGATCTCCATTCATAAATGTTATTTCTTGGTTAATATGTTGGCTTCCTTATCTTCTCCAGGATCCCTCCTTTTTTTGAAAATTTCTCCCCCCAACCTTAACGAATGAGGTCACCCCAGATCAGGGGCTGTAAGAGATCCTGAAGCGAAAGGGAAGTAGAATGGGTGAACTTTGGATATTGGTGCAGTGAGGGTGCAACCCCACCTAGGAAGTCTGAGTAATCACCAGAGACAGAGAACAGAGCCAGGGCACTCAACCTCACAGGGTGGTGACCACAGGGGGACACTGAAATGCACAGAGGAAGGAAAGGAGGGAGAGCTTGGATAATCAAGCTGGCCTCTTTTCCTACTGGCTCAGACCTGGCTGTGAGCATGAATCTCTGCCCCAACTTTGAACCTATCAGTGTGTCTGCAGTGGTCCTTACACTATAGCTTTGAGTAACGGCTTTTTCCTAGTAAGGCACCACAACCTTCAAGAAGCTGTGCTTTCAGAAACAGAAAACGTTTTCAAGACGTAGGGCAACGAGGTAGGGGCAGTGCCGAAAGCATGGGTGTTAGTGTCAGGGGCTTGTGTTTGAGTCCTGACTGGTCCTGCCATATGACCTTGACTGGTCTTGCCATATGACCTTGAGCAAGCCAGTCTCTGGGTATTAATTTTCTCCCCCACCCCTAATAATAACAAGAAAAGAATGCCTATCTCATAGGGTTATTGTGAAGATCAACATGAAATGTCACATGAAAATGTGTGGTACAAAAATCAAAGGGAAGCATCTGGCAGGCCCCATTAGATGTGAAATTTTCCAGAAACTAGAAGCCCTATAGGGACTCCACCCACTTCTGTATTCAGCTATTCTAAATGACTCACTGGGGGATTCCCTGATGGTCCGGTGGTTAGGACTCCGTGCTTCCACTGCAGGGGGAATGGGTTTGATCGCTGGTTGGGGAACTAAGATCCCACATGCCACATGGCACGCCCAAAAAAAAAAAAAAAAGCTTCTAAGTGACCCATTGAAATCACTGGGTCTACACTGGAGAGAGAACCCTCCTGTAAATGTTGAAGAATGCAGCTGAACCTTCATCTGAACCTGGATGGCCAGTCCTAATGCTCAAACTTTTTAAAAAGAAAATATTTACAACCTGTTTTGTGGAATATGTAACCCATAAGAGAAAACATTACTATATTTTACTTAGGAAGATTCAAATGAGTTTCTCCACTCATCCTAGATCAAATGCACTTTGCTTTCTGTATCTTCCCTGCCCCTCTATTTTTTTGAGGAGTCCTTTGTTGTTGTTGTTTTGTTAATTACACAAGTGGTTATGGTCATGTAGAAAAATTAGAAAATATAGATAATCTTAAAGAAAATAAAATTCACCTATATTCCTACAACCCACATATTCATAGAATACACTATCAAAACTGCGATATATTTTCTTCCAGACTTTTAATGAAAAATAGATACACCCAAGTCTTCTCTTTTCATAAGAAAATGGGATCATGTGGTATATACGGCTCTGAATCTGCTTTTCTCATTTAATGTATCATAAATATTTTGATATTACTAAATATTTCACTACATATACAAAATAATTTAATGGAGGTATACTATTGAATTCACAGGGATATGCCCTCATTTGACCAATTCCCTACTGTTGAACCTTCGAATTGTTTCTAATATCCCTCTATTATAAATGATATTGCATTGGTCATCCCTTGTAGCTAAATCTTTGGCTACACCGGTGATTATGACCTTGGCCTTGTTTTCTAGAGGTAGAATTACTTGGTCAGAGTGAACACGTTTCTAAGATGCTATAGTAAACTGCCTTTAGAAAGGTGGTGCCAATTTATATCCCCCCCGTAGGGTCCAAATGTGTCTATTTCTTGCCCCTCTGCCAGCACGTGGGGGCCTTGGCGATTCTTTTTTCCAGAAGAGCTTTCTTGTGAGATGCCTCCAGTCCTCACCTACCCCTCCCAGTAGAGAATCAACATGGACATTCAAGCAGGGTTTTTGAACTGTGTGATATAACCCATTGTGGTTCCCAAAATCAATTTAGGGGGTCATGACCAGCATTTGTTTGTTTTCAATGAAATAGTATTTTTAAATAGCATAGCAAATATTTCCTTTGCAAGTAGAAAGGTAAGTACTGCTTAATGGAGCTGTTTCGCTTATATATGTGTGTGTTGATGCGACCTAGATTTCAGTATAACACAGTTGTAAGGTCAAAGTTGCGAAAGTTTGAAAAGCATGGGATCAGTCAAAAGATCATTGAATCAGTGCCCATGGACTTGGATTCTGGATGTAATTAGGTGGAGAAGGAAGCCAAGGGCAAAGAGAAAGGGCACACATCCCATTTACTTTCTCCGGTAGAAAAATGTTGATAGAAATGTGATAAAACTCTCAAAGGTGCACATAAAACCTAAGTCATGGTTATATAATAGGAGATATGATCAATTTCAGGGTGTAACAGGTAGTCTGGAGCTCTCTTCTCCATATATTTTAGTCACATTATGTCTATGGTTATAGCTCTGACTTTGCCTCTGCCCAGCTGTGTTTGGAACTTATCAACCCAATCTCTCTAAGCCTCAGTTTCCCTACCTGGAAGATGAGGATGTTCAACCAGATGATAGCCAAGGTTCCTTCCATGCGTGGTGCCGAGGGTCTGGTGGAGGGATCAGCTGTGTTATGCTGATCCATTGTAGTTTCCTGCATCCCATTCACAGGAATGCTTCATGAGCAAGTGACCTGTTCAGTCACACAGGGTCCCTCACTTAGAAGACCCTATGTTTGATTTAACACTCTGCTGTCATTCTTTTGAAATTCTTAATTTTTCAACAAAGGTCCCCATATTTTCATTTTCCACTGAGTCCCACACAGTATATAGTTGGTCCAGTGTACTAATTCAGACAATATGAAGTCTTCCTGATAAGAAAGCAGAATTCTTGGAGGAGAAAGATGGCAGAAGAGCAAGACGCGGAGATCACCTTCCTCCCCACAGATAATCAGATATACATCTACACGTGGAACACCTCCTACAGAACACCCATTGAACACTGGCAGAAGACCTCAGACCTCCCAAAAGGCAAGAAACTCCCCACGTACCTGGGTAGGGCAAAAAAAAAAGAATAAACAGAGACAAAAGAATAGGGACGGGACCTGCACCAGTGGGAGGGAGCTGTGAAGGAGGAAAGGTTTCCACACACTAGGAAGCCCCTTCGTGCGCGGAGACTGCGGGTGGTGGAGGGGGGAAGCTTCAGAGCCGCGGAGGAGAGCGCAGCAACAGGGGCGCGGAGGGCAAAGTGGTGAGATTCCCGCACAGAGGATCGGTGCCGACCGGCACTCACCAGCCCGAGAGGCTTGTCTGCTCACCTGCCGGGGCGGGCGGGGCTGGGAGCTGAGGCTTGGGCTTCGGTTGGATCCCAGGGAGAGGACTGGGGTTGGCGGCGTGAACACAGCCTGAAGGGGCTAGAGCGCCACGGCTAGCCGGGAGGGAGTCCGGGGAAAAGTCTGGACCTGCCGAAGAGGCAAGAGACTTTTTCTTCGCTCTTTGTTTCCTGGTGCTCGAGGAGAGGGGATTAAGAGTGCTGCTTAAAGGAACTCCAGAGACGGGCGCGAGCCGTGGCTAACAGCGCGGGCCCCAGAGACGGGCATGAGACGCTAAGGCTGCTGGTGCCGTCACCAAGAAGCCTGTGTGCGAGCACAGGTCACTCTCCACACCTCCTCTCCCGGGAGCCTGTGCAGCCTGCCACTGCCAGGGTCCCGGGATCCAGGGACAACTTCCCTGGGAGAACACACAGCGCGCCTCAGGATGGTGCAATGTCACGCCGGCTTCTGCAGCCGCAGGTTCGCCGCCCCTCCCTCCTCCTGGCCTGAGTGAGCCAGAGCCCCCGAATCAGCTGCTCCTTTAACCCCGTCCTGTCTGAGCGAAGAACAGACGCCCTCCAGCGACCTACACGCAGAGGCGGGGCCAAATCCAAAGCTGAACCCCGGGAGCTGTGCGAACAAAGAAGAGAAAGGGAAATCTCTCCCAGCAGCCTCAGGAGCAGCGGATTAAATCTCCACAATCAATTTGATGTACCCTGCATCTGTGGAATACATGAATAGACAACGAATCATCCCAAATTGAGGAGGTGGACTTTGAGAGCAAGATATATTATTTTTTCCCCTTTTCCTCTTTTTGTGAGTGTGTATGTGTATGCTTCTGTGTGAGAATTTGTCTGTATAGCTTTGCTTTCACCATTTGTCCTAGGGTTCTGTCCGTCCGTTTTATTTTTTTTACTTAAAAAAACTTTTTTTCTTAATAATTATTTTTTATTTTAATAACTTTATTTTATTTTACCTTACTTTATTTTATTTTATCTTCCTTCCTTCCTTCCTTCCTTCCTCCCTCCCTCCCTCCCTCTCCCTCCCTCCCTCCCTGCCTCCCTCCCTCTCTCTCTCTCTCTCTCTTTCTCTCTTTCTCTCTTTCTCTCTTTCTTTCTTTCTTTCTTCTTTTTCTCCCTTCTATTCTGAGCTGTGAGGATGAAAGGCTCTTGGTGCAGCAGCCAGGAGTCAGTGCTGTGCATCTGAGGTAGGGGAGCCAACTTCAGGACACTGGTCCACAAGAGAACACCCAGCTCCACATAATATCAAACGGTGAAAATCTCCCAGAGATCTCCATCTCGACACCAACACCCAACTTCACTCAACGACCAGCAAGCTACAGTGCTGGACACCCTATGCCAAACAACTAGCAAGACAGGAACACAACCCCATCTATTAGCAGAGAGGCTGCCTAAAATCATAATAAGTCCACAGACACCCCAAAATGCACCACCAGACGTGGACATGCCCACCACAAAGACAAGATCCAGCCTCATTCACCAGAACACAGACACTAGTCCCCTCCAACAGGAAGCCTACACAACTCACTGAACCAACTTTAGCCACTGGGGACAGACACCAAAAACAATGGGAACTACGAACCTGCAGCCTGCAAAAAGGAGACCCCAAACACAGTAAGATAAGCAAAATGAGAAGACAGAAAAACACACAGCAGATGAAGGAGCAAGATAAAAACCCACCAGATCTAACAAATGAAGAGGAAATAGGCAGTCTACCTGAAAAATAATTCAGAATAATGACAGTAAATATGATCCAAAATTGTGGAAATAGAATAGAGAAAATGCAAGAAACATTTAATAAGGACCTAGAAGAACTAAAGATGAAACAAGCAATGATGAACAACACAATAAATGAAATTAAAAATACTCTACAAGGGATCAATAGCAGAATAACTGAGGCAGAAGAACGGATAGGTGACCGGGAAGATAAAATAGTGGAAATAACTACTGCAGAGCAGAATAAAGAGAAAAGAATGAAAAGAACTGAGGACAGTCTCAGAGACCTCTGGAACAACATTAAACGCACCAACATTCGAATTATAGGGGCTCCAGAAAAAGAAGAGAAAAAGACAGGGACTGAGAAAATATTTGAAGAGATTATTGTTGAAAACTTCCTTAATATGGGAAAGAAAATAGTTAATCAAGTCCAAGAATCACAGAGAGTCCCATACAGGATAAATCAAGGAGAAACACGCCAAGACACATATTAATCAAACTATCAAAAATTAAATACAAAGAAAACATATTAAAAGCAGCAAGGGAAAAACAACAAATAACACACAAGGGAATCCCCATAAGGTTAAAAGCTGATCTTTCAGCAGAAACTCTGCAAGCCAGAAGGGAGTGGCAGGACATATTTAAAGTGATGAAGGAGAAAAACCTACAACCAAGATTAATCTATCCAGCAAGGATCTCATTCAGATTTGATGGAGAAATTAAAACATTTACAGACAAGCAAATGCTGAGAGAGTTAAGCACCACCAAACAAGCTTTACAAAAAATGCTAAAGGAACTTCTCTAGGCAAGAAACACAAGAGAAGGAAAAGACCTACAATAACAAACCCAAAACAATTAAGCAAATGGTAATAGGAACATATATATCGATAATTACCTTAAATGTAAATGGATTAAATGCTCCAACTGAAAGACACAAACTGGCTGAATGGATAAAAAACAAGACCCATATATATGCTGTCTACAAGAGACCCACTTCAGACCTAGGGACACATACAGACTGAAAGTGAGGGGATGGAAAAAGATATTCCATGCAAATGGAAATCAAAAGAAAGCTGGAGTAGCAATTCTCATATCAGACAAAACAGACTTTAAAATAAAGACTATTACAAGACACAAAGAAGGACACTACATGACGATCAAGGGATCGATCCAAGAAGAAGATATAACAATTGTAAATATTTATGCACCCAACATAGGAGCACCTCAATACATAAGGCAAATTCTAACAGCCATAAAAGGGGAAATCAACAGTAACACATTCATAGTAGGGAACTTTAACATCCCACTTTCACCAATGGACAGATCATCCAAAATGAAAATAAGTAAGGAAACAGAAGCTTTAAATGATACATTAAACAAGATGGACTTAATTGATATTTATAGGACATTCCATCCAAAAACAACAGAATACACATTTTTCTCAAGTGCTCATGGAACATTCTCCAGGATAGATCATATCTTGGGTCACAAATCAAGCCTTGGTAAATTTAAGAAAATTGAAATTGTATCAAGTATCTTTTCTGACCGCAACGCTATGAGACTAGATATCAATTACAGGAAAAAATCTGTAAAAAATACAAACACATGGAGGCTAAACAATACACTACTAAATAATGAAGTGCACTGAAGAAATCAAAGAGGAAATAAAAAAATACCTAGAAACAAATGACAATGAAAACACGACGACCCAAAACCTATGTGATGCAGGAAAAGCAGTTCTAAGAGGGAAGTTTATAGCAATACAGTCCTACTTCAAGAAACAAGAAACATCTCAAACAACCTAACCTTACACCTAAAGCAATTAGAGAAACAACCAAAAAAACCCAAGTTAGTAGAAGGAAAGAAATCATAAAGATCAGATCAGAAATAAATGAAAAAGAAATGAAGAAAACAATAACAAAGATCAATAAAACTAAAAGCTCGTTCTTTGAGAAGGTAAACAAAGTTGATAAACCACTTTTTTTCTCATCAAGAAAAAAAAGAGGAAGACTCTAATCAACAGAATTAGAAATGAAAAAGGGCAAGTAACAACCGACACTGCAGAAATACAAAGGATCATGAGAGATTACTACAAGCAACTCTATGCCAATAAAATGGACAACCTGGAAGAAACAGACAAATTCTTAGAAACGCACAACTGCCAAGACTGAATCAGGAAGAAATAGAAAATATGAACAGACCAATCACAAGCACTGAAATTGAAACTGTGATTAAAAATCTTCCAACAAACAAAGCCCAAGACCAGATGGCTTCACAGGCAAATTCTATCAAACATTTAGAGAAGAGCTAACACCTATCCTTCTCAAACTCTTCCAAAATATAGCAGAGGAAGAAACACTCCCAAACTCATTCTACGAGGGCACCACCATCCTGATACCAAAACCAGACAAAGATGTCACAAAGAAAGAAAACTAGAGGTCAATATCTCTGATGAAAATAGATGCAAAAATCCTCATCAAAATACTAGCAAACAGAATCCAACAACACATTAAAAGGATCATACACCATGATCAAGTGGGGTTTATTCGTGAATGTGAGGATTCTTCAATATACACAAATCAATCAATGTAATACACCATATTAACAAACGGGAGGAGAAAAACCATATGATCATCTCAATAGATGCAGAGAAAGCTTTTGACAAAATTCAACACCCATTTATGATAAAAACCCTCCAGAAACTAGGCATAGAGGGAACTTTTCTCAACATAATAAAGGCCATATATGACAAACCCACAGCCAACATTGTCCTCAATCGTGAAAAATTTAAAGCATTTCCACTAAGATCAGGAAGAAGACAAGGTTGCCCACTCTCACCACTCTTATTCAACATAGTTTTGGCAGTTTTAGCCACAGAAATCAGAGAAGAGAAGGAAATAAAAGGAATCCAAATCGGAAAAGAAGTAAAGCTGTCACTGTTTGCAGATGACATGATACTATACATAGAGAATCCTAAAGATGCTACCAGAAAACTACTAGAGCTAATCAATGAATTTAGTAAAGTAGCAGGATACAAAATTAATACAGAGAAATCTCTGGCATTCCTATACATTAATGATGAAAAATCTGAAAGTGAAATTAAGAAAACACTCCCATTTACCATTGCAACAAAAAGAAAAAAATATCTAGGAATAAACCTACCCAAGGAGACAAAAGACCTGTATGTATAAAACTATAAGACAGTGATGAAAGAAATTAAAGGTGATACAAATAGATGGTGAGATATACCATGTTCTTGGATTGGAAAAATCAACATTGTGAAAATGACTCTACTACCCAAAGCAATCTACAGATTCAATGCAATCCCTATCAAAGTACCACTGGCATTTGTCACAGAACTAGAACAAAAAATTTTACAATTTGTATGGAAACGCAGAAGACCCCGAATAGCCAAAGAAATCTTGAGAATGAAAAACGGAGCTGGAGGAATCAGGCTCCCTGACTTCAGACTATACTACAAAACTACAGTAGTCAAGACAGTATGGTACTGGCACAAAAACAGAAAGACAGATCAATGGAACAGGATAGAAAGCCCAGAGATAAACCCATGCACATATGGTCACCTTATCTTTGATAAAGGAGGCAGGAATGTACAGTGGAGAAAGGACAGCCTCTTCAATAAGTGGTGCTGGGAAAACTGGACAGTTACATTTAAAAGTATGAGATTAGAACACTCCCTAACACCATACACAAAAATAAGCTCAAAATGGATTAAAGACCTAAATGGAAGGCCAGAAACTATAGAACTCTTATAGGAAAACATAGGCAGAACACTCTATGACATAAATCACAGCAAGATTCTTTTTGACCCACCTCCTAGAGAAATGGAAATAAAACCAAAAATAAACAAACGGGACCTAACGAAACTTAAAACCTTTTGCACAGCAAAGGAAACCATAAACAAGACCAAAAGACAACCCTCAGAATGGGAGAAAATATTTGCAAATGAAGCAACTGACAGAGGATTAATCTCCAAAATTTACAAGCAGCTCATGCAGCTCAATAAGAAAAAAACAAACAATCCAATCCAAAAATGGGAAGAAGACCTAAATAGACATTTCTCCAAAGAAGGTATACAGATTGTCAATAGACACATGAAAGAATGCTCAACATCAATTATCATTAGAGAAATGCAAATCAAAACTACAATGAGATATCATCTCACACCAGTCAGAATGGCCATCATCAAAAAATCTAGAAACAATAAATGCTGGAGAGGGTGTGGAGAAAAGGGAACACTCTTGCACTGCTGGTGGGAATGTGAATTGGTACAGCCACTATAGAGAACAGTATGGAGGTTCCTTAAAAAACTACAAATAGAACTACCATATGACCCAGCAATCCCACTACTGGGCATATACCCTGAGAAAACCATAATTCAAAAAGAGTCATGTACCACAATGTTCATTGCAGCTCTATTTACAATAGCCAGGAGATGGAAGCAACCTAAGTGTCCATCATCGGATGGATGGATAAAGAAGATGTGGCACATATATGCAGTGGAATATTACTCAGCCATAAAAAGAAACGAAATTGAGTTATTTGTAGTGAGGTGGATGGACCTGGAGTCTGTCATACAGAGTGAATTGAGTCAGAGAGAGAAAGACAAATGCTGTATGCTAATACATATATATGGAATCTAAGAAAAAAAATGTCATGAAGTACCTAGGGGTAAGAGGGAAATAGAGACACAGACCTACTGGAGAATGGACTTGAGGATATGGAGAGGGGGAAGGGTAAGCTGTGACAAAGTGAGAGAGTGGCATGGATATATATACACTACCAAATGTAAAATAGATAGCTATTGGGAAGCAGCCGCATAGCACAGGGAGATCAGTTCGGTGCTTTGTTACCACCTAGAGGGGTGGGATATGGAGGGTGGGAGGGAGGGAGACGCAAGAGAGAAGAGATATGGGAACATATGTATATGTATAACTGATTCACTTTGTTATAAAGCAGAAACTAACACACCATTGTAAAGCAATTATGCTCCAATAAAGATATTTAAAAAAAGAAAGTGAAATTCTTTTCTTTGGCACTGCTGAGAGCTGAAGCAGTGACTCTCCACCTCAGTGGATGAAGGACAAGCTGCCTAGTGGGTTTATGACACACAGCATCTCAAAATTCTGCTCTGCACTAGAACAACTCATAAGAGAAGCTGTTTAGAACTTTTGTTCTGCCCAAGGCTCGTGTTCCATTGTTCCAGCCCCAGCTGGAGTAGATTGCCCAAACTGCATTCAACTGATTAAAAAAAAAAAAAAGGTCTTAAAATAGGATGACCCATTTAATGCCATGTGCTGCTATACGGGTTAATTAGATGTGAAATATTCGCAGCAGGTTCACAATAAAGAAAATAAAAGATGTAATAGAAAGATGAAGGTCAGTGCTGGGTCTGAGTGCTATATTATGTCCAACCTGCATTTAAAACCCAACGATTGCTAAAAAGATTATTAATAGATAGAACAAAGAACCACATTTGGGGACATGGCCCATTTTCTATTTGGAAATGCCTCTACCTGTTTAGGAAATTTAGATGATAGTTCAATGGTAAGCTATCTGTCTTCAATGGAGACAAAGCTACTTACCATCAGGAAAGTGGAGATGTATCTACACTACTCCTTTTGTGTTTCAGGGTCTGGATGTAGGTCATGACCATGAAGTAGAATCAGATATGATGAAATCATAATGCTGGTTTTCTTAGAAATGGGTCTGAAACAGAGGAGTCAACCAAGTATTTAAAACATTTGTCTTTACACATGGGACAGCATTTAAGCATTTGTTACTCAGAGGCTTTGTACATCCTTTGCAATTCCTAATCAGACATGGTCAACATAAATGTTCTCTCTCCTCTGCGCTCTCAAAGCATCTGAGGCTCACCCCTCTCAAAGCACTTTTTATTCTTTATTGCAATGGTTTATTTCCTTATCTGTTTCCTTCACTAGTCTGTAAGCTCTTTGAAGACAAGTTCTGTGATTGTTTTTAATCTCTGTATCCCTAGTCCTAGCACAGCACCAAGCCTGCTGTAGGTGACCAATGAATCTCTACAGTCAAGTAAAAGAATAAATGTCATGATATATGAAGAGCTCCTACAAATCAATAAGAAAAGGATCAACAACACAAAAGAAAAATGGGTAAAGCACACAAAAAGATGAAACACAAAAAAGGAAATACAAATGACCAATAAACACATAAAAAGACGTTCAAACTCAATCATAATAAAAGAAATGCAAATTAAAAGCACACTGAAAAGATATGTGCACAGATGTGTGAAATGATGTGTGAACACAGCTAAATTCACCTGTATGCTCCAGAACTGCTGTACCAATTGTTAAAATATTGAAATTGTTACCTGCTCATTGGTAAATACTGCTGACCTGAGTCCACCTGGCATCCTACTGGTGCCCTGTCATCCAGCCCCTACCCCAAAATCCCCAGACCTTGCTGCAACCCGGCAACTCAAGAGATAATGCTTGATATTGCAGGGGCCCCAGGATCATGCTCAGCACTATGGCCAGCCTCATTCTGATTGGTGGGTTCCTGTGCTGTTAGTGTTAAATATTTGGATATCACTCCTATGTTCAAGGTTATGCACTGTAGCATAGAATGCAATAGCAAAACTTGGGAAACAACCCGAGCAAAAACTAACATTTATTAAGAGCTTAATATGTGCCATACATTACTCTAAGTACTTTACATTGATTAACATATTTAATCCTCACAACAACCCTAGGAAGGAGGTACTATTGTAATTTCCATTTTACAGATGCAAAAACAGAGGCAAAGAGAAGTTAAGTAATTTGCCCAAGGTCATATAGCTAATAAGTGATGAGAGGAATTCTATCAAGGTAATCTGATTCTAAGGCCTCTCCTCTTAAAACAAAATGTCCTTTAGTAGGGATTGGTGAAATCAATTAGGGTATAGCCATGAAATGGAATATTATACAGCCAAGAAGATGAGGAAGCTCTTTATGAGCTCACAATGGAATAGTATCCAAGCTATATTACTAATTGAAAAGGAAGTACAGAAAAATGTGTGTCATTGTTAAATATATATATATATATATATATATATAAAATCACAAATTGGATACACAGGCTATGTCTGGAATTATACATACGAGACTGATAACATAGGTTGCCAGGCTCTAGGGGGACAAGGTATTAGGAAAAATGTTTGCTGTGTGTGCTTTTTGTACCTTCTGGACTGAATACTATGTGTACATACTGCCTATTTTAAAAATTAAACTGCAAATTAATTTTTTGAATGAATGATATGTACACAAAGATTCTAAGTCAAAAGAGCTTAGAGAGAAATAGAAAAGGTATGCAGCTGGCTGGAGGTGGGAGAGAATCCATCCTCCTGGTCATCAGGGAGTGCTGAGCCTCTGAGCAGAGCCTTTGAAGACGGGGAAGTTGTGAGGATATTTAGAGAGTGGGGGAAGGGCATTCCAAGGGAAGAGGCAGAGATATGGAGACTGTGACTGGGACTTTGACAACACGAAATGAGAGGAAGTTTCACTGGAGGTCTGTGTGCCCTCTGCAGTTGGGAGCAGACGCATAGGAAGCTAAGATTTGGGTGTGGAGGGACCTGGGAGGGGCTGTAAGGGGCCCCTGAGGCTGACTGCAGATTAGAAGTCAGCCCAGTGGTGCTCATTTTAAGGAAATTCAGAGGAACATAAACTCAAAGTGCCTGAACCTCGCCCTGTCACACATCTAGTGCGGGTAAGGAGATGAGCTGTGGAGCCGTCCGCTCCACAAGAAACAAAGATGTAATTGAAGGGTTGGGGAAAAATAGGGCCAAGGGAAAACAGTTCAAGGAGCTGAGATTGTCAGTTCTGAAGGAGGACAATTACTGTCCCCTCCTTGACGACGCATCGTTGTCAGTGGGATGGTGACCAGCTGTTCTCTGCAGCTAGAACAGGGCCTAACATATAGTAAATTCTGAATAAATTGCAGCTCTTGTCCTTTACAGCAAAATGGTGTTTATTAAACATGAAGGTCTTAAGTGATTTAGATGGTTACTTGGCACGGTCCCTGAAGGTCTCTTTGATTCAAGCAAACTTCCCAGATGCTTCATCAATAGTTTTATGTACACCGTTTTATAATGAAATGCTAACTTTTCTGGAATAAATATTAGACTATTCAGCCTATCTGCTTCGATTGTAAAGAGTTCTACTGTCAGCCGTGTTCCCAAAAACACATTTCTAACAGCATCTCCTCTGGAGGGGGGCTGTACAGAACAGAGTTTTTCAGATCTTTTGGACTGTGACCCACAGTAGTAAATAAATTTCATATCACAACACAGTACTCTCACACACACACTCATCGATGTGTAACTGAAATGAAGTTTGTGGGAAAATTCTTAGGCTTTCTATGTGGCATCTATTTTGATATCTTCTATCTCATTTTGCTCTAATTTTTAAAAATACTGCTTTTGATCCACTAGATTGATTTCATGACCCACAAGTGGATTGTGACCCATAGTTTTCAAAGCTTGTGTAGAGTCTTAGATCTGTGACTCCTGACTGCATTGGGCATCACTGGGCAACTTTCTTAACTACTCTGGGGCTACTTGCTCATCAATAAAAAGGGGATTAGAGTATCTATCTCCTAGTGTCTCAAGAAGTTTCAATTAGGACACCAGGTACATTGTGCCTAGGATTTATTTAATAGCTCGTCCTCAGTAAAAGTTGATTATGTCATTAAAATGGCTGCCACAAAGCCCCTGCACTAAAGCTGGGCACAGGTCCCAGGCCAGAGCTTTATTCAGTATTATTAGGTAGGTATCCTCACCAGTTGTGGTCACTTGGTTTTCCCACTAAGAGCATCTACTCACCAGCAAAGTGGAAAAGAACGTAAGCGCAAAGTAAAAGGCAACAGCAATGCGAGAGACCAAAGCACTCCTTAAAATACGAGAAAAGTGCATTAGTGTTACAGCCCAGGTAAGAAATTGTGTTCAAGAGCTGCAAAGAGAGGTAAATTATGTCTTGCATTCTCCATTTAAAAGGCAGGGTAGAACAGAATATATCTATAGGAAAAAAAAAACCTGGTCCAAGTGGCAAAAATACAAAACTTAACTAAATATTTTTTTCCTAAAGGAATATATCTTAGCTGTTGAAAAGTTAAAGTGACAGAGCTCTTTATATAATTAAGGCAAATGAAAGAAATATCACTGTTGTTTGAAATAAACTGGCAGAAAAAATAGTTGGGCATTTCGCCCATAAACATGTATCCCACAGGTCCCCTTTAACCTGGCAGTTATAATTCCTTCCCTTGGTCCCGAACGAAGTAAATACAAATGGTTTTCAAATTTGACTTCTATCATGTTTATCACTTCTAACCATGACCAGGGCAACAGGATATTAATGGAATGATGATTTGCACGTGTCGTCCCCCTGCTCTCCAGTTTCCCTCCAAAAAGGCCACCACTCTAAGCAGCAGGTAGATGTTGTGTGTTTCCTTTCTTTGCCGCACACACGTCATCCAACTGAGAAGAAAGCAGAAGCTGCTGGAGAATAGCCCTCTTCAAGGGGATTTTAAAGGTAATCTGAGAATGGAGAAAGAAGAGAAGTGCCTTCTAGATAAGATTAAGGCTTTTAGAGACCCGCACTGAGAGGAATATGGTGCCAATACCACCATCTTCTGAAAATAATTCAAGATAGAAATAATACTGATCCATAACATCAGAAACAAAGAAATCCAATTAAATTTGGATTTTTCCTTTTGATTAATGATTTTTAATAATATTAATTCTTTTCAAGGTTTCTGTGTGTGTGTGTGTGTGCGTGTGTGTGTGTGTAGGGGTGTGCACATGTGCACCCCTGCACTGCTAGTGCCCTGACTGGCTGCTATTCCACCTATGGGTTCTTCTAGTGCTTAGTGCTTACGAGGGAAGCTATTACGAGGGAAAGTGGGAGAAGATTAGTGAGAACTCACGTCCCACTTGGTCTTGGGTAGTGGGGAGGACTACTGAGGTATAGCTTCAAGGGGTTTCTAGAAAGTTTGGGCTCTGGGCCCAGCAGTGCAAACCTTGCCAAAGATTCAGGTACCCTGAATATGGCACAGAAGCAACTGAGCTGTAGGCTCCCTGCAGGCTGGAACAAAGGGCAGCACAACGGTGAACACTGCGGGTGATGTTCCACGGTTGGTGAAGCTTTGACTATGTGTGAGATCTTGACACAACACTGGGGTAGAGTCCCAGTAAATGACCAAAATTCAACTTCTTGGCAATTGGGCAGAATGGAAAACAGAACTATTTTTCATACACTTGAGTTTCTGGCCTGAGATTTACACCTACTCATTTCTGGATATGAAACCTCCGTGGTATGTCTACAGCTGTGGCTGAAATCTTCCTTCCTGGACCATGCAGCCTATAGCTTTTGAGAGCGTTGCTTTTAACATGTCTGGCAAATTTCTCCCCTGGTCCAGCCCAACTAATCAGACTCTACCCCTTGGATATAAGCCCTCAGGTTGGTGTCTTAAAAGCAGGACTGGGGCAATATACAAAAGATGAGCAGACTCGCTATACTGATCTCTGGAGCTTACGTTTCACAAATAAACTCCTACTCCTACTACAATGATTCATCATCATCTATTATATTGGGAGGATGTAAGACAAGGTGACACATTGAGGAGACACATCTCACTGCAGAATGATGAATTACTTTAGACGGAAGATGTTGTCAGCCCAGCCCCCTCTTTCCTGTCTCCAGGCAAAGGCAGTGTGTCTGTATCAGATTTAGGGATCAGGTATCACAGATGAAGCTGAAAACAGTGAATGCTTTGTTATTCAACAAAGCCCATTTTCAAAGCATTATCCCTCTCTGCTCCTATGCTTATCAAAGAGATCAGATTATCATCAGAACAAGGTCCAGTATTATTTTAAAGAGAAAGCTAGATCATTACTCACTAGGTTTTTTTTTTTTTAAACATCTTTATTGGAGTACAATTGTTTTACAGTGTTGTGTTACTTTCTGCTGTATAACAAAGTGATCAGCTATATGCATACATATATCCCCATATCTCCTCCTTGTGTCTCCCTCCCACCCTCCTTAACCCACCCCACTATGTGGTCACAAAGCACTGAGCTGATCACCCTGTGCCATGCAGCTGCTTCCCACTAGCTATATATTTTACATTTGGTAGTGTATGTATGTCAATGCTACTCTCTCATTTCGTCCCAGCTTACCCTTCCCCCTCCCCATGTCCTCAAGTCCATTCTCTACGTCTGCGTCTTTATTCAGTCCTACCCCTGGGTTCGTCAGAACCTTTTGTTTTTTTTTTACATTCCATGTATATGTGTTAGCATATGATATTTGTTTTTCTCTTTCTGACTTACTTCACTCTGTATGACTGTCTCTAGGTCCACCCACCTCACTACAAATAACTCAATTTTGTTTCTTTTTATGGCTGAGTGATATTCCATTGTATATATGTGCCACATCTTCTTTATCCATTCATCTGTCGATGGACACTTAGGTTGCTTGTATGTCCTGGCTATTGTAACTAGAGCTGCAACAAACCCTGTGGTACATGACTCTTTTTGAATTATGGTTTTCTCAGGGTATATGCCCAGTAGTGGGATTGCTGGGTCATATGGCACTTCTAGTTTTACTTTTTTAAGGAACCTCCATATTGTTCTCCATAGTGTCTGTATTAATTTACATTCCCATCAACACTGCAAGAGGGTTCCCTTTTCTCCACACCCTCTCCAGCATTTATAGTTTGTAGATTTTTTGATGATGGCCATTCTGACTGGTGTGAGGTGATACCTCATTGTAGTTTTGATTTGCATTTCTCTAATGATTAGTGACATTGAGCATCCTTTCATGTGTTGGTTGGCAATCTGTATATCTTCTTTGGAGAAATGTCCATTTAGGTCTTCTGCCCGTTTATGGATTGGGTTGTTTGTTTTTTTGATATTGAGCTGCATGAGCTGCTTGTATGCTTTGGAGATTAATCCTTTGTCAGTTGCCTCATTTGCAAATATTTTCTCCTATTCTGAGGGTTATCTTTTCATCTTGTTTATGGTTTCCTTTGCTGTGCAAAACCTTTTAAGTTTCATTAGGTCTGATTTTTTTGTTTTTCTTTTTATTTCCATTTCTCTAGGAGGTGGGTCAAAAAGGATCTTGCTGTGATTTATGTCATGGAGTGTTCTGCCTATGTTTTCCTATAAGAGTTTTATACTGTTTGACCTTACATATAGGTCTTTAATCCATTTTGAGTTTATTTTTGTTTATGGTGTTAGGAAGTGTTCTAATTTCATTCGTTTACATGTAGCTGTCCAGTTTTCCCAGCACCACTTATTGAAGAAGCTGTCTTTTCTCCATTGTATATTCTTGCCTCCTTTGTCATAGATTAGTTGAGCATATGTGTGTGGGTTTATCTCTGGGCTTTCTACCCTGTTCCACTGATCTATATTTCTGTTTTTGTGCCAGTACCATACTGTCTTGATTACTGTAGCTTTGTAGCAGAGTCTGAAGTCCAGGAGCCTGATTCCTCCAGCTCTGTTTTTCTTTCTCAAGATTGCTTTGGCTATTCGGGGTCTTTTGTGTTTCCATACAAATTGTGAAATTTTTTGTTCTCGTTCTGAGAAAAATGCTATTGGTAATTTGATAGGGATTGCATTGAATCTGTAGATTGCCTTGGGTAGTATAGTCATTTTCACAATGTTGATTCTTCCAATCCAAGAACATGGTATAGCTCTCCATCTGTTTGTATCACCTTTAATTTCTTTCATCACTGTCTTATAGTTTTCTACATACAGGTTTTTTGTCTCCTTAGGTAGGTTTATTCCTAAGTATTTTATTCTTTTTGTTGCAATGGTAAATGGGAGTGTTTCCTTACTTTTTCTTTCAGATTTTTCAACATTACTATATAGGAATGGCAGAGATTTCTGTGCATTAATTTTGTATCCTGTTACTTTACCAAATTCATTGATTATCTCTAGTAGTTTTGTGGTAGCATCTTTAGGATTCTTTATGTAAGGTATCATGTCATCTGCAAACAGTGACAGTTTTACTTCTTCTTTTCTGATTTGGATTCCATTTATTTCTTTTTCTTCTCTGATTTCTGTGACTAAAACTTCCAAAACTATGTTGAATAATAGTGGTGAGAGTCGGCAACCTTGCCTTGTTCCTGACCTTAGAGGAAACGGTGACAGTTTTTCACCATTGAGAACGATGTTGGCTGTGGGTTTGTCATATATGGCCTTTATTATGTTGAGGTAGGCTCCTCTATGCCTAGTTTCTGGAGGGTTTTTTATCATAAATGGGTGTTGAATTTTGTCAAAAGCTTTCTCTGCATCTATTGAGATGATCATATGGTTTTTCTCCTTCAATTTGTTAATATGTTGTATCACATTGATTGATTTGTGTATATTGAAGAATCTTTGTATTCCTGGGATAAACCCCACTTGATCATGGTGTATGATCCTTTTAATGTGTTGTTGGATTCTGTTTGCTAGTATTTTGATGAGGATTTTTGCATCTATGTTCATCAGAGATATTGGCCTGTAGTTTTCTTTCTTTGTGACATCTTTGTCTGGTTTTGGTATCAGGATGGTGGTGCCCTTGTAGAATGAGTTTGGGAGTGTTCCTCCCTCTGCTATGTGTTGGAAGAGTTTGAGAAGGATAGGTGTTAGCTCTTCTCTAAATGTTTGATAGAAGTTGCCTGTGAAGCCATCTGGTCTTGGGCTTTTGTTTGTTGGAAGATTTTTAATCACAGTTTCAATTTCAGTGATTGTGATTGGACTGTTTATATTTTCTATTTCTTCCTGGTTCAGTCTTGGAAGCTTGTG
Organism: Delphinus delphis; assembly: GCF_949987515.2. Lineage (NCBI taxonomy): Eukaryota > Metazoa > Chordata > Mammalia > Artiodactyla > Delphinidae > Delphinus > Delphinus delphis. Next base: position 81,365,050 of record NC_082693.1, on the reverse strand, counting down.
TTTTTCTAAGAATTTCTCCATTTCTTCCAGGTTGTCCATTTTATTGGCATATAGTTGCTTGTAGTAACCTCTCATGATCCTTTGTATTTCTGCAATGTCAGTTGTTACTTCTCCTTTTTCATTCTAATTCTGTTGATTTGAGTCTTCTCCCTTTTTCCTTGAAGAGTCTGGCTAATGGTTTATCAATTTTGTTTATCTTCTCAAAGAACCAGCTTTGGGTTTATTGATGTTTGCTATTGTTTCCTTCATTTCTTTTTCATTTATTTCTGATCTGATCTTTATGATTTCTTTCCTTCTGCTAACTTTGGGGAGGGTTGTTCTTCTTTCTCTAATTGTTTTAGGTGTAAGGTTAGGTTGTTTATTTGAGATGTTTCTTGTTTCTTGAGGTTGGATTGTATTGCTATAAACTTCCCTCTTAGAACTGCTTTTGCTGCATCACATAGCTTTTGGGTCATCGTGTTTTCATTGTCATTTGTTTCTAGGTATTTTTTTATTTCCTCTTTGATTTCTTCAGTGATCTCTTGGTTATTTAGTAGTGTATTGTTTAGCCTCCATGTGTTTGTATTTTTTACAGATTTTTTCCTGTTATTTATACATAGTCTCATAGTGTTCTGGTCAGAAAATATACCTGATACAATTTCAATTTTCTTAACTTTACCTAGGCTTGATTTGTGACCCAAGACATGATCCAACCTGGAGAATGTTCCATGAGCACTTGAGAAGAAAGTGTATTCTGTTGTTTTCAGATGGAATGTCCTATAAATATCAATTAAGTCCATCTTGTTTAATGTATCATTTAAAGCTTGTGTTTCCTTATTTATTTTCATTTTGGATGATCTGTCCATTGATGAAAGTGGGGTGTTAAAGTCCCCTACTAAGATTGTGGTACTGTCGATTTCCCCTTTTATGGCTGTTAGCATTTGCCTTATGTATTGAGGTGCTCCTGTGTTGGGTACGTAAATATTTACAATTGTTATATCTTCTTCTTGGATTGATCCCTTGATCATTATGTAGTGTCCTTCTTTGTGTCTTGTAATAGTCTTTATTTTAAAGTCTATTTTGTCTGATATGAGAATTGCTACTCCAGCTTTCTTTTGATTTCCATTTGTATGGAATATCTTTTTCCATCCCCTCACATTCAGTCTGTACGTGTCCCTAGGTCTGAAGTGGGTCTCTTGTAGACAGCATATATACAGGTCTTGTTTTTGGATCCATTCTACTAGTCTATGTCTTTTGGTTGGAGCATTTAATCCATTTACATTTAAGGTAATTATTGATATATATGTTCCTATTACCATTTTCTTAACTGTTTTGGGTTTGTTACTGTAGGTCTTTTCCTTCTCTTGTGTTTCCTGCCTAGAGAAGTTCCTTTAGCCTTAGTTGTAAAGCTGGTTTGGTGGTGCTGAATTCTCTTAGGTTTTGCTTGTCTGTAAATGTTTTAATTTCTCCATCAAATCTGAATGAGATCCTTGCTGCGTAGAGTAATCTTGGTTGTAGGTTTTTCCCTTTCATCACTTTAAATATATCCTGCCACTCCCTTCTGGTTTGCAGAGTTTCTGCTGAAAGATCAGCTGTTAACCTTATGGGGATTCCCTTGTATGCTATTTGTTGCTTTTCCCTTGCTGATTTTAATATGTTTTCTTTGTATTTAATTTTTGATAGTTTGATTAATATGTGTCTCAGCGTGTTTTTCTTTGGGTTTATCCTGTATTGTACTCTCTGTGCCTCCTGGACTTGATTGACTATTTCCTTTCCCATATTATGGAAATTTTCCACTACAATCTCTTCAAATATTTTCTCAGACCCTTTCTTTTTCTCTTCCTATGGGACCTCTATAATTTGAATGTTGGTGCGTTTAATGTTGTCCCAGAGGTCTCTGAGACTGTCCTCAATTCTTTTCATTCTTTTTTCTTTATGCTGATCCCTGAAAGTTATTTCCACCATTTTATCTTCCAGCTCACTTATCCATTCTTCTGCCTCAGTTATTCTGTTATTGATTCCTTCTAGAGTATTTTTAATTTCAGTTATTGTGTTGTTGATCACTGTTTTTTTGCACTTTAGTTCTTCTAGATCCTTGTTAAATGTTTCTTGTATTTTCTCCATTCTGTTTCCAAGATTTTGGATCATCTTTACTATCATTACTCTGATTTCTTTTTCAGGTAGGTTGCCTATTTCATCTTCATTTATCTCGTCTTGTAGGTTTTTACCTGGTTCCTTCATCTATAACATGTTTTTTTGTCGTTTCTTTTTTTTTTTTTTTTTGATGGGTGTTGCTGTATTTCTGTCTTATTGGTTGTTTGGCCTGAGATATCCAGCACTGGAATTTGCAGGCAGTTAGATAGAGCTGGGTCTTGGTGCTGAGATGAGAACCTCTGGGAGGCTTCACTCCAATTGATATTCCCTGGGGTCTGAGGTTCTCTGTTAGTCCATTGGTTTTGATTCAGAACTCCCACCACAGGAGCTCGGGCCCAACCTCTGGCCTGGGAACCAAGATCCTGCAAGCTTTGTGGCTTGGTAAGAAGAAGAAAAAGGAAGAAAGAAAGAAAAAAAGGAGCAGTACAATATCAAAGAATAAAAAACTATATAAAATTAGAAATATAAAAAGTATGTTAGGAAAAATAAAACTGTAATTGAAACAATTGCAATAAGGTAAAATGAAACAACTGAAGAAGGATTAATCTCCCAAATTTACAAGCAGCTCATGCAGCTCAATATCAAAAAAACAAACAACCCAATCCATAAATGGGCAGAAGACCTAAATAGACATTTCTCCAAAGAAGATATACAGATTGCCAACAAACACATGAACGGATGCTCAACATCACTAATCATTAGAGAAATGCAAATCAAAACTACAATGAGGTATCACCTCACAGCGGTCAGAATGGCCATCATCAAAAAATCTAGAAACAATAAATTCTGCAGAGGGTGTGGAGAAAAGGGAACACTCTTGCACTGTTGGTGGGAATGTAAATTGATACAGCCACTCTGGAGAACAGTATGGAGGTTCCTTAAAAAACTAAAAATAGAACTACCACAGGATGCAGCAATCCCACTACTGGGCATATACCCTGAGAAAACCATAATTCAAAAATAGTCATGTACCACAATGTTCATTGCAGCTCTATTTACAATAGCCAGGAGATGGAAGCAAACTAAGTGTCCATCAAGAGATGAACGGCTAAAGAAGATGTGGCACACATATATAATGGAATATTACTCAGCCATAAAAAGAAACGAAATTGAGTTATTTGTAGTGAGGTGGATGGACCTGGAGTCTGTCATACAGAGTGAATTGAGTCAGAGAGAGAAAGACAAATACCTTATGCTAACACATATATATGGAGTCTAAAAAACAGACAAAAAAATGGTCATGAAGAACATAGTGGCAAGACGGGAATAAAGACATAGACCTACTAGAGAATGGACTTGAGGATACAAGGAGGGGGAAGGGTAAGCTGGCACAAAGTGAGAGAGTGGCATTGACATATATATACTACCAAATGTAAAATAGACAGCTTGTGGGAAGCAGCCACATAGCACAGGGATATCAGCTCGGTGCTTTGTGACCACCTAGAGGGGTGGGATAGGGAGGGTGGGAGGGAGGGAGATGCAAGAGGGAGGAGATATGTGGATATATGTATATGTATAACTGATTTACTTTGTTATAATGCAGAAACTAACATTGTAAAGCAATTATACTCCAATAAAGATGTTAAAAAAAAAAACTTTAGAAAAAAGAAATAAAAGGGCAGGATGGGTGTGGGGGGGCAAAAAGCCAAAAGGAGAAATCACTAGCAAAGTATAAAGAATAAAATAAAATTGGAAAAATAAAAGAATAGGAAAAATAAAAATATAAAGAATCAACAAAAATGAATCAACAAGGTAGAACAGAATCCCAATCTAAAAGAGGAGAAAAGAAAAGAAAAAAAGAAAAGGAAAAAAAGTCTTGGCTATGGGGGCAGAGTTTAGGCGGGGTGGAACTTAAGCAGGGGTGGGGTTTCGGGTGGGGTGGGACCTAGGCGGGTTGGGGGTTGACGTCTGAGTGTGGGGCGGGGCCTAGGCACAGAGATGTTCAAGCATGGGTCAAGGCCTCTGCTTAGGACCTGCACAGTAGGGGAGAGGCAGCACATCGAAAGGAGGGCCTCTGGAATGTGGAGTTCTGGAGTTTAGAGGTAGGGCCCTGGGTGATGGTGTGTGGGTGGGGTTTAGGCCCAGAGCAGTTGGAGTGGGTCTCTGAGTGTCGAGGTGGGGGCCTGGGTGGGGTTGTAGTGATGGGGCTTGGGTTCTGCACAGCAGGAGGGAGGCTCCAAGGGCAGAGGATTAGGCCCGGGCACCCACGAGGCTTCCCGGTGCCTAAGTGTACAGGGAAAGCACTGGCTCCGTTCCCTTCCTTCCTTTGTGCTCCTCCCTGACTGTCTCCCCCATGGTCTCCCCCGATGATTCTGGACCCCTAACCATGGGTGGGTCCCGCTGGGTGTTGGAACTCCTCTCCTCCCCAAGCCACCCCTCAGGGGTGCCAGTCCCATAGGTCAGGCCATTACTTTTGCTTCCCCTTCCCTCCCTCCCCCTCCCTCAGGACCTGCGCGGTTGGAGGGGGCCTAGGTGGGCAGAGGATCAGGCCCAGGGTCTCAACAGGTTCCTGGGGGCTCAAGTGGCCAGGGGAAACCTGGCCATGCTCCCTTTTGATCCTCTGTCCTCCCAATGGTTCCCCAATTTCCCCCTTCAGGCATGGGATCCCTTCCCCTCCCCCAGCTGCCCCTCAGGGGCGCCAGTCCCATCTCACCTCCATTTTTCCTCCCCCTTCAATCCCCCCATGTCCCATGTCCTACCCGGTCACTTGGGGTTCCTCCTGTCCCCTTAGGTGTCTGTGGTCCCCCACAGGTGCCTGGTGGGTGCCCTAGTTGTGAGGAGACATGGATTCTCTGTCCTACTAGTATGCCATCTTGACTCCCTACTCATTAGGTTTTAACTACTGGGTTTAATTTCATCAATGCCACTTCCTTCCATTCTCTTCCTCTGAAAAAAACTTTTGGAAATTTCTCCCATTCTTTGTGATTTTATTATTCCCTGTCTATGAGTACTGAATACCTGTTTTGTTAACATTTTTTCTCAATTGATTAAAAAAATGAAGTTCTAAACACCAATCTCTATGAATCACTTTGGTAGTATTGTCTCTGTGAATCCATCACGAATGATTAAATACAACTAATTGTGGGCTTATCCATTAATGGATAGTTTGTTAAAATATTGCTCTTTAGCATAATATCAAACCAGCTATCTGCAAATGTGGGCTTCTCTGGGCTTAACTGCTGAGTGAACTATACTGAAAAAGCAAAGCTACTATCTATGTGATAAAATGAGCAAAATGTGGCTATAGCAACAACATATAAAGTATAAAGTTATAATCATATCTGGAGTTTATCTTCTTCCCCTGAAATATAAAAGAAAGTAAGCTGGAGAAGGAGATTGTGAAAATCAAACAGATTTTCAGCACTTGCAGAAAATAGAGCCTGTGAATATCAATCAGACCAGTGAGGGTGTGGGGAGGGTCCAGACCCTTCGGCCTCTTCAAAAATAGAAGACCTCATACTCAGGTGCAATATAATATTAGAAGAATATATTACAATGTAATGACATTGTATCCTTGGATACAATGTACTCCTAATATTTTCAAATATTTCTAATATTTGGCACATGGTATGATGAGGAAGAGTGTAGTTTTAAGCAACAACCCTCCCACTTTACCCTAATTCATTCATCCATTCAATCTTTCACTTAATGCGTATTTATTGAGCCCCTGCTCTGGACCAGTTACTGGGTGAACAACAGTGCGCAAGATTGATGCATTTTCTACCTTTATGAAGCATATTATGTAGTAAACTCCAAATCTACCTCACATAAATGAAACAAAATGGGGAAAAATGTTCAAAAGTAAAAAGCACCTGAAGAGAACTGAAGTAAATCTTAATTTAGATCTCCATGACTGCAAAGAGAGGAATCAAAGAAAATTAGATAATCATCATCATTCTTATTATATTGTGACCTGCCATTTTGCATATAATTACTCTAATATGTTTACAAAAACTTTCCAAAGTAGATCCTGTTCTCCTTTTTACAGCTGAGGAAGCTGAAGCTGGTTAAGGGGCTTGCCTAAGGCCAAAGGCTAGAAAGTTCAAGCAGTGGGGTTTGAACCAAGACTAATCAGCCTTCCAGCACCACACTCTTGCTCTGTACTGGAACATCTCTGGGAAGAGGGCTTTTCCTTCCAACTAAGAATCAGAATCATCACATTAGCTAACAGAAGGAGACCTATGTAGAGTATATTAGCTTAGCTCCTCATAGAAATGCTTCATAAGGATTAATCATCTGTTTTTTTAATGACCATTAGAAAAATAACTTTAATATATAGATCATTTCTGCTTCTTCTGAAATACTGCAGTAAACAATATCATCATTTATGTCACCCTGTTATTAATGTCCACACAATAACTTGTTTCACTAAGGTTATATGCTTTCTTATATTAGACACATAACTCATCATGTTTCTCCTTGTGCTCTAGCTTCTAGGAATTTCTAAGCTTAAAATTTCTGATTTTAGTTTAATTCATTTATTTGCTTATTCAACAAACATTTATGGAAAATGATTACTTTAGTGTGATTATTTTAGTGTGATATTGTCCTTGCCTCAAAGGGCTTTTGATTTCTTTTTTATGTTTATTGTAACTGCTTTTCTATTATATGTTTATTGTTATATTTTTTATTATATGTTTTTCAAAAGTAGGAGAGTATAACACATAAATGGGAGACAACGAAAATGTTTTATTGTAAAAACTGATAGCATCTGGGACAAACTACATCTTAGGGACTAAGAGAACAGGGCTTGGAATCTCACAGATTCTGGGTTTAAATCTCAGCTTTACCCACTCACAGTGTAAATGGAGACAATTTATACTTTGAGCCTCAGTTTATCCATTTGTAAAATGGGACCTAAGAATTCCCACACAATACGTTCATAAATATTAAATAAGATATACCACATTAACAAAATGAAGAATAAAAATCATATGATCATCTCAATACATGCAGAAAAAGCATTTGACAAAACTCAATATTCATTTATAATCTAAGAAAACTCTCAACAGAGTGAGCATAGAGGGAACATATCCAACATAGTAAATGCCATATATGACAAACATAAAGCTAACGTAATACTCATCAATGGAAAGCTGAAAGCTTGATCAGAAACAAGACAAGGATGCCCACTCTTGCTACTTTTATTTAACATAGTATTGGAAGTCCTAACCAGAGCAATTAGGCAAGAAAAAAAAAATAATAAAAGGCATCAAAATAGGAAAGGAAGAGGTAAAACTGTCATTATTTGAAGATGACATGATATTATATATAGAAAACCCCAAAAATCCATCAGGAAATTGTTAGAACTAATAAACGAATTCAGTAAAGTTGCAGGATACAAAATCAATATAAAAAATCTGTTATGTTTCTATACACTAATAATGAACTATCAGAAAGAGAAGCTAAGAAAACAATCTCATTTATAATTACATCAAAAAGAATAAAATACCTAGGAATAGATTTAACCAAGGAGGTAAAAGACCTGTATGTTGAAAACTACAAGATGTTAATGAAAGAAATTGAAGAAGACACAAATAAATGGAAGGATAGTCTATGCTAATGGATTAGAAGATTAATATTGTTAAAATGTACATTTACCCAAAGCAATAGACAAATTCAATGAAATCCGTATCAAAATTCCAATGGAATTTTTCACAGAAATAGAACAAACAGTCCTAAAATTTGTATGAAACCATAAAACATCCTGAATAGCCAAAGAAATCTTGAGAAAGAACAACAAAACTGGAGGCATTACACTCCCTGACTTCAAACCATATTACAAAGCTATAATAATTAAAACAGTGTGATGTCAGTGTTAAAACAGACACATACATCATGAAACAGAAAAAAGAGCCCAGAAATAAACCCATGCATATATGGTCAAATAATATATTGACAAAGGAGCCAAGAATACACAATGGGGAAAGGACAGTCTTTTCAATAAATGGTGTTGGGAAAATTGGACAGCCACATGCAAAAGAACAAAACTGGACTACTTTCTTAAAGCACACACAAAAATTAACTCAAAATGGATTAAAGACTTAAGTGTAAAACCTGAAACTATAAAAGTCCTAGAAGAAAACATAGGTGGTAAGCTCCTTGACATAGGTCTTGGCAATGATTATTTTGAATCTGACATGAAATGCAAAAGTAATAAAAGCAAAAATAAATAAGTGCAACTATATCAACTATAATTTGATTAAAAAATAAATATGAGATCTGAATAGACATTTTTCCAAAGAAGACATACAGATGACCAACAGGTACATAAAAAAGATGCTCTACATCATTAATCATCAGGAAAAGGCAAATGAAAACCACTATGAGATATTACCTTACACGAGTTAGAATAGCTATTATCAAAAAGACTGGAAATAACAAGTGTTGGCAAGGATGTGGAGAAAAGGGAACACTCACACGCTGCTGGTGGGAATGTAAATGGGTCCAACCACTGTGGAAAATAGTATGGAGGTTCCTCAAAAAAACTAAAAATAGAACTATTATATGATCCAGCACTTCCACTCATAGGTATATGTCTGAAGAAAATGAAAATATGAATTCAAAAAGATATATGCACCCCAATGTTCATAGCAGCATTTTTTTTACAACAGCCAAAATATGGAGGCAACCTAAGTGTTTATCAATGGATGAATGGATTAAGAATATGTGGTATACATATACAATGGAATATTACTCTGCCATAAAAAAGAATGAAATTTTGCCATTTGTGACAACATGGATGGAGGGTGTTAGGCTAAGGGTAGTAAGTCAGAAAGAGAAAGATAGTATATGTTATCACTTATATATGGAACCTAAAAATAAAACAAACTAGTGACTGTAACAAAAATGAAACAGAGATAGAGAACATACTAGTGGTTACCAATGGGGAGAGGGAAGTGGGGAGGGACAAGATAGGAGTAGATCATTAGGAGGTACAAACTACTGTCTGTAAAATAAATAAAATACAATGATATATTGTATAGCACAGGGGATATAGCAAATATTTTATAGTAACATTCAGAGGAGTATAATCTATAAAATTTTTGAATCACTATGTTGTGAAACCAATATAATATTGTAAATATTATAAATCAAACATAACTCAATAAAAAATTAAATAAATAAATAAATAAATATATATATATATATATATACACACACACACACACACACACACACATACACATACATACACACACACCTTGCTGGGGGGCACAAGTTCATAGACACATAGAATATATTGGTATTTGCCAGAGGCAGAGGGCAGGGAGTAGGAGAAATGGGTGAATTGTGGTTTTTTTTTTTTGGTTTTAGTTGACATAAATTGAAATTAAAAATAAATAAAAGAAGGATTTCCTCAAGAAAGGTTGACTCGAGGACAGCAGTATAACTGTGTTTCATGAGCTAAGAGAGCAAGATGAGGGAATTTACAAAAAAATACACAATGTGGCAGAGTAAATAGCTCCAACAGCCTTAATAAAGCTACAAATATTTTTTCTCATCCCCTTCTAAGTCCAGAAGCTACTTTCTATTTCTTCTACCTTTTTTCCCATTTTTTGATTGACAAGAAAGAACAGCAAGGTAAACAGTTTCTTTAATAAATTGTTTGACTACAGTTCACAAAGCCCAGATTAGATTTAAAAATACCTATATAGCCAATTTCTCTCCCACAGTTATCTGTTGTTTCCATTCTGCATAGATAGATGGTCAGCAAGCAGGTTTGGTTCAAATGCATTCTTAATTACATAACGGAAACGATGCCAGTTAGTGCTGTTTCTCAGTGGGGCTACGAATCAATACATTTAAGTTACCACAAATCCTTCTGATGGGATGGTTACTCAGAGACTGATTCAGGCAAAATCTTGAATCCCACACTTGCATCCTCTTTCCCTCTATCCTCCTTAGAAAAAAAAATAAGATAATGATGTATATAAAGCATCCAGCACTGCCTGGCACATAGTAAGTGTTTAATAATCACTACTTGTGATTAAAGCAGGTAAATGATACAACAAATCATTCCACCCTTAATAATTCCACTCTGAGGTGGGTTGACCTTGGTTTCCATGGGAAATAAATGGGCATTTTCAAAACTCAAAATTTAAAATAATTTTAAGCTGTTTCCCTTGGTCCTCTCCAAGATTCTCGGCAATGTTCCATCACCCCTGGCTGTTGAGCCCTCTTGTCTAATTATAAACTAAATTCTGCCTTGTTAGCAGGAAAGATTTTCTCAGGCTCTGTTCTGTAAACAATATCAGAGAAATCACAGATGCTTTGAAAACTGGGAAGGCTCTCCCAATCTGCAGGTTTTTTTCATCTTAAAGATCCCACAAATGACTGGCTTTAAAAGTTGTATATTTGCTATTGACAAGCACAGCACCTTAAGCTTTCCTCTTTGATAGCATACATCCCACCATCATGTAATTATTTATTTCCTTGTCTGCCTCACTCATAGGAAACTCTTTGAGGGTTGGCCGTATAGTTCATTCCTCACTGGACTTTTTACCCAGTGGCAGGCATATAGCAGATGCTCCATAAATATTTGATGAATCAATTCATGAAAGGCTACATGGGGGCAAGGACCATATTTAATACATTGTGTTATCTTCCACAACACCTGTCATGGTGAATGAATGAATGAATATCGTTTAGCTGAGTCTTAGAATACAAATAACTTTTTAAATAATAACAATTTAAATACAAGTTTTAACTTTATACCACAAAATATTGACTTTTTAAAATTACCAGAGTCAATTTTTAGAGAACTTTCAAAGTCATGGCCAGCACTTAAGAGTTTGGACTTCTTTGTGACTATGTTCACCAAAATTCGCAAACAAATCTTAATGAGTTCAAAATGTAAAATAGATAGCTAGTGGGAAGCAGCCGCATAGCACAGGGAGATCAGCTCGGTGCTTTGTGACCACCTAGAAGGGTGGGATAGGGAGGGTGGGAGGGAGACACAAGAGGGAGGAGATATGGGGATATATGTATATGTATAGCTGATTCACTTTGTTATAAAGCAGAAACTAACACACCATTGTAAAGCAATTATACTCCAATAAACATGTTAAAAAATAATAATAATGGGGATATGTTGAAAGTAAAAAAAAAATCTTAATGAGTTCATACAGAGTTCTGATGTGGAGTCTTGATGTTGCATGTTGTCTTTCAGTGATAGGAGAAGTTTGGGCAGGGGGTGAATGGACTCCCCCAAGATCAGACTGAGATTAGCAAAGCCTGCAGCTGGAGCCTCTGCTGTGCTCTTCCTGGAACTCGGGCATATCTGGAGACATGAAAGAGAACTGCCAGGGCTTCATTCACTAGGAAAACCTAGAAGGCTCTTGGGAAATAACTCTTCCAAAATCGGGTTCAAGGAAAACAAGCCAATGGAAAGCTGAGGGGTGATTCTGAATACTTCTATTCGTGAACTGTTTACTTTCTCAAGTGGTCTCCCTGTCATGCACGATACTTGCTCATACAGAAACTCAGCTCCTTCCTGGATTTCCACACATACCCATATATAAAACCCAACTTCACAGAGCCTTTCTTTAAGTGGCAGACTTGATAAAAGTCTGGGAAGTCCAGACTTCTGTCAAGTAACTTGGTACCCCTCCCTCTCTTCTCTTTGTAGGAAAAAAAATCCAATTTACCTATGCAGAGAAACAGCCAACCTCCTTTTATTCTATCTTCTCTTCCTAGTCTCTGCCCTGCATATATTTTCACACCCAAACAACTCAAAGATATTTCCCTAAACAAGGCATTTCTCACCCTAAGAAGAATTTTGTACCAGCTGTTAAGGAATGATTTTTGCCACTTGATCTGAGATTCCTAATTATTTCCTACTATCCATTCTCCCTTTATGTGCTACGAATGAGAGCTCCTGACTTTTAGCTGTGTACACGACACCCAGAAAAAGACTGTCTTTCTCAGCCTCCCTTGCTGCCAGGTGTAGCCATGGAATAAGAGCAGAACTGATGGAGTAACTTATTAGTCATGTCCTTACAAGGAAGGAGCATGCCCTCCACTTTCTTTGTACCTTCCTCCTATTGGAGAAATGTGGGCCTGATGGTGAAAGTTGGAGCAGCCATCTTGGACCATAAGAGGAGGCTGTGTGTTGAGAATGACAGAGTAACAAGATAGAAGGGGTATGGGTTTCCCTGGTGGCACAGTGGTTAGAAATCTGACTGCCAGTACAGGAGACACGGGTTCGAGCCCTGGTCTGGGAAGATCCCACATGCCGTGGAGCAACTGGGCACGTGTGCCACAACTACTGAAGCCCGCGCGCCTAGAGCCCGTGCTCCAAAACAAGAGAAGCCACCGCAGTGAGAGGCCCTCACATCGCAACGAAGAGTAGCCCCCGCTTGCCGCAACTAGAGAAAGCCCACACGCAGCAATGAGGACCCAGCGCAGCCAAAAATAAATAAATAAAAGAAGTATTGTACTGTGGTATAATGGAATGTCCCTTTGACTCTGTATTTGTGATTTATTAAAAAATAAAATTAAAGAAAAAAAGAAGGGGTCCAAGTCCCTGACACTGTCATGCTACTGTTTCAGTCCTGAACTACTTACACCCAGACTATTTACGAGAGAGAAACAGACTTTTCCCTTGTTTAAGCTACTTTTATTTTGGTTCTTTGTGTCAGCCACTAAAACTGTATCCTGCCTAATACTCCTCTTTACACAGATACTGGCAAACAGCATCAGCAGCATCAATAAACACTGTGACAGGCATTCTAATCAGATTATCCATTAGAGTAAGCCCTGCTCATTTCCTTTCTATTGCTTTTTTGTTTTCCTTTTTCATGTAGAATCATTCTGCAGACTCTTATCAAGCAGATGGATCTCTATTCTTTTGGATTATAAATAAAAATTTTAGCATTTTATATGGGGTAAGATTTTTTCCAACCATTTCCAATGAATGCTTCTGAATATAAATTTAGTTTACATTTAAATTAAATTTTTCTGTTTAAATTTCATAAGCTTACAATTTTAATTTCTTTTAGATTTTTATCTTTTATAAATGTTTTTAGCATGAAGTCTTCAACCATACAGAAAAACAGAATATCTTTTTTAAAACCCCTAGAAATCACTAATCAATCAAAGTCAAGAGATCTTTAGATTTTGTCACATTTGGTTCATTTTTTTATTTGAAAGAAATAAAACCTTACATGTAGTTGAAGGCCCTGTCAACCCCCAATCCCATTCTCCTTCCTTCTTCTCTGAAGTTTGCCACTATAAATGAGCTTTGTGTGTTCTCATTCCTATGCATATTTTTACATTTTTATAATATACCAAATCACAAATGGTACACAGTACTCTTCTGTGTGCTTTCAGACTTGAAATAAATTTTATGCACATCATTCTGCTAACTAACAGCCGTTTACTGTTAGTTTACTAAGTAAACTAACAGAGTTTACTTAAAAATTTTAAAAAAAACATGTGTTATCCATCAGTAACTAAAACTCAAAATTTTTATTAAAACTGGTAAACAGGTATATTAAAATGCTAAAAACACAATTTGTAAATTTTGTAACTATTGTATAATGAGCTGGTTTGTTGGCAGATCAATCATTTGGTGATTTTGCTTGCTTCCATGGAAAGGAAGATAAAGAGAAATACAAGATCTGAGCCATATTTAGAAGATACATTGGATAGGAATCTGTGGCTGACTAAAATGTGAAGGTTAAGGGATAAGAGATGTTAAGGATTACACCTAAGTTTCTGTTCTGGACAACTGAATGAACGGGAATGCCATTCATTTCATTAAAGCAGGAGGAGGTCTGTGCATGCAATAGGACAGGATATCAGGGTTTAGGCAGAGGACTGTCAGGGAAAGTGACAAGTTTATGGAATCTGAGAAGTCTGAGATGTTTTGCAGGCATTTGCATAAATGGGGCTAAACTTCATGTAGAAGATCTGGGTTGAAGACATTGATTTTGGGGTGCTATGCTTGACATTATTTATTAACCGTCCACCAACCATACCCTCCCATCTTCCTTGCTAACAGAACTCCAATTTTATTCAGGCAGTGGTGCACCCAGTTCACAAAAGAATGAATAAAAATTTAAGTCAACCCTGGTAACTCCATTTCTCTTTGTCATCGGTATGATATGTGACTCATTTCTAAGGCAAGTGAAATCCACTGAGGAACTTCTAGGAAAAATTTTCCTCCCTGATAAAGCAGAGAGCAACACGAGAAGAAAGCTCTCTTCTGCCTTCAAAACCCCTTTCCTTCCCACTTTAAATGTGTTATATGAGAACCTGAGGTTTGGAGCTTCAGCTGCCATCTAGAAACTGGTGACATGGCTCTGTGAATGCCAGAGCTGAAAGGTGTAAAGAACCTTGGTACCTGATGGCATCTCTGAACCCCTGAACCACCCGTGGAACACACTATCTCCAGATTTCACTTCTATGAGGTACTTAATATCATCATTAGGTCATTACTGCGTCCTCTGATATTTGCCACCAAAATCTCCCTAAATAATACAGGTATCACCTGCACATCCTGGTAACTGGAGCTATAGGGTGGATGAGACCAGCAGAAAACGCCTTGGGTAGAGGTCTAAAAAATACCAATGTTAAAAGGACAGACAGAGAAGAAGGGAAGCTGCCAAGGGGTGTGAGAAAGATTAGCCCAGGAAATGTTCATAGTCCCATAGAACAAAGGTAACAACTGTAGTCATGATCTAGCAGCACCACAAGGAAATAGATGAAAAGAAATGTAACTGAAAACTGTCAGTTTAGCTCCTTTATTGCAACTCTGTTCAAATATTTGGCCAAAGATAAGGTAGAAAATGGGAGCTGTAGGTTTTTATCTAAACAAAGGTTTTTTTTCAAATTCTGGGAACTTCATTCTTTTTTTCATCACATTATTCCAATCAAGAATTTGTTTGGAGTCATTCATTGATAGATAAAGCGAGCATCTTCAGATTCCATGCTTAAGAGTCTCCTATGTGTTTGGGTCATGAAATTCACTTGGCCCTGCAGAAATTATTGCTTGTCAGCATGAAGCTAGGCTAATGAATAATTTTGACAACACCACACAACAAATCAGAGAACGGGCCAAATTCAAATTTCCCTATTAGCTTCTGTTTTTGCCAAGTTTTTAATTGTGAATGGAGATGATAAGGTTATCCCTCTCCCTTCTCTTAGAATAAATATTTGTAGACTCTCTGACTTTCCATTTATTCTTTCATTGTGCTATGGGTGCTTTAAGGGGCTAAGACTCTGCAGGACCATAGCATAAAAGATGAGGTCAGAGAATACTTCATATGAGATAATAGCGCAATTTTAGAAATGTTAAAGGTAAACTAAGTTAGCACTAGGAAAAGAAAAGGTCATGGGAAAGAGCTCTGAAGTCAAACAGGATTGGTAGGAAATTTTGGCTCCACAGTTTAGAAACTGTGAGAAGCAAGTTGCTTATACTTTCCGAATCTCAGTTTTCTCTCTGCCAGATGGGGACAATAATATCAACTCCAATTAGTCCTCTTGTTCTGAGGACTAAATCATGTCTGCAAAGCTAACACAGTGCCTGGCTTATAAGTACATTTTTGATAAATAATTAAAAGTTCTAAATCAGTACTTTAATAGATTGCTTTTAATACTGGAAAAGGTTATTGAGGCTAAATATCTGTTAACTACGTTGCAAAAACATTCTCCTAAGCAGTCATACGTTTCTTAACTTAAATATAGTGTCTTTCTTTGGGTAAAATAATTTCCATTTTTCTGCAGTCAAGTCTACCCATTCTTTCTCCTTATGGCTCCTGTGTTTATGTTTTGCTTAGGAAAGCTGTTCTAATTTTCAAGATTTAAATATGTTGTCATGTATTTTTTCCTAATAATTTCTTAGACATATCCCATTAATCTGAGACTTGGTGTTAAATTATGATCTAAACTTCTTATTTTTTTCCAAATCAATATTCAATAATCTCTCTTTTCCAACACTATTTTTTTTTTGCGGTACGTGGGCCTCTCACCATTGTGGCCTCTCCCGTTGTGGAGCACAGGCTCCGGACGCGCAGGCTCAGCAGCCATGGCTCATGGGCCCAGCCTCTCTGCAGCATGTGGGATCTTCCCGGACCGGGGCACGAACCCGTGTCCCCTGCATCGGCGGACTCTCAACCACTGCGCCACCAGGGAAGCCCTCCAACACTATTGAAATGATAATTTTACCATAGACTAAATTCCATAAATGTATGCCTCTCTTTCCAAATGTTGCCTTCTGTTTCATTGACCAAATAATCTATTTCCACATTAGTGTCACATTATTTTAATTAAATTGCTTTATAGTACGTTTAGATATGTAGTGAAGTGAGAACCTCGTTATTCTTCTTTCTTAAAAACTTTTTTATTCTGGCCCAATTTTTTCAATCAGATGAACTTTAAAATCAGTTTATTAGTCTTCCTTTTAAAAACATCCAGCTGTAGTTGTTATTGGGATTGAATTAACTTGATATTTTTATGAAATTCAGCCTTCCCATCCAGATCTATTTTTTCAGACCTTCTTTTGTGTCCTTTAATAGAGCTTTCTGTACATTTCTTGTTAAGCTCATTCACATATATTTTATAGTTTTTATTGCTCTGTACAAATCTTGTTAGTTTTTTTGTACACATTTTATAGTTTTATTGTAAGATAAACAGGAGTTTTATATTTTCTAATTGGTCATCACTGATACACAGGAAAGACATGGTTTCTAGCTTTTTGTATGCTCATGTATGTGACCTTCTGAATTTTTATATCAGTCTTACTAGTTTTTCTTGGATTTTTAAAAATAGTACATCAGCTTTTTACTAAAAATGACAATTTCATCTCTTCCACTCAGATAGTTATACCTTCTTCTTTTTCTCATTTAATTGTATTTTTTAAGCCCTCCAGTTTAATGTTGAAATGACGCAGTGATAATATGCCTCCTTGTCTTTTTTCTGACTTTGGTAGGAATTCTTCTGATGTATCACCATTACATATAATGATTTTTTTCTAACTCTAGTTTTGCTAAGAGATTTTATCAGGAACAGGCATTGACTTTCATCAAATGCTTTTTCAGGATCTATCGACTTCCATCTGCTAATAAATAGCTTTCTGAATGTCGAAGCATCCGCGTATTCCTGGGATAAACCCTACTTTGTTGTGATATATACTTTTTTCTACATTGCTAGATTTAATATGCTGATGTTTTAGTTAAGATTTTTTTTCATCCATTTATAAATGGGGTGGGTGTAAATTTTCTTTTGTGTGTATGCTCTCTGAGCTCTCTCAGCTCCAAACCCACTCTTCTTTACTTTGATTTGTGATGCTGGGGCTGGAACCCCACAAACCACATTTCTGCTTTGCCAACTGGTTTCTTCTTAGTCTCTGACGAACAAAGGCTAGGAGAGCAAGAAGGGACTTGCTCCTTCCAACAGCTTGCTGTGATCTTCCTGTCTGCTTCCTTTTCCTGTGTACAGTATCCTGGCAACACTTCTTCACTCAGCCAGGGCAGTTTCTTCCCATACCAATAGCTGAATCCAGTTTGTTGTTTTTCTAACACTTGCAGAACCAGCCTCAGTATCCACCACGCCCCGCCATCCCCACCACTCAGATACACCAGCACAGGTGTGACAGCAGCCCCTCTTCAGAGGTCCAAGTTTCCATTCATGGGGACCCTTCTCTATACTTCTGTATTTTAATACATTCAACTTCCTTTCTTTATTCCTTCACACCCTAGTGTGTAAACTGCTTTCTGCAGCTGCTACAATTCTGATACCTTAGACTTCTCTTTCTATTCTTTTGGTTACCTGGGTAACAACTGTACATCTACTTATCAATTCCTTCCATCATTTTCAACAATTGGCAAGGTTTCTGTCTCTGGCTGGACCTTCATTGGTCCGCTATGCTTGTCTGGCTTTGGGTCTGGTAGCCTCTTTGAATGAATTAGAAAGCTTTTCATATTTTTTCTATCTGTAGTTTGAAGTTCAATAAAACTTTCCTATAGGTACTTCTGGGCCTGGTGCCTTTTAATAGGTATATATTGAAGTTAATTTTCAATTTCTTCTATGAATATCGGTCTATTTGATTTTTCTATATCTTCTTGAATCAATTCTGTTAATCTATATTTTCCAAGAAAATCATCCATTTCAACTTTATTTTCAAATTTGTTCCTATTAAGCTGTTCACAGTATTCTCTTAAAATTTTACTATCACTCATATTCTAATTTGCCTGGTTATAGAATTTTAGATTCAAAATAAAATTCTTTCAGGTCTCTGAAAATTTGGTCAGCTGTCTTTTAGCATTCTGCCAATGAGAAGTCTGTTACTACTCAGCTTCTCTTTCTTTTGTAGAGAGAGCTTCCCTTTCTCTTTTCTCCCTTTGTAGAAGTTTTCCATTTTTTCTTTATTCTTTTAGAGTTAAGAATTTTCACAGAGTGGATTTGGTTGCATTCATTCTGCTTGTAATTCTTTGGGCCCTTTCAGTGTAAGACAAAGTGTTTATTCAGTTTTAGAGTTTTTTTCCAATTGCTTTGATAATCTTTGGTAATTTCCCTTCTGTGTCTGGAAATCTTATCATATGAATATTGGATCAACTTCTGCTACCACCACTGATGGAGTAACAGAGACTGAATATATGCTCTTGCCCTAAACAACTAGAAAACTAGACAAAATATATGAAACAAAGGTTTGGTTTTTTTTTAGACATGGATAATAGAATTCAGGACTATCATCCCTGAGAAAAGTGAAAGAAATGAGGTGAGCCTTATGATTGGCCAAACTTCTTCAGGGAGGCAGTTTCCAGGCCACAGTGCAGGGAGGATATAGCCAAACAGAGCTCACTTGGCAATCTGGCTGAGTTGAGGAGACAGAAGTCAGAGTTTCGGGAGGTACTATTCCTCAGCTATCAGATTGATAAAAATTAAAAATTATGACCACATTTTCTGTTAAGAAGACTGTTGAAAAACAGGCACTCTCATACTGGTGGGGATACAGATGGTAAAATTCTTCACGAAGAAAATTTGGCAACACATTACAATAACTATATATGTGCTTATCTTTTGAACCAACAATCCCAATTCTAGAAATCTACCTTGAAGATACACTGTCAACAATAAAAAATATATATATACATATACTCATTTGGTTATCCATTCCATCGTTGTTTACAACCGCAAAATACTGAACAACCTAAATGCTCAAATATAGGAGACTAGTTGGATGAACTATGACACATTCACACAACGAAAGGTTATGCTGCTATAAAAAAGAAGGGGAAGGTTTCTATGAGCTGATACTACTATGAGTAGTCTCTGGGATATATTGCTAAATGAAAAAGAAGCCAATTACAAAAGAATGTATATAGTGTGCTACCTTTCCTGTAAGAAAGAAGTGTATGAGAAAACATACATGCCTCTGTGCAAAAGAAATACAGGAAAGATAAACCAGGAACTAATGAGATTGTTACCTGTGAGGAGTGGGTGGGATGAGGTGGGAAGAATGGGGGAAGGGGTTTGGGGTAGTGGGGATGAGGTAGGTAGTAATACTTCCTTTGGACAGCCTTGAATCTTAGGACATACCTTTTGGACAGCCTTGACTCTTAGAATCATAGTAATGTTTCATATGACAAAAATAATCAATTAACATCAACTCATCATAAGATGAGTGTATGAATGAGAGCAGGGGGGCAGTGGTTGGGGGGGGGCGACCCAAAATGGAATACGATAGTAACAAGTGAATCTGTATTATAGGTGAATAATATAGCCACACTTGCTGCACCCCTGTGAAGCCAAATCAGAATCCAAACCATACAGCAAGGATTTACTGTTCAAGTCTAAGACTGCCTTTTAGCCAGAGACCTAACTTTGGCCTCTTGCTTTTCTATGCCTAAAAGCCTGGAGCCCTCCAATAGTTTTACTGGGTTTCAGTTATTTGTAATCATCCTAAGTGACATCCTTAGTTAGCATCTGGAGAAGCTACTATCTACTATTGGGCCCAGGACCATGCCCTGCCAAACTGGGGGCAGAGGAGGAAAGAGACGGACATAGGGTTGGTGGAAAAGGAAATTCTTCTCCTACGAAATAAAGGGCACTGAGGTGGATGAAAAGATTTCATAATCATCAGTTTCTAGATGACTTTCAAATGCTCTTCAGGCTCATTAACACAGATTAATTATAGTTAGCCCTTTCAGTTTAATCAAAGTTAGAAGAGAAGCAGGCACAGGTTTTAAAAGCCTGGTGAGAAACTGAATAAGTGAGTGCTTAAGTGACTCACCGTTGGGGACCTTCAACTCTCAGCTTATCATCATAATGTGTTAGGTATAATGCTGAGAAATGATCAATAATCAAGAAGTCATTTTTTTTAACCTTTAAAAAATACCGACCTGCTGATTTCATGTTTAGCGATTTCTCTTGAGGAAATCATCAGTCACACACAAATATTTACGTACAAAGATTGCAGCATTATTTTTCATAGCATGAAAATAGAAATGATATACACAATAGAGCAATAACTAAAGACATTATGCTGCAGCTATACTGTGGTACATTATGCATTTATTAAAAATGCCTTCCAAAACCATTTAATGACATGGGGAAATACTCAGAATATTAGAAAAATAATGCTACAAGGAAGTTTGGTGGTATTATGCTGCTTGCTAACGGAGAAATGCTGGGTATCAATAGCTCAGAGGTATTATCATTACGTTAGGCTTTTTTAAAAAGCAGAATATGGGGCTTCCCTGGTGGCGCAGTGGTTGAGAGTCCGCCTGCCGATGCAGGGCACACGGGTTCGTGCCCCGGTCCGGGAGGATCTCACATGCCGCGGAGCGGCTGGGCCCGTGAGCCATGGCCGCTGAGCCTGCGCGTCCGGAGCCTGTTGCTCCGCAACGGGAGAGGCCACAACAGTGAGAGGCCCGCGTACCGGAAAAAAAAAAAAAAAAAAGCAGAATATGTATTCTGTACAGTTAAAGCAATATATGTGTGTGTGTGTATACATATACATTGCTCTATATGTGTATTTATATTTTTTGTATGTATGCACATATAGACACTCATAGAAAAACAGCCTAGAACAAGGAAGAAAAAAATGACTAGATGGAAATACAGGGAAATATTAAAGATAAAAATGATTATCTTTAGGTAATAGAAACTGTGGATAATTATTTTCTTATTTATATTTTAGATATTTCCCAGATAGCCTGCATTAAACATGAGTTACTTTTACTAATTCCAAGTTTCCTATTGCTCAAGCCAGTGATCCTAGAGCCATATGGACCTTTTCCCTCTAAAATCCCATATCCAATCCATCAGCAAACCTGTCAACTCTACCTTCAAAGAAGTTCTGAATCTATTTGCTCACTAACCTCCTCCCCTTATGATGGTCCACATCATCATCATTGGCCGCCTGGATTTCTACCACAACCTTCTTTCTGGTCTTCCTGTTTCCATACTTCTCCCCCACCCCCACCCCAGTCTCCAGAAGGACCAGAAGGAGGGGTTATAAGAGAAAATTACAGGGAGTGAAACAGAGTCCATTTAGAGCAACAAGCTAAAGTATAAAAGAGGAGCATTTCTAATGGGGGAATTGTAGAAAAGACTGATAATTTGAAGGCACTCTGACATCACATATGAAGTTATAGTCCTACTCTGCTTAAATTACGCACCCCATCTCCCATTATCCACACAAAACACATAGCAAAAATCTCTTATCCATAGTAACCTTGAGTAGTGGTGCTTTGGGTTGCTTGTGGTCAATCCATTCAGATCTAGCAGAGAAAAAGTAGGAGACAAGATGACAAATGAAGAGCAGGGAAGACACTGGAGTAAGAAGTGACCAACAGGAATCCTCAGAAAGCTTGGTAGGGTGCTGAATTTCCTACACCCCATGCAATGGGGTCTGGAGACATTTTATTCCTAAATGAACAGAAAAGGGGACCTCAAAAGTCTGGGGAACTTAAGGACACCCACTCAGGCATTTATGTTACATTAATATAATGTCAGGAAAAAGATGGGCTGGACAGATGCCATTTCTGCTTTGTTTTCTAATTGGCTTCATGTGAATATCTCATAAGTAGAGGTAGTATCTCATTCATCTTCATATGCCCTACACCTTTCACAGGACCTGCCACAAAACAGGTCTCAGAAAACAGCCATAAGATGAATGGACAAGTGAATTGTGAATGAAGGAAGGAAGGAAGGAAGGAAGGAAGAGCGGGAGGGAGGGAGGGAGGGAGAGAGGAGGAAAATGAATGAATGAACGAACGAACAGATAACAATAAGAATAACTAGTACTTCTGGAGCATTTTCTTACCATGTACTATTCTAAGTGCTTTCATGTATTAATTCATTGACTTGAGATTAGAATTTAATTCCCCCGGGCTTTATGTACCGCGTCTATTTTCGTTATCAGCTTCACCAGTGATCAGATTCACGCTGCAAAGAAACTCTCTAATGAGACCAATTAAAAAAGCAGATGTCCTTAATTAAAAGGAGGATGCTCATCAAAGCTGTTCTTACATAAGTTGTCCAGGTGCTGCTGGCTTATGAAAGTGCATATGAGCACAAGAGGCTAGAAACTGAAGGGATGTCCTCATTATTCCATTACATGAACAACTAGAAGTGACAGGCTAAGTCAAAGCAAAGTAATTACCCTGTTAATTTAGGCCTCCCCCAAAGCTGCTTGTCTTGGCAGTTGTCTTAGTTCACTAATAATAAACCTAACATACTTATGTTTTTTCCCAAAAAAGTCTTGAGTACATTCTCTTCCATTTAGTCATTTGAGTTTATTGAGCACCTACTATGTGCCAGGCACCATTCTAAGTGCCTGAGTAGAGCAGTTATCCAAACAAAGTCACTGCTCCCATGGAGATCACATTGTCTCACAACTGAGACAGCAGAACAGTAATCCCCATGTTACAGAAAAAGAACTTGGGGCTCAGAGAGATTAAGTAACTCTGACCATGATCAAATGGAGAGATAGCACTAGATTCTGATTCTTGATACTTAGAATTTTAAATATTGTATCTTGATTGTTTTGATGAAATAGTTTAAAGTATTTTGGTTCCTCCTCAGGCTGTAAAATATTTTGCCACGTGTCGCATGCACACTGTGAAGATTCTTGAACCCTGCATTCCCTTGTGGCCGTGTTGCTTAGAAGATTTAATGGGGAAATGCCTACTACAAAGCCACTGGCATCCTTGATTCCTCTCTATCAAATCCCTCAGCAAATCTTATCCAGAACCCAGTCACTTCCCTCTCCCTCCACTGCTACCACTCTGGTCTAAGCCATCATCATCTCTTGTCTAGATCATTGAAGAAGGCTCCTATCTGGGGTGACCATCCTTCTCCCCCTTCACTTTCCTCACCACGACAGCCAGAGGGATACTTTTAACGTGTAAATCTGATCCTGTCACTCCTCTACCCCAAATCCTACAAAGACGCCCCCATTTCACTGAGAGTAAAAGCCAACCAATGTCTTTACAGTAACCTACAAGGCCCTGCACAGTCTGGCCCCTGTTTCACCTGACCTCACCTCCCACCATTCTCTGCTGTCACTCTAGCCATTGTCATCATACTGACCTTCTCACTGTCTCTCAAACCCATAGGGCATGTTTCCACCTCGGAGCCTTTGAACTAGCTCTTCTCTCTGCCTCAAACATTTCACCGCAGATATCTGCATCTTCAGCTCCTTCAAGTCTTTGCTCAAGTATTACCTTAATGAAGCTTGCCCTGACCACTCTATTTGATCTTGCCCCTTAGCTTGTTCTATTTATTTTCCTCATCACAAATATCACTTTCTTAAAAAACTACTTAAATTGTTTCTATATTATGTTCATTGTCTTTCTTCTCCCACAAAGGCAGGAATTTTTCTTCCTTTTTTTAAACATATCCCAGAGGTTAGACTAATGTAGGCACCCAGTAAATATGCATTATCCTTATCATCATTATTATCATCATCATTATTATTTGTGAATGTCAAGGGGCAGGAACTAAGAGACTTTTAGAGAAAGAGGTTTTCCCACCTGGAGATACTAGACTTCAGAGAAAGAGAGCAAAGATTTTTATGGTCCAGATAATGAGATTTGAATCCTAGCTCTGCCATTTACTTAAAGTTTGGGGCAAGTTAGCCTCTGTGAGTCTCAGGTCTCTTGAATGTAGAAGGAAAAAATAATATCTATCTCAAAGGTCACACTACTGATGAAGCGATGTAATATATGTGTAGAAAATGTCCAGTGTAATCAGAGTACAATTAATGTGAACTCTCTCCAATTAGTGCTAGTTTTGTTTTACTCTGGCAGATTCTTATTTAACAGCGTGGCTTACTTCCCCTTTTGGAGCCTCATTTCACACAACTATGTAATAAAAAGTTAGTTGAGATGTTCTCTTTCACTGGCTTGGAGAGTTCCAAGGGGGCTGGTGGGAACATTGGGCCTCACAAGACATTGCTTCACTCTTCCTGATGGGTTAGCTAATCTGCCGCTGTTCGTTACTGAGCCTTTTAAAAGTCAACAGATAATAACAGGAGATAAATAAAACCTTTGTCACTTACTGCTGCCTCAGTTTTACACAGGTGCTGCCAAAAAGAGTTGCAACAGGAACCTTTGAACAGTAGTCCAGTCAAATGGTATGTGCTGATAAACATTTGTTTAAAATGAAGCTCTTTTATTTTTTCCTGGACTTTCTCGGTAATTAACCAACTGCATTAACCAAGATCCTTTTAGACAGCTGTTTAGGGTAGTTGTTCCCAAACTTCTTACCACGAGGCACCCCCCTTTCCCCATAACCTGCCCCCACATAAACCAAAGTTTCTGAATTTTTTTTCTACCAAATAAACTGATGCATCTAAGTGATAATGCCTGTATTTTTTTTATATTAGTCAAACTAATAAGTATAGTCAAAGACTTAATGCTCACTAGAACTTTTGATCAGCATGAGTTAGACATACTTTCATACTGCATGGGTATCCTTCCAGTCAAAAACAAAGAAATTTGATATTTCAGATAGCCTGAGCAGCCTAATTTGAAGTATATTCATTCTGCATATATTTAATGAACATCTATTATGTGGCAGATGCAATTCTAGGTGCTGGAGATATAGCAGTGAACACAACACATCAAAGTTCTTACCCTCTTGGAGTTTGCATTTTAATGAAGATAGACAATAAGCAAGATAAATAAATAAAATATATAGATAGAATAAGTTCTAAGGGAAACAAAGCAAGGAGGGAGATGGGATGTGAAAAGCACAGTGTAGGTACAGGGGTGTTCTTTTCCCAAGAAGCTGATATTGGAGCAAAGATCTGGAGGAGGGGACAGAGTGATCCATTGAGATCCCTGGGAGAAGAGGGGCAAGCAAGGAGAACAGGCCCCGAGGAGACAGCATGCCCAGCGTGGTTGAATATCAACTGGAAGGCAGGGCAGCTGAGACAAAGGATGGAACCAGGAGACACAGAACAGACTGAAGAAAGTCTCAGAGTTTGTGCTCAGGATTGTCTTTTACTATGAGTGAGAAGGGAGCCACTGGAGCATTTTGAGAAAAGGAATGGCCTGGTCTTCCATTTTGATGGCATCATTCTAACATTTGTGTGAGCCAAAGGGACGTTTCCAGTAGTATCCTTGAGATATTGAAGATGGCTCATGAACGTAGTAAAGGCAATCTCAATACTGCAGGGCTTAGGCACTATTCATAAAAGGCAGAAAGTAGAAATAATCCAAATAACTGATGAATAGATAAACAAAATGTGGTATATCCATGTAATATTATTCAACCATGAAAAGGAATAACGTACTGATATATGCTACAACATGGATAAACCTTGAAAAAATTATGTGAAATGAAAGAGGTCCATCACAAAAAGCCATATATTATATGACTCCATGTATATGAAATGTTCACAATACGCAAATCCATAGAGACAGAAACTAGATTAGTGGTTGCCAAGAGATGGGGAGGGGGGAATGAGGAGTAACTGAATGGGTACAGGGTTGTTTTGGAGTGATAAAAATGTTCTGGATTAGACAGTGATGTTGGTCCCACAACCTTTTGAATATATGAAAAGCCACTGAATTGTATACATTAAAAGAGTGAATTTTATAGTACATGAATTATATCTCAATTTAGAAAATAAAGGATTTAGGCTTTTGGAAACTGGTACCAGGTAAATGTCTTTTTCTCTCTGCTCTTTTCCCTGTCACTCAGGCAACACACAGCACTATGTGAATTTAATTCTGTGAAATTGGTCAATATAAATGCTCACCGGAATAATTTAACCCAGGAGAGTGAGGCCACCCTTCTCTTCCAGCTGGGACACTATTGACCCATCATCATGAGTTGTGTCTTGCTTCTTTTTTCCAAATGCCTTCCACACCTACCTTTGACTTTATGTTCCCATCACCGTGGCCCTTATCCACTTCACCTGGATAAATGCACCAGCATGGCTACGGTACCCATCTCTTTCCTTTTCCTGCCTCTAATCTCCAATCCTTTCTTACAGAACAATCCTAAGACATCACTTTTATCACTCTTGTGCCCCACTTAAGAATATAAAGTTGCTTTCTTAAATGATAAGATTTCCCATGTCAGAGTATATATTTGCTGATTAAAAAAACAAAAGATTCATCATTTTACTATGATATTGTGTTGCTTCTGCCTTAGATGTGGACTTTAGATGCTGAAATGTTAGAAGATGTATTGCTGATTTACATGGAAAATGGAACACAGTATTTCAAATCAGCTAGTTTGGAAAATTCAGGAAGAATGGTCGATGTACCAACCACTTATCGAATCAAGTTTACAAGCCTATTCCTGGCATGACTCATTCGGCAACACCCATTTCCTTTCCCTCTTGCACCTCCTAGGTCCACTCTGACTGGGAGGTCGTCTTCTTCCCTCCACATCTCTAAATCTTGCCTTCTCTGTAATACCCTGGTTCCTGCTCTTCTCTGAGGTTTTCTGGCTAGGCCAGTGGTCTGTGGGATCCCTTGGCTTTTCCAGTTGTCTGGAGTGCAGCCTGGGCATCACCCCACAACCTCCAGGTGGTTCTAAAGTGTTGCCAAGGTTGAGGACCATTATGGTAGACACATTCTCGTCCCCAAACATGTAGGAATAAACAAGACAGACAAAGACTTAGCTCCCGTAGAACTTAATACTCCAGTGGGAAAATAAGCAATAAGCATATTTTTTAAAAATAAGGTAATTTCAGAGAGTGATAAATAAAATAAATAAAAGCATATAAGTAATAAAGAGTTGCTAAGAAAGTAGAAGAGGCAACTTAAGACATTCTGAGGGTTCTCATATGCAGAATATAAAATAGTCAAACTCGTAGAAGCAGAGTGGAATGGTGGTTACCAGGGGCTGATTGCAGGTGGTGGAGGGGGGTGAGCAGGTGATGGTTAAAGGATACAAAATTTCAGTTATGCAAGATAAATTCTGGAGATCTACTATACAGCATAGTGCCTAGCCAACTATATTGTACTGTATACTCAACAATTACTAAGTATAGATCTTATGTTAGGTGTTCTCACCACACACTAATAATGATAATAGGGGTGGGAGAAAACTTTGGGAGGTGATGGATGTGTCTGTGACACTGATGTTGCTGATGGTTTCAAGGGTGTGTACTTCTCCCCAGACTCACAGAGCTGTATACATTAAATATGTATATCTTTTTAATATGCCAATCATACCTCAATAAAGTATTTTTCTAAAAATATACATTCTTAGTGACATTTAACTAAGACTTGAGTGACAACAAGGAGCCAAGATATGAGGAAGGAGCACTTGAGACAGAGAGAACAAGGTGAGGCTGTTGGAGTGACAGAAAGGAGGGCAAGGAACAAAGGGAAGCGTGGAACAATACAAGATTGAAAAGGAAGTCAGATGATGTAGGGACTTGGGGGCCATAGTGAAAATTTTGTTTTTATTTAATTGTGATAATAAGGTTGCCTGCAAAGATGATCACTATAATCCTTGCAACCCTACATGGATGTCCCTTTGCAAGGTGATTTTGAGGCTCCTCCCATCAAGACATGAAGGCTATCTTCCCTCTCCTTGAACTGGGGCTGGCTCTGGAACCAAGAGAATCTGGAGGAAGTGACATTGTGGGGTATCTGAGACTTGGCCTCAAGAGACCCCTACGGCTTCCATTCTCTCCTTTTTACAATGCTGCCCTGCCTCACTGTATAAAGAAGCCTGATCTAGCCAACTGGAGGTTGCGAGGCCATGTGGTGGAGAACCTGGGCACCACAGGCAACAGCTAGCACCAACGGCCAGTAAGGCCATGTAGGTCATCCAAACCAAGTCAAGCACAAGATGACTGTAGTCACAGGGGTGACCCCAGGGGAGACCAACAGAACGGCCTGGCTGAGCCCAGCCAAAATCACTACACATAGAGCTGTGAGCCAGTACATAGTTTTGTGCTTCAAAATCATGAAAATTTAGTGGTGGTTTGTTCTGCAGTGATAGAAAAGTAATGCCGAAATCTCTGGAGTTTTAAATAAGGAGTGAAGTAACATTTGTATGGGTTTTTTTTTTGCGGTACGCGGGCATCTCACTGTTGTGGCCCCTCCTGTTGTGGAGCACAGGCTCCAGATGCACAGGCTCAGCGGCCATGGCTCACGGGCCCAGCCGCTCCGTGGCATGTGGGATCTTCCCGGACCGGGGCACGAACCCATGTCCCCTGCATCAGCAGGCGGACTCTCAACCACTGCGCCACCAGGGAAGCCCAACATTTGTATGTTTTAAAGACCAGTTTCATCCCAAATACATTGATGAATCCATCCACAAAAGCTATGGTCTTCAATCTCTCTAAGAGATAAAAATATTATGGCCTTCATTAGAGAGAGAGTGCAGCTCACAGGGCTATGTTGGACCACTGGGACCTTAAACCCTTCTCTACAAAATGAAATCTTATCCTCAAGCTTATTAAAACCGTGTGAAACCACAAACACTGGACAAAAAAGAGCCAAAAGTCATTTGATTCTTTACCCCATTTCAGCCAAAAATAGAATGAGAGAAATTCTGATGAAAACCAGGATCACATTTTAGACCAGAACTCATTATGAAATGTGTTCCTAAAGAAGATTAAAAAGGAAGAATCTGCAAACCCCAAACCACGGAGTTTCAATTCCATGTTATGTTGAAATAATCAAGGAAGCATTACATCATTCTTAAAAATGTGAAAGATTGAAAGATGATTTTTGAACATGCATTCTTGGGAACAACATTAAAACAACCAGCGCTGTCAAAATATAAAAAGCTATTTGTGAAAAAAAAAATTCTGTAATTAGTGAAAGCCAAGATGCTTGCTCCTGCTGTGCATAATTATTTGATCTGCAGAGAAATGGGATTCACTTTGGTTATATAAATAGCATTATTTTTAATGGTTCCTTAAGTGATAATATTCAACCAGCCTTTATGGCTATTTATTCACAGTACCTCATAGTATTTTCCATTAATTTCTCAACATTATCTTCCTGGGGTGCTCATCATCATGATTTAGTACATATCATGGTCAAATGTTACATGGCTCGAAAGAACACTAAGCAAGTACTTTCAAAATGAGTTCATCTACTTAATGCCAATATCTTATAATCACTACTGGGAACAGTGGGAAAAGATGGTAGAGAAATAAATTGGAGAAGTTCCTGCCTACATGACTGCCCCAGCACTCCAAGCCAAGCTTCCCCAGTGGGGAAAAAGAGAAAGAAGAAGAAAGTGGGTATGGAAAAGGCCCAGAAAGAAGAGAGAAGAATCCAAAGGAAGGAAGGAGATGGGAGAGATGGGAAATATGATAGAAAATAAACAAAAGAAGTTAGATGAGGGGAAAAAAGGGACTATGAGAAGGCCAGGTGCTTGAGCTAGAGAACTAGGCTTCTACAAGGGGCACTTCAGGCAAGGACTACAGATTAGGAGGGTTCCTTCAATTTAGCACCGGTAGGCCATTCTGGCAAATCTTCGCCTCCCTTGGATCACGGACACCTTTGAGAATATGACAAGAGTTATAGAAGATTATAGATAAGTCTTCTCTCCAGATGAAAGTGAACATATACAACTTACCATTTAGTTCATATTTTCTGGGCGTGTTTGTGGACCCCAAGCTGAGAAGTCTGCAGGTCTCGGGTAGCTACACCACACCAACACAATCCAAAACAGTAATGGCTTTACCGGCTTCAGGATCTGACTTTAATCGCTCTTCCTTTCCTGTAACATTCTCTCCGTATGGCGTCTGTGGCAACGTTAGAGCTTCACCAGCAAACTCGGCCTCCTGTCCCGGTTTTGATACGGGAGTTTAGTTCTGCTCAGCCACAAGCCTGACTGAAAGGTGGCTCCATCCACCCCCACCCGAGAAAGTGGAGGAGGAAAGGGAAGTGGATCCACCTGGCAGCAGCCCTGCAGCTTGTTTGCCCGGATTCTACAAATGTTACTCTACAGATGGCTGAAAGGGTCAAAGGTCTCTCACATCCACGGTATATCTAAGTTATTTGACTTCACTTGAACTTTATTTCAGAATCCAGACATTATGAGTAGATATGTATATGTAGAGTGATAAAGTTAATTCATTTATCAGGACCCCAAAATGGCGGCCACCCCAGGGACCCCACCCATACCACAAACGCAAACCTGTCAGTCTGCACTTAACAGGACACACCTGTCAAAGAAAACGAACACCAAGCAATCCTCCAACTCAGCTTTAGCAAGCTCACCTCACTCTAGAAAATAGGACCTGCAGGCCTTATTAGGAAATCCCCGACCTGCTAGCCAAGCTCACCCTGCTTCCCAGTTGCCTCTTCTAACATTCTGTAAAATTCTCTCTTGCCCAAAATCCCTTGGAAGATTGCTTCGCTGCTGGCGAGCATTGAACTCCCCCGCGATCCATGGGTTGTTTTTCCCTTGAATAAAGGACACCAAAGTTGTTACTAAATTGTTTATTTTGTCATTTGATGGGGGGTTGGGAGGGGGAGAAGGGGGAGAGGGGAAGGGACAAAAGGAGAGAGAGAAGAAAGATAATATTACTTTGTGCTAGTTCTGTGTTTGAAGTGCTTTCAAGTTGTGGAATTGTAGTCACCTATCCACTTCAGATGTAACTTTTAAAGAAATGCATTTCAAAGCCACCTTGAAATGTGGCCACAGTTCTGCATTATCTGCTCTGTTATTGTTGCTAATGAATTTAACTAACCAGGTACTAACTGAATGATAAATGATATAGAAATGATAAGTCAGGTGAATTTTCCCTTGAAAATATTTCTTACAGATGAAGTCAAGGATTTATAATCAAGAACTCCTGTTTATAATAGTGAAAAATGAAAAATTGCCTAAAATGTCTAACAACTGGTCTAGGCACATAATATGAAATAATACCATTCAGCCATTTTAAAAAATCATATTCTCATTGGTTTGAATATGGAGCAATGGGAACTCATATTCATAGATAGTGGGAAAGTAAAGTGGCAGAACCACTATGGAAAAGTGTTTGGTAGCTTCTCACAAAAGTACATGTACACCTTCCCTATGACCCAGCAATTTACTTCTAGAGAAATAAAAACATATGTCCACGAAAAGACAAGAGTGTTTACAGCAGCTTTATTCACAATAGTCCTCTCCCCCCAAATTGGAAACAATCCAATGGCCATAAATAGGAGAACACATTTTGACACAGCCATACAATGTAATATTACATACCAATAAAAAAAGGAACTAGGGGGCTTACCTGGTGGCGCAGTGGTTGAGAGTCTGCCTGCCAATGCAGGGGACATGGGTTCGTTGCCCCGGTCCGGGAAGATCCCACATGCCGCGGAGCGGCGAGGCCCATGAGCCATGGCCCCTGGGCCTGTGCGTCCGGAGCCTGTGCTCCGCAATGGGAGAGGCCACAACAGTGAGAGGCCCGCGTACCGAAAAAAAAAAAAAAGGAACTAGGGATAAACACAATAGCAAAGACCAATTTTTAAAATATTATACTCAGGGAAAGAAGTAGGATTCAAAAGAGTTTGTTCTGTATGATTCCATTTATATGAAGCTCAAAAATGGGCAAAGTTAATCCACATAATAGAAATCAGAATAGTGGTTACCATTAGGGAGAGGTATGCAACTATATGCACACACAAGTAAAAATCAATTGATGTATAAACCTAAGCTTTGTGCTTTTTACTTTTAAATTAAATTACTTTTTAATTTACTTTATGTAAATTATATCTCAGTAATTAT
Organism: Delphinus delphis; assembly: GCF_949987515.2. Taxonomy (NCBI): domain Eukaryota; kingdom Metazoa; phylum Chordata; class Mammalia; order Artiodactyla; family Delphinidae; genus Delphinus; species Delphinus delphis. Next base: position 81,332,752 of record NC_082693.1, on the reverse strand, counting down.
TTTAAAATCAAGCTCCCAAAGAATATTTAAAACATGGGAATTTATTATATGAGGTTAACTGCAAAAAGAAGGACATAAAACTATATATTACAGTATGATCCCATGTTGTTCAAAAATATATATGTGAAAAGACTGGAGGCACATGTGCTGAAATGTTGAGTAGTTAAATGTGCTGCAATATTAATTTTTATTCCCATAAATACATTTTTCTCTATTTTGAAATTTTCTACAAGGGAGCATATACTACATTTTTTAGAAAAAATATTTTTTAACGTTTTCTCTAATTACGCACTCTTCCCCATTTTGAGCTCCAATCCTGTCCTTGGCCCTCATTTCTAACTTATTATAGTCTCCTAACTGACCTCCCAGACTCAAGATTCTCTCTATCTAGCTCAGTCTACATCTCTGGATGTTTCTTCCTTTTTCATTTTTTTAAATTTTTATTTTTTTGGCCACACTGCATGGCTTGCGGGATCTTAGTTCCCCAACCAGGGGTTGAACCCAGGCAATGACAGTGAAAATGCAGAGTCCTAACCACTGGACCACCAGGGAATGCCCTATTTCTTCCTTTTTTAAAAAATAGAATTCTATTTTTGTGTCATGCATGCAATATCTTTTCTTTCAGATTAAGTTTTGTTCACCTCCCTGTGATGTTGGGTTTCTTCCAAGTACCTTCCTCCCTGCCTGTGTTGAGCTGTATCTTTGGTGTTGGAAACTTTCCTGAACTCTCAGCAATCTTTGGCTGTCTACTCGTGCTGCCAAATCCAATGGTCCATTCTCAGTCTTCATCTTACTTGATCTAGCTGCCGCTTTGACACAACTGATCATATCTTAACCTTAACCTAATGATCACCCCTCCTCCGAGCCAATCTTTCTTCACTTGGCCACAGGATGCCATCCTCTACAGGTCCCCTTTCCCTACCCTGCCACCTCACTTTTCCATCTCTTCTGCTGACTCCTTCTCATCTTCCTGATATCTCTGTGCTGGAGGGCTCCCAGGGCTCAATCATGTTCATCTTGATGATCTCATCCAGTCTCGTGGCTTTAACTACCATCTGTGTGATGAGATGATGACTCACAAATGAACAGCTCCAGCTCTGACTTCTGCCCTGGATCCTAGACTGCATTCCAGGGTCCGCCTGATACTGTCACTTAGCTATCAATAGGCAAATAAAATTCCAAAATCAAACATGTCCAAAATTGCTGGTTCTTGATTCCTTCCTCCACCAATCCTGACCCTCCCCAGTCTTCTAACCTCTCAGCAAATGTTCCATCTTTCTTTAAAATATGTCCAGAACCTGACCACTTTTAAAAAACTTGGTGTTCTTTAAATATGCCAAGTGTGTTCCCACTTCAGGGACTTTGTACTTGCTTTTCTTTTAATTCCTGGAACACTTTGCCCAAATAGGCTCCTGACTTGCTCCCTCACTGCCTTTACATCTCTGCTCAAAGTCCACTACATCCCTGAACACTCAATATAACACCTCAAGCCCCACACTTCCTATCCCCTTACCCTGTTCTATGCTTGTCTTTAGCACTTAACACCCTCTGACATACTATCTACTGAACTTACTCATCAACCTGCTTATTTTCTGTGTCTGTCCTCTGGAATGTAAGCTCTATGAGAGCAGAGACTTATTTTGTTCATTTATTTTCTATCCCTAGTGCCTGGACCATTATAGGTGCTCAATAATCGAAGTGCTCATCACAGATGCTAAATAATTGTAGAATGGCTGAATGAATGAATGAATGATGGAATTTTTATTCTCATTGGTAGGGCTTGGTGGGTGGCCTCCACAGGAAGTGATTGGGCAGGGATCTACTTATTTTGGTGGGGAAACCCCTAAATGTCAATGGCTGTAAGCCTTTCTCTTAGAAAGTGAGTTCCCATCCCTCACCCTATGAATCCTTCAGTCTCCTGCCTAAACAATAAGAGCTTGACTACCAGCATTTTGGAAGCTCAGCCCATGAAGGCGGCTGAATGTTTTCAGTGTGCAGTATGCAAACTTTTAATTAATTTCCCTTTGTTTAATGAGGTTAATTCATTCATTCATTTGACAAATATTTACCAAGTGACTATTAAATACCAGACACTGCTCTAGATACTTGAGATTCATCAGTGAAAAAAACAGACTAAAATCTCTATTTTTTGGAGCTTATATTCAGCTATGACAGGTGTTCTTGGATCCAGAGATGCCCTGTCCAGAAAATAAAGCTCCTGTTTTCCACTAGGTGTGGGGAGGGGCAGTTTCTTGGTTGAGCTCTGGAGTTATAACTACTCCTTCCATGCACTTTCAGTAGGGTTGCTAAATCAGGCAATTCTTTCAGCCAGTCCTTGTGTTTTCAGCGCCCCCCCCCCTCCTCAAATGTCATTCTATCCACTCACTCTGTCCTCCAGAGGTACCTGGCTCTGGTGCCTTCAATTTTGCAGCTTCCCCAGGGGTAGTAACACAAAAACAGCTTCCTTCTTTTTTCACTTGGTTCTGCTGAAGTCAGTTAAGGCTCAAGTATCCTCATTCAGCTTCCTAAATGTGATTTTCTTCTCCTTTCTCTTTGTACTGGAAAGTTTATGTGCTCTTTCATTCCTTTATTATAATCTTAGAAAGTAGGTAACTACCTACATTAATCTGCCATGTTTAATCAGCCAACCTGAGCATCACCTGCAGTGTAATCTTCCTTAAACACATCAGATTTTGAAGAATATATCCATTGAGCATCTATTCTGTGCAGGGCATATACTGAGATTCTGGACGGTGTTTGTGTTTCCATTCCTAGGATGCCTCGGAGAGATTCAGGCCTCTGGTAACACCCCTGTAACTCCCCAACACACACACACACAATAAGCATTGGGTTCAGCCTTCCTATCTTACTATCTGGGTAGCCAGGGAAAATATAGAGGCCCCTGGTTCTTACATCTTACTCCAGGCCAGCCGTTGGTGAGAAGAAGGATCTCAGCTGTTCATCTGGTTTTTCACCTGTCCCCATACCGGGGTCTGGACTAAACTGCCAGAGGTCATCCCATCAGTTCCCTCACACCTCACTGAAATTCCTGGGACATTCTCCTGACTTTGAGAATTACCATTGCCTGGAATTTACTGCAGCCAGGAAAAGAGGTGGAGAACAGATTAAAAATTAAGAATTAAGATTAATATTTAATTGAGTTGATTAATATAATATTGTAAATTAATATACTTCAAATTTTTTTTAAAGAATTAAGATTAAAATACAGCCATTAGAGTCTTGAGTTTAACTTCTGCTCTTAAACACCATTTATTTATTAATAAATACTTGGGAATAAATAGTTGAACTTTCCTCATTGAGTTGCCATGAAAATTAAATGAGATATGCATGGAAAGGGCTTAGCATAAGGTCCAGGACCCAGTAATAAATGAAATGCAAAGAAAAGTTCAGCTTCCCTAGCCCTTCAAATTGGTCCATGTGGCTATTAATGCCAAGTTTGAATCAGGCCAGAATCTATTGTATTCTAATGACTCTCAATTCTAATAAAGATATAAATCTTCGTGGTTTCTCCTGGAAGGGGCCCACATATCCCTTCCATACACGATTTGCTCCCTACAACTTAGTTCAGATCTCCCACATCATCTGGGTGGCCCAGAATATCTCAGCCCTTTCAACTGGATTAAAGAGATCCCAGAATGCTAATGCCTTCAGGTTCCTGGAAAAATCAAACAAAAATCATTTCTGGAGAGGAAAAAAACCCACATTTTTTAAGCCTAAAATCATTTCTACAAACAAATTTTGGATACAAAATTTCTACAAACGATTTTGGATACAATCAAAGAAAGCCAGGCACAGACTGAGATAATGTGAATAAGAATCAGCAAAACCAGTAGGAAATAGATACAGAGTTACATGGTCTCCAGATATTGGCACTGATCAGACTTTAAAATAATTAACTTCTTGTATTACAGGAAATAAAATACAGGATTGAAAATCTCAGCAGAGAACTGGAAATATTTTTTTAAAGACATAGCAGAATTGAAAAAGAACCACTAAAAGTCCTAGAACTAAAACTATAATAACTGAAATTAAGTTATGGATTTTCACCAGACTTCTTGTCTCAAGAATCCAGCATCCTCAGGCTTCCTTCCCTTCTTGCTAGAATCCATGGTTTGCCTCTAAGAGCTGAACGGATATTTGCAGCCAAATGTACAATAACTTGCAAAGTACATATGCCTGATGTTCAAATGTAATTATCTGTTCATTGCGACCTTCACGAAACCCATCACAACAAAACACTGTGTTTTCTAGTTTTCAACACCATGGACCCCATTTTTTTAATACTATAAGGGCAAGTGACAGGCACCCTGTCAAAAGTGCTTTGATTTATCGAAATGTGGAATTTCTACATATGACCCTGACGTCAAATATGGAGTAAATAAAACTTTGTGTCACAATCTACAACATTACCTTAAGGATTACCATGAGTTTTTCAAATAGTTATTTGACTTCATTAACAGAAGAAAAAATAAAACACTGACTACCATAAATTTCTCAATTTTTTTACTTAGAAAACAACACGACCTTCACAATAAATCCTGTGACTAATGGGTGAAAATGACATAGCATGCTTTCTTTTCAACTGCAAGGTTCCCAAAAAGGTTAAAAGATAATAATGATGATGATAACTAATGTTTATTGAGCATTTTCTACATGACAGGAACTGTTCAAAGGAACTTACATGGTTTCACTCATTAAAGAGATTTAAAGATATATAACATAAATGATATACTGATGACATAAATAATACTATTTAATGGAAAATCAGGCTTTTTTTCAAAATTATTCTTTTTACAAAATACACTACAATTCTGCTGATACAGTTAGGGACCAGAAATATATATATATGAGAGAAATTAGGAGAAAAAAACCACTTTACAATAACAAACTACAAGTAAATCTATAACTTTTCCTGCAATATTATATTTTTCTTCTGAAAGTAGAAACAAAATTTTCAAAAACAATGAACAGGGTAATAATTTTATTTGCAAACAACCTTTTACATGCCAACATTAAGTTTTAAAATATCATTAAATTTTAAAATATATTTAGAGAGTATCCATGTTATTGCCTTATGCAAAGGTTAATTTTTCAACACTATGAGTCTAGTTGTCCCAGATGTTTACATTGTAGTATTTCACTGTTTAACTAATGCTGTATTATTGTGGTTTCACTGAATATCATTCCAAGTAGAGTCATTAGGAATATTTCAATCATAATTTTGTATAATTCGATCAAATTTCCTAATATCACCAGCAGAAATGGCTAAAGACATACATTTTTTAAAACAGAGGACTCTTCTAAGAGAATTTTACCTAATAAAATGCATGAACCAACTTCTTAAATTAGTAAACGTCTTAAAGATTTACAAGTAATTTGGGACGTTATTTAAACACATTCTTGATATTATGAAGGGTTGAAATTTAGTTCTTCTCACCATTCTGACCATCAGATTCCTGGAAATTTGCTGTGTTGCTTAGCTTTTTATTTTTCTTTGTTTAACCTATTTGAATCTCTCATACAGTCTGTAACCCTTATTATTTAGAAAAACTATGGATTCATAGAATCATTTGGCTCTTCAGACCACCTAGGGCCCCAAAGGTCTTTGAACCCAGTCTCTCACACAATATTTGAGCGCTCTCCGACACATCAACCCAAATGTTTTCCATCCCCCATGCCTGCTAAAATAGGGAATTATCCACATGACAACCCACTCCATTTTCAGTTTTCATTATTAAAAATGTCTTCTCTAATCTGAAGTGAAACGTTCTTCTCCAAAACTGCCACCTATTTTGGATTCCACCAATCTCAGCACTGTCCGTGGCAGAATGACCTTGGGCAAGTCAATCTCCTGTTGCTTTCATTTCCTTAGTTGTAAAATGGGGATAAAAAATGTATGTCAGGGCTTCCCTGGTGGCGCAGTGGTTGAGAGTCCGCCTGCTGATGCAGGGGACGCGGGTTCGTGCCCTGGTCTGGGAAGATCCCACATGCCGCGGAGCGGCTGGGCCCGTGAGCCATGGCCGCTGGGCCTGTGCGTCCGGAGCCTGTGCTCCGCAACAGGAGAGGCCACAACAGTGAGAAGCCCGCGTACCGCAAAAAAAAAAAAAAAAAAATGTATGTCATAGTGGTGTGGAGATTAAATGAGAATGTTATAAAGTACCTGGCACAATACAGGGCCTTTGTAAGCCGTGGCCTTTATTAGGAGTAGGAAACCCTCCTCTGCATGGCTGCTCTCAGAAATGTAGTGGCAACTATTGTTTTCTCTCCTCCAGGCCAAATATTCCCATTTCCTTCCATTTTTCTTTGAAAAACATGGTATTGTCTTTCTTATATTTCTAGTCATTCTTTCCTGAATACGTTTAGTTCTTAGAGAGAAGAGTCAACTGCCAATCAAAAACATTATAGCCACCCATTTTATCAACTTAGAGCAGGTTGTCATTACAAGAAAATATCTATCTTTCCCCTATTGCTAGGTAAACCTCCTCTCCCCTACCCCACATCCAGTGTCCCTAGAGTTGACCCTCTGGCAATAGAAAGCAATAGGTATGGATACTTTCTGGTTCTAAAGTGAGGAGGAGCCAGAAGTGCCCCTCAGACATTAGGATGTATCTGAGAAGTTTCCGTCTTCATTCTGGTAGGATGCCGGCTCTTCCTCATCAAGAGTCGCTCCTCTCTGTCCGCTCCATTCCTTCCTCTGGGCTTCACAATTCTGGGTGGTAGCTCCATAGGACATCTTCTTTTTGGGACTCGTGAAACTCTCATGGTTGAGTTCTATCTCCTCGGCTAATTCATCGTTGTCAATGATTCCGCACTTCTCCTCAGAAAGGTTCTCAGGGTCAGCCCACTCCTGTTTCTCCCCAGAAGCAAAGACCCCATAGAAGATCACGCCACTGTAGTGCACCAGGGCAGCTATGAGGAACACATTCTGCCATTCCTCACGGGTCTAAACAAGGAAACACGGTACCAATTAATATTTGAACCAAAAACAGAGATTAACGGTATCTTCTGGAGGTCTCCACTGGGACAAAAGCACTTGGTCACCCCAAAGGCAAATGCTGCGCTTTTCCGGAAGACATGCGGCAGAAGCATGCCCAGGACCCAAATGGAATTTGAGTGTTTAAAAATGAAAGTTAAGGGGCTTCCCTGGTGGCGCAGTGGTTGAGAGTCTGCCTGCCGATGCAAGGGATGCGGGTTCCTGCCCCGATCCAGGAAGATCCCACATGCCGCGGAGTGGCTGGGCCCATGAGCCATGGCCGCTGAGCCTGCGCGTCCGGAGCCTGTGCTCCGCAACGGGAGAGGCCACAGCAGTGAGAGGCCCACATACCACACACACAAAAGAATAAATAAATAAATAAAACATGAAAGTTAAGACTACAATGAATATGCATTTTTTTAATTTAGAAAAATATTTACAAAATAAACATCCTGTAAACTCCTTGCTGCACCACTTCACAGCTCTTCTAAATATACAAGTGAGGTTTCCACTCACATAATAGGTTAAATTAAACTTGCTTTAGGAACCCACCGTTGTAAATTTCAGAGGTCTCCCTCTTGCTTTGGATACATGACAATTTGAGCCATGAAAATGCTCAGTATTGACTGTCAATAGCTTAATTATAATCATATTTTCTATGAAAATATACTGTATCAAAAATAATGGGAATTTGTGTTTAAAGTTAGGAGCAGACAGTATCTGAGATTTAATGATCATATTACCAATCCTTTCATCTCATGAACAGACAAAGCGCGGATCCTCTGCCTATAAAATCCCCAAAGACCACCTTCCTTTTCTATCAAAAGATAAGAAAAGTTATCCCACACTTTCCTCTCCAAGAAGCTGGAGAATTTCTGAAGTCATATTTGCAATAGGCAATCCAACAACAAAAAATTGTTGGGTAAAAACTCCATAGTATCAAGAAATGTTTATTTGCAGACAGCAGCATCTAAAACCCTTTCAAAGACAGGGATTAAGAAACCATGTGGCCTGTGGCTGAACTCTGGATGGATCTGGGATCTTCCTGTGCCACCCACCCTAGTCTAAATACACAAATATTCAGTAACGACTCAGTGCCACACCCGCTTAGGTTCTTAGGAAGGGTCATTAATGTCTTGTTTATTTTCTTCATAATAAGGAAGTATAACTGCACTAATATTTTCATGCTGGAACATGCTAAATGGAAATGGGCTGTAAAGTTTAATTACTTATGATTACAAAGCAATCAGGTAATTTATTTATCCTGAGTTGATTACCTCAGTTTCTTCTTTGTATCTCTAAACATTCTATGGTATTAACACCTCCCCTCCACACACACACACAGACCCCTTTTATTTCTCAATTTAAGAAACATAGACCCAAACGTCAGTCAGCCCTGTTGCCATCAATAAACAATAATTTTTTAAAAGAAGAAGAAGAAATTAAAAAAAAAGAAGTTCAAGTGACTCAGCCAGGTGAAGGACATACACATTTACACAGACTGGGGTAGGGCCTTGAGAGTTTGTGCAGTACTTCAGTCCCCTGATACTGTAACCCACAGCCCCAAAGGAAAACATTACCTTGTGCTTGGTCATCGCGCCCACAATGAGGGGACAGATCATTCCAGAGAGGGTTCCCACTCCGTTTGAGATCCCCATGAGAATGCTGGCATAGCGGGGGGCAATGTCCAAGTGGTTGACATTAAAACCTACAGTGAAGCCAAACACCTCAAAATCAGACTCAAGAACAGAATTCCAAATACATTTTGGAAAATACTAGCTTTCCCCAACTCTCATCAATCTATTTCCTCTACATGTAACTAATGGATACCTTTACTGGAAAGGTTGGGTTGAGGATTGTCAGGCTGTGTCTGCACATAGCAGAAAAACATGCTATGATTGACTAGCAATGACTGCCATGGGTTCTCCATGAGGAGAATTATGGCACCTGTACCTTCTAGGCTTAGAAGCCCAAAATAATGGTGTTTGGGGCAATACTGAAAAGCCTGAAGCCTGGATCACATTTATTCAGAGTAAACAATCACATGATCACATAGAGTGTGCTTAGAAGCAAACCCTGCCTCATAATATCCTCCCTCTTAGCTCTCAACTCACTCCCAAAAGGCCACCATAGGTAGGTCTGCCTTAGTAGCTACATGGCATAATGGAAAGGGCTCCTTTTTGATAAGAAAGATTTACACAAACATTGGCAGAATCCTCTGCAATTTTCAAAACACTTTTACATACTTGATTTGGAGTCTGTAAACCTGGATTCGAATCTTATTCCTACCTCTTAAACAAGTCATTTTTTAGGACTTTGTTTCCTCATCTCTAATTTGGGGGTAATGTTACTACTTAACTCATAAGGATGCTGTGAGATGAGACTCAGGGGAAATATGTATGCGAGAGCTCTTGGCAGACAGCTAGGCTCTGGTTAGTCTCATGATTACCAATACCAGTTCTACCTCTGCTGTTGCCGCCACTTCTAAGCACGCCCCTCTCTTTGAGGTCTTCTATCTATAGATAACTCTGCTAGGAGCGGTAAAATAATAAATCACCAACACCTCACTATTAATCTGCTTATCAGGAGACAAGAATGAGTGGGATGAAGGAGGAGTGAAGGCAGAGGAGGAATAAGGCTTTGAAAGAGGAGGCATCAGGCACTGGGAACCAGTTCTACCAGTATAGCCCAGGGGTGCATTTTAGAGTCAGACAGACCTCGAACCTGGCAGCTTAACTGAGATGCAAACCTGGACAAAGGATTTAAACGTTCTGAACCTCAGATTCTTCACCTATAAACTGGGATAATCAGTCTTATAGAATTGTTGTAAGAATTAAGTTAAATCATATATGTTAATTATATAGATACATAGAGGTGAAAGCCAACATATAGGTTCTTTATGGTTGGTTATCCATCTGCCTTGTTTACCACTATCTTCCCTGAGCTGGCGAAGTGTCTGGCACATAGGAGGCATTCAATAAATAGTTGTTTAATTAATTACCAATTTGAGCTCTGAAATTACAGCAGGGGGCTGTAGGTTTTGTTTATTCATATTTTTATTTTCCTTGGTCTTGCTTTTTAATTCTCTATTTTGTGCAAAGAACTTGAAAACAGAATTTAAAAAAATATTTTTCCTAATCTGGCACATTGGCTCGTTGTTTTTTTTTTCCTACCTCCATTCAGAGAGAATTTTGAGAAAACCTTTCTGGAATAAACATACCTTCTCTTTCAGGTCAAAGTGGCAGAAAATCAGAATATAAAACAGCTGCAAGATTAATTAATCTTACTGTTGATTTGAATGCGGTAAACACTTTATTAGAAAAGAACCCAGAGATAAGAAGCAATTAATACGATTGGCGAGTATTATATTCTGATACAAAGCCTAGGCATTTGCGTTCAGCTAAAAACAATGTCAGAAAAGCCGTTTAGGTTTCTAGCTGCACAATACTGATGTTTGGGGGGCAAATTGTTGAGAAACTGAGACATTGATAGATTTTTTTGAAGCAGGCACACAAAGTAAGTTACACACAAGTTGGGAGAGTCAGTCTTCTCTACATATGACATTTTCTAAAGCAGGCATCACCCATCCTTCGTTTTTGTTTTTGTTTTTTTCTATATTGAAACTTTATTACAAAGTTATAAAGCAGAGCTCTTTAACAAAAAATACACATTTGGGTTTGCTCTTAACACCCAAGTACGTCTGAGAAAATATTAATATAAGCCACTTGAAATAACAGATTCACATCCAAAAGATTTCAACAAATTTATACATTTTATATTGAGCACTTTCCATCCCTTGTATCTTTCTAATCTCACCGGTCTCAGCTCTCTTGTCCAGAATCAGTTCCTAAGCTGAGCAAGTCTTCCCTGGCATCCTTATTAACTCCTTATAAAGTTGGCAGATAGCAGATCCTAAGGAATCATCATCCTCATGACCATAATCCCTCCCATAGTCTCACTGTTGGATCAGATAAACCTTTATTCCAATCCTAATTACTTAATTTATCTGCGTAAGTTAAGTCACGTTTCCAAGCATCAGTGTTGTCACTGACAAAATGAACATAGCAATACCCTTCTCATCAGGCTGCTACAGAGATTAAATGAGATTATATCTAAAAAGTGGCCAGCATTGAGTAAGTGCTGGAAAAAAAAAAAAAAGTGGCAGCTGCTGTGATTTGGGCTGTTGGATTTCTCTCCTTCTGATTGTGGCTTAATTGGCAATCTGGGGACAATATAAGCCTGAATATTTCAATATCTCTGGGAACAGGAGGATATGAATTTCTTTTGCATCACAGGGCTATCAAAGAAAGGTGTTCCTTAACATCCTACTAGAAACAAGTCATTACTGCTCTATCCTTGCTACTCAAAGTATGGACTATTGATCAGCGGCAACAACATCACTGGGGAACTTGTTAGAAATGCAGGATCTCAGGCACCACTCTGGACCTACTAAATCAGAATCTGCATTTTGCGAGATCCTAAGGTGATTCGTATTCACACTAAATTTTGAGAAGCACTGGACTAGATTAAATAATAATTGAACAAAAATAGTGAATATTTATTAATTGTCTTATGCATCTGGTACTGGGCTAAGATCTTCTAATGCTTTATTTCCACTAGAATGTAAACTTTATGAGGACAGAATCTTTAATTTTTTTTTTTCCCTGCAATATTCCCAGTGCCAAGAACAGCGTCTGTCTCTTGGGAAGTGTGAGTGAATAAATGAATGATCTCAGCTCACTGCAATCTCCCACAACCCTATGAAGTTGCCGTTACATTGCTCCAATCTCTAGATGAGGAAACTTGAGGCTTGAGGATGTAAATAACTTAGCATTTTTTTTCTTTTATAAATAGTAAGTAGTAAAGAGGGCCCTTAAACCCAGGTCTCTGCATCCCCAAACCCGTTGTTAGCTGCAAGCTACTTTTAATGCAGACATTTTTTCCTAATTTAACTATGTATCAGCTCTATTTACAGTTGACCCTTGAACAAAGCAGGTTTGGGCTGCATGGGTCCACTTACAGGCGGATTCGTTTTTCAGTAGTATATACTACAGGACTACGGGATCTGTGGTTGATTGAATCCTCAGATGAGAAATTGAGGATACAGCAAAACCCAGGATGCAGAGGAACATCTTATACAGAGGGCCGACTACAGGGTATAGGTGGATTTTCAACTGTGCTGGGGGTCAGCACCCCTAACCCCCACATTGTTCAAGGGTCAACTGTATTTTGATAAGATCAAGTCCCCGTTTTATGTTAGTTTAGACCAGAGGTTCCATGTTTTTCTGTTCTGGGATGTTAGCACCCTGTTTGATCTTTAAGACAGCCCAGAATTGTGGAAAGAGCACAGACACGAAGCCTGGCAGGACTGCACCTTAGTTCTTCCTTTGCTACCAATTGTGTGACAATAGGAGAGTCCCCAGTTTTCCTGAATTTTAATTTGCTCCTCAGTAAAATAATGGTAATACCATTTGCTTCATAATTTTGTCAGATAGATGCAATATATGTGAAGTGTTCTGTAAATGACACTTTTTAGTCCTACCATATGTTTTTAAAGTTAGAAAAAAAACCTGAGTTTTACTTTTTCACCCAGTTTTGCACAGGGAGCTTCTGAAGTCTGTAAGACATGATATGCTAGCACTGTGACCTCTCACGCAGTAGGCTGGTTTCTGCTCCGGTAAAATGGGAGACTGATAGCCCTTAGGGTAGCTGTGAGAATGACAGGCGTTAATACACAGAGTGGGCTTTGAACAGTCCCCGGCACAGAGTTTGTGCCTGATCAATGTTAGCTCTCATCATCACCATTATTATTTTTACTTCCTGCTCTCGCCTGTTTAGAAAGTCACATCACCTCTCTGGACCTGAATTTCCTTGTTTGGAAAATGAAAGCCTCGGAGTAGACAAAAATCTAAAGAAGAGTTCCACCCTTAAAAACTTCTGATTCTATGACTATATGTCAAATGACTACATCGTTTGACTTTTGAGTTAATATCATCAGCTCTCCAATAGGAGGTGAGGATTGAAAAGGTCACGAGAGCCTCCGTTAGTTAGGGTGACCTGGTTCTGAAGTATGAAGGTGTCACTTCGTCCAGCAACACACGTGCTGCCCATGCCCCAGAGGCAGCGCCTGCATGTTGTTTGTTTCCAAGATGAAGAAAGTATCAACAATTCCAGCTTGACTGGGCTACTAAGCCTGGTTCTCAGTGATCTGACAAAATCATCCCCACTAGGTGAAAGTCTCTAGCCAGTGGCCCTGAGCCTTGGGAATGGCTTGGCTACCAAAGGAGGATGCTACAATATCTTTTCCTTCCTTCCTCCCAAGTCTTGCTGGATCTATGGAAAAGATTGGGAAACCCAAAAGACACTTTACCTGAAATAGCAAAACCACTGAATCCTACGGCAAGCACCAGAAAGGAGATAGCCACCCCTTTGGTATGTGAAAAGCCAACCACAAGGAGTAAGGTTGCCTCCATGCCAAAACCTGCAAATGGAAACAGCAGGGGGAAAAAGTCATTTTCATGTCAATCAGCCCAAGTTCATGAACTTATCAGATAAGAATCTTTTTATCTCCATGGACCCAAGTTTTTAGTACATACATTCTGGCACAATATCTACAATCTTATTGGGGTGTTTCTTGACTACATGACGATGCTAATATTACCCGGGTGTTCTGTGAGCCTTCCAACATTTTCCTGGTGGACTTTGAACACTGAATGGTCCCAGGAGGTACAATGATGCCCATGGGATGAGGGATGTTTATTATCCGTTGTTCATGGGTAGTTCCCCCTGCCATTTCTAAATACTAAAACCATCAGTGACTCTCCTTTGATTACATAAGTGATGGTCTCTCACAGAAAAATGAAATAAAAATAAAATTAAAAAATAAAATATTATTATTGCCAAAGGTGACTAGAAAGCTGTAGTGAATATCTGAAACAAAAAGCAGAGTCTCACCACTTGCAAAGCATAAGCCAGAATCTTCCCTTTCAGAAGTTTGCCAAGCTCTCAGGCCTCTGTATAATGCCACGAGATATTTGCACAGAAAATACAGCAGGACAAAAGTACTTTCTGTTCCTTTCATTCAGAATAAGTGAATCCAGCACAATAAAAAAGAGTAAGGAAATTATGAAGATGGTCCTTCTCATTAACACACAGACACACACACACACACACACACACACACACACACACACACACACACACAGACACACACACATTCAGCCGATAGCAGACCGAAAGATGATATGAATACCATATCCAGGGACATGAAGTACCCTGGGAGGTAGAAGACAATGAAATGATGCTTCATACTGGGGACCATCTGCTGATTCCAGACATCACCACACATTTGTCCTCTGAGTTACCTCAAAGACAACAGGCCCACATCAAGTCTCTGTTCCCCTACTTTCACTTGGAAACAAACAAAGCAAACCACCACCACACTCTTTCTTCTTCTCTAAATTAAACTTCTATCCACCTGTGTTTAGAACCCAGACTTTGTCAGACGGGCCTGGGTTCAGATTCCATCTCAGAATCACAAATTGTGTGATCTTGGACAAGTCACCTCACCTTTTAGATTCCTCATCTCCCCCGCCAAATGGAGCTCATAATACAACCTTGGAACATTGGAAGGTTAAGTGAAATTGGGTATATAAGGTGTGGAGCGTGATCGTCGGCCATGGGCACAGCTCAACAAACGGTAACCAAAAGTCCAATGCAGAAATCTCAGAATCATCTTGGACTTCTTCCTCTTCCTCAGCTTTCACATAAGATAAGAATCCATGGGTTTGGCCTCAGAAATATCTGTCAAATCCGACCTCTGCTTTCCCCTCCTCTGCCATTGTCTTAGTTCTGGGCGCCACTATCTCTCACCTGGACAACTTCAACAACCTCTTTACTGTATTGGTCTTCCCATCTCTTTTTCCTCTGATCCATTCTCTAGATTATCTTTCTAAACCACAAATCTGATCAGTTGCCCCTTTGCTTAAAACCCTTGTCAATGGTTACGTATTATGAGTACAATGCTGTATAATAAATCCCTCCTGCGGTTCCAGCTTCATCTTCAGCCATCCTCACCTCCTTGCTCACCACCTGTAGCCTGTAGAAAGCCCCCTGTTGTCACACAGATCTATCCGCTGTTTCCTGATCGCAGCACTGTTTTGTGCCCATAATGTATTTCCACAGACTGTTCCTTCACCTGCAGTACTCTCCTCCCAGCACTTCTCTTTTCTGGAGAAATCTTACTATTCTTTAAAGTCCAGCTCAAATATTGCTTCCTTTAGGAAGCTTTCCTGATAACCCTGCCGCTCACTCACCAGTAAAGCTGACATCTCACTCTTACTCATTTTATAGAGCTTTTCAACATTGTCTTGTAGTTTTTCATTTGTATTTCTGCCTCCCTGACAAAACTGTGATATTATCCAGGGAAGGTACCATATATATAGCACAGAGCCTGTATGTAGTGGGAACTCGATAAATAATGCTTGATGAATTAATGTGAAGGAAAGAAAGGAAAACCAAGACAAGTTAAAACACAAGCTAAAGCACTTTTTGTAAACCTTGGTAATTTGCTTACCTGTCTGAGTCTATTTCTTCAAAACTATCATAGAAATAGGGCAAGCCTCAATAATTGTTTTACTTGGTCATCTAAAGAAAATCAATGCAATTACGGGTGCAGAGGTGCTTTTTAAACTGTGGGCTTTACAGACTCACTCATATAGAGAACAAACTAGTGGTTACCAATGGGTGGGGAGGGAGGGGCAATGTAAGGATGGGGGAGTAGAAGGTGCAAACTATTGGGTGTAAGATAGGTTCAAGGATGTATTATACAACAAGGGGAAAGTAGTCAATATTTTGTAACAACTATAAACGGAAAGTAACCTTTAAAAATTGTATGAAAACATTTTAAAATTTTTAATAAATAAATAAAAATTAAAAAAACTGTGGACTTTATACCATTACTACTTGTTATTAATTTTGTTTCAACAGTTTAAATTATACATAAGGAAAAACTACTAGTGTTTTGTATACTAACTATTTGTGTTTTAGAAGTGGCCTGTCTTAAGCAGCAAGGCACATGGCTGAAACTTCCTTTAACACTTTCAACAAAGTGGTACTAGAAAGTTAATTCCCCCAAAGAATTAGAATAAAGACACGTGAAGAAGAAAAGCTACAAATGATACACTGATTCATCTCTAAGGAAAAAAAAAGACCTTTGCCAAATAGTAGACTTTCAAAGAAAGAAAAACCATTTAAGAGCCTAAATGGTTCCTATCTACAGTGAAAATGCTAAAGATAGAACTGTACGTTTCAGGAGCTGAAGGATAAAATTTGAACTTCATGGGTAATCAAGAGATCCTGGAAAGTGAACCTATTCAGAGCTGACAAGAAAAATAGAACAAGGATTAAAAGGCCTGAGAAATTTTTTCATCTCACCTGAAGTTCACACAGGCAACTGATCCGGCCAGACTAGAATTTTTGACCTCACTCACGCTTTCCATGTAATACAGAGGGAGGTATAAGGATTTGACATCTGTCTTTGAGGATCTTGGAAATGTGCCCTGATTCAGAATGAACTAGAGCATCATGTCTTAAGGTGATCTGTTTGCTTTAAATGATTCTAGCAGCAAATATCTCTTGTCTATGGAAAGAAAAGAAGGAGGCGGAAGACTCCACACAATGTGTGATCTTTCTCAGATGAGAAACGTCCTCTGTGTTTTGGCTTAGAAAATATGAAACCAACTAAAATTCTCTAGAAGATCATGTAAGTGCTTCATTGTATCCAAATCAATCTGGCTTATTCAGTGATGGCACAAAACTCTGTTTATCTCTAATGCAGCATCTCTGTGTTTAAGCAAGGTGGGATAAGCATGGTCTTTAAAAAATTTTTTTCTATGTATATCCCACTGGTTCTGCTATGTCAAAATATAAAATGACATGAATAGACATGTGAAGAGATTTTTTTTCTTTTTAAGATGGGATAGAGGCTGGGGAGATTCTATGAATGCATTCTAGTTTCTGCCAAAAAAAAAAAAAAAAAAAGAAATAAGAAAAAAAAAGGATTTACTCTCAAGGATTTAAAATATTTGAGAGTTGTCACCACCACCTAAACTACTAATTATGAAGAAACAATGGCAAAGGTGATTGAGGAAAAATTAAATATGAACAAGACATTCCTATGAAAATGTTGTTAGGGTCTTCAAGGCATCTGTCTTTAGAAGAGGTTGTACAGGTAGAGTTTAAACACAGAATTTTCTTTCAAGTTCTAGGTTTAGAAGTTGCATATTTTTGGCCATGGGAAATATGATTGAATAGCATATACTTATTGAATGCTTCCTTTGGAAAATTTCTGTTTTGTCAGTGTCTTGAACACAAGAGAAGAAAAAGGCACTAAAATATGTCAAGAACATTCTGTTTGCTGAGCTCATGCTGGGTGCATACATATGTTGTCCCATTTACAATCATAACAATCATAACAATCATCTGAGGTAAATACTATATTCAGATATTAAAGAAGAAGAAAGTAAGGCTCATGGAATTTAGAAATCCATCCACTTCAGTGTCCACCTCCACTGACACTACTTTAGGTCAAGCCACCATCTTCTTTCCATGGAACGACTGAAATAGCCTCTTAGCTAGTTTCCCTTCTTTTACTCTAAGTTCTATTGTTTTGATTTGAAAGCGTAAATCAGATCTTGTCCCTTTCCCTCCTTTAAACCCTCCATTTGCTTCCCAATGCATCTCAAGTAAAACCCAAGCTCCACGTAGGTCTGTCTACAAGGCCTCCCGTGATCTGGCCCCAGCTGTGCACTCTGATCCCCTCAATATCACGCTCCACCTCACTCATCAAGCACCGACCATTCTGACTTTCCTTCCTTCTGTTCTCTAATATGTCACAGTCATGTCTGCCTCAGGGCCGTTGCACATGCTATCCCCTCTGCCTAAAATACTTTCCTGCGCGAGCTGTAATAAGGCAGTACATGATGAGTTGTCAACCAAGTGTATAGACAGAAGGAGCATTCACTGGAGGCTGAGGTAGCCTTAACAAAACACAAGTGAAAAGACTTGAGCTGATGTAGTAGGCTGTGTGGGGAGGACTGGGTTGATTGGTGAAGGTGAGCAGAGCTCACAGTAAAGGGAAAGGGCATGAGCAAAGTCAGAGACAGCAAGATATATTCAGGGCCTGGTATGGAGGGCTATTCAGCTGGAACAGAATCTGACAATTAGAGGAGTGGTACTCTGACTATTTAAGTTTCTGATTGCTACTATAACAAATGACCACAACCTTAGTGACTTAAGACAGCACAACTTTTTTATCGTACAGTGCTAGAGGTCAGAAGTCTGAAATGGGTCCTACAGAGCTAAAATGGGGGTGTCAGCGAGTTGCATTCCTTTTGGAGGCTCTGGGGAAACTCTCTTCTTACTTTCTGAGCTTCTAGAGTCTGCTTGCATTCCTTGGCTTGTGGCTGCATCATTCCGACCTTTGCCTCCACTGTCACATCTCCATCTCTGACTCTGACCCTCATGCCTCCTCTTATAAGGACCCTTGCAATTATGTTGAGCACACACAGATAATCCAAAATAACCTCTCCATCTCAAGATCCTTAATTTAATCACATCTGCAAAATTCCTTTTACTGTGTAGGGAAACACATTCACTGGTTCTGGGAATTAGGACATAGGCATCTTTGATGAGGAAATTATTCTGCCTACCTCATCCGCCTTGGGGAGGATCATGAATGCAGTGCCGCAGAGCTTCCCCTCCTGCCCATCAGAGAGCAAGCCCATACCTGCCAACCTTTAAGTTCAAGTCAAGGGTAGGCCCCCAAATCCCTGCTTGGGGCCAGCAGTCAAACCCCTGGGAGCCCAGATGCTGACAGGTTATTCCCAATCTCCCTGATCAGACTTTATTCCTGAGATGCTGTGCGATGAGATCATGCCTGCTGGCTCTTGCATCCCTCCATAGGATCTTCACTTCTAAAGGGCCCTGACCCATCTAATCTAGTCACAGTGCCCCCTTCCCTCCTTTTCAACTTAATATCCCAGTTATGAACTTTCACCCATAGATGGCGCTGTCCTCTACCTCCCACCTGTCCACCCTGACACCCCCCGCCCCCGTCCCCCGGAGAGATAGCAGTAGTGACTGTAAGCCTTGGCAATGAGCTCAGACAGACCTGGGATCTTGCACAGGATCTGCCACTTGAGCAAGTCACTTTATTATACCCCAGTTTCCTCACTGTAAATTGGGTTTAATACATAACAGCACTTGCTCCACAGGGTGGTTATGAGGATTAAATAAAATAATATGTGTAAAGAATTTAGCTTAGTGGCTGGCATGGAAAGTGTTCATTAAATGCTAATTTTAAAAGCAAAACAAAAAAGATAAGGAGAAAGTGGAGGGTTTTAAAAAGGTGAGCTGTCATAAGCATTGTAAGGGTTCGTGTTACTTTTACCTACCTCTTTTGGAAAATGGCCCAACTTATATTTTATCTTTGCAAAATCAAAACATGAAACAGGAACTAAATAACACAAGGAAGAGGATGGTGTGTGTGTATGTATGTGTGTGTGTGTGTGTGTGTGTGTGTGTACACCCCATGCACAAACATATGTTGGGAAGAAAGAAAACTATTCAGAGAAAATACTTTTTTTATGTTTCTTACCAAAACATGTATATATGTAGAAAGGGAAGGGAGAGATAAGGGAATAAACTATAAAAGCAAAGGATTATATATGTGGAAGGATATATGGGAAAGATAAAAAATAAACAGATAGATACCAGGAAATCATGTTGCTTTGGCTTAAGAGTAGATGAAAGAAGCATTTCTGCAGTTGCCAGTGTATATTGATGTATCAAATAAGTTGTCATATCTCTCTCTTTTTTAAAATATTTCTTTTCTTTTTCTTCTTCTTTTTTGGCCACGTGGCTTGTGGGATCTTAGTTCCCCAACCAGGGATTGAACCCGGGCCCTTGGCGGTGAGAGCACAGAGTCCTAACCGCCAGGGAATTCCCAAGTTGTCGTATCTCAGGTTGCACAAGTACAGGCTGAATGACCACTAGGCAGGGGTGTGATGGACACTCAACTGGGGGATGGACTTAGGAGCCTTTAAGATCCTGCTCAGTGATTAGACATAAACTCCAAAATATGGTCTGCAATTCAGTTTCATCTCATTCTATAAAAGCTGCTTAAGCCACCTATGAAATCCACAGTACCTCCACAGTTCATGATTTTTCTGACAGCAGTTGTGGTCAAAATTTTTCTGCTTCTTAAATGATCAGCCAGTTGTCCTCCAATAGGCACAATGATTGTCATCACCATGTGTGGGAGTGCTGACAAGAGACCCACCTGGAATGAAAAGAAGCAATGAGCTATTTTTAGCTACTTCTGAGAGAGGTACTTCCTTAACTCCCTGCCCCTGCCATCTCCACTGCACCCCTCACCATCAGATTTAATCATCTAATTATACGGGACCAAGGTAGGCCTGAATTCTGTAATAAATAAACAATGAATGAATGAATGGTTTTAAGGATAGACCCAATGTCTCCTCCATCAGATCGGAAGCTCCTTGAGGGCAGAGGTGACTTTTATTCATCGCAGGCCCCAGCACGCAGCAGAGTGCCCGGCACACCGTAGTTAAACACTTGGCGCAGACTGAGTGTTCTCCAATGGCAGCCACTATGGGCTGTGCTAGCTCTTCCACGGTCACTTCTGACAGTACCTGTAGCCATGCAGACATCTACCTCTACTAGGCTGCTGTTCTTTCCCTTGCGGGAAGGAGGCTTAATTCTTTTATGATGACAGTTTATGTTTTACCATTCACATTCTTCCTCCCTGAAACACAGACAACCTAATGGCAATGGCTGGGGACTTTGAAAAAGTTCTTTCTAAACCATACAAAGCTCTGGCCGTTATCGCTATGACCGTGATCTGCAAAATGAGCTTTAAGGTTCTTACAGCTCCTCACTGAATAATTTACAGGAAAAACAAAAAACAAAACAAAAACCGAAAAAAATCTCTCACCCTTAAATCTTTTGATCCTTGCCTAATATGCAGTCCTTGAGTCAGCTTCAAAAACACTTTGAGATCAGGTATAATACAAATCTTTA
Organism: Delphinus delphis; assembly: GCF_949987515.2. Classification (NCBI taxonomy): domain Eukaryota; kingdom Metazoa; phylum Chordata; class Mammalia; order Artiodactyla; family Delphinidae; genus Delphinus; species Delphinus delphis. The sequence goes on along the minus strand of NC_082693.1, from coordinate 81,311,655 downwards.
AAAGCAGCTTAATACAGCTCTGATCCTTACTAAGAAGAAATTAAATAGCTATGTACACTGTGCATAGAATGTATAACTTGTCTGACCTCCAGGGTATTAGGTGTCACAGAACCGTTATGAATTTTGATCAGCAATTTACTTATTTTATCATGCAAAGATTTTCTCAGAAGCAAGAGATTTAAAGTTCAAGAACATCTGAAGCAACTGTGTGTTTACCTTACTTATTGCAAATCCAAAGACCTCTTCAAAATAAGCAGGCTGACTTATTAACAGCAAGTAAAAGGTCCAGCTTCTGCAAAAATTTGCCACAATGATTGCGTAAACCGGCAACGATGTAAAAAATTTTTTCCATGGTGTATTAAATTTCTAGGGAGTAAAAATACCGTGGGATTTTTAGTGAATATACTGACAGATTATTTTTCTTAGGAGGATAACACAATCACTGAGAGAAATACTCATAAAAAAGAGGCAAGTCTTCATCCATCCGGCTCTACTTACACTGAGACTAACCAAGTTGGCTCCTTCTCCTATACTTGTCTCTATATAGGTCCTTTCCTCATGGGATATTGTTGGGTGAACTGCTGGACACTCATAGGCCTGCAACAGCCAAAACATGTACCAGATAATCCCAAATATACCTGCAGTTGAAAAACAAAAGGCTTGATGATACGGTCTCATTTTCTTCCATCTCTAAATCTGTCAAATTTCAAAGTATTCTCAAACGGCACTATATTCAGCTAGGAGAAAGTGTTTGGTTTATTTTTCCGTTGTTGATATTATTAACTGGTATTTAAAGAAAGATAATGTTCTGCTCATTAAATTCAACTTTCATATAAACATTAAATGAATCATTGCTAGACAAGTATTCCATTTATATGATAAACTTGTCTTAGTAATCTCTATTTTCATACAGAAAACTCTTAGCCAACCCCATTAGACAGTAAAATACCACCTCTATGAGTCACCCAAGGGGACTCGTGAAATCAAATCACTCACCATAAATATAAAAGACAGAGGCCCATCCCATGTACTGTACCAACACGCCGGCCAGCGGCATGGCAATCACTGCCCCCGCGTAGGAACCTAGAACGGGAAAAGGTTGAGGGAAACTTACCAGTCGTCATGCGAGCCCTTTCAAACCATTTAGAGTTCTGTGGTCGAACTGAGGATGAATCAAACTGTGCAGGAGTCACGAGGAGGAGCAGGCAAACTCCCACCGTGCCCAAAACAGGGCTTCCAGGAGAGAAAGTTCACCAGGATGCCCTTTAACTTCCTCCAGACACCATGGAGGGATCAGACAAAGATGGCTCAGGCACCGTGATTTGGAATTACAAGAGAATGGAATGAAAAGATGAGAAAAATCTAAGAGAATTCTGAAAAATTCAACCAGGCACAATATTGGGTGCAGAAGACAGAAAGTGAAGGAACATACGTATCTACCTCTCAGGGCTCACAGAGCAGAAGGATTATCACCGTGGCCTTTATTTATTAAAAATGTTTTTTCTTCCAGCTTTATTGAGATATAATTCACCTAGGTCGTTAAAAGAGGGACTTCAAACTATGAAAGGATCATGCTATTAGAGTCTTGATTTTTTTTTTTTTAATACCAGGAAACAGTTAAATTTCAGGATGGCAGGATGACCAGGATGGCTTCTGTCTCCATCCACCTCCTAAATATGTACATTTTTTAGTTTCTTACTTTGTAAATACCTAACCTTGTAAATACTTACCTATATGTGGATGTTTGTCTTGTCTAGACAAGATAGTGAGGGCTAGAGGCAGTGACCTCACCTCCACTATCTCCTGCAGTTCCATGATACCTGCTGGAGAAACGTGAGCCCTGCAAACTCCCAATAAATATTAACTAAATCAAAAAAAATTACTATCTGAAATTCCCTCTGGGTATGAATGAAAAAAAATTCTTGCTTCAGAAAAAGTGAGCCACAAAAGGAAATTCTGTATCCCAGAATCCAATGCTAAGAAAAACCTTCAGGAAATGGGAGCTCGGGGATCTTCCAGTGAAAGAGATTAAATCCCATCTTTCCAAGCTGGGCCCGACTGGTTATGAAAGGCCTGACCTGGAATCCCAAATCTGAACATCTTAATACCTGAAGAAGTCTCTCAGTCTCTCCAAATCATTTTCATTAGGTAGAAGATGGAAGTGAAATCTCTATCTCACAGGGTTGTTTTGAGGAGCAAATAAATTATTAGATGAAGATGCTCTAATTAGTGCTGCATAAACACCAACTATTACTGCTACTGTCATGTACAGAATGACGGAGCACTTTTTTTTTTTTTTAACCTCAGACTTCCTCAAACGAATAAGGCAAGCATTCCAGGATGTATCATTAGAAAGAAGAGCTGCAGGCCTAATTCCTCTGTGGGTGTGGAGAAGATGGTCTTCTTTCCTGGACCAAATACCCTGGGAGTGGGGGTGTGGGGCCTCCAGCTTAGATGATGCAAACAGGGAGGGTCGGGGGATAACAATCTATAAGATCCACTGGGTGCTTTCTGTGTGCTCTCTAGTACTGTGCTGAGTATTCTGGACCCCTGATTTTATTTAACCCTTTTTTCAACCTGGTAACATTGGTACCGGTGTCATCCCAATTTTACAGGAAGGGGAGGGGAGGGGAGGTAGATTTCCTGAGGTCACATAGGTGTGAGTGCTAGGACCCCAGGTCTGCAGGAATCCGAAGCCTTTAACCTTAACTACTTAATAATTCAGTCCTGCTTCTTCCGCTCAACCATACCCAATAATTCCTCACAGTAAGAAACATTCATTCACTGAGGAAATTTTACAGCTTGAAATTGTCCTTCCCTGTCTTTATTTATTTATTTATTTTTGCTTACGCGGGCCTCTCACTGTTGTGGCCTCTCCCCTTGCGGAGCACAGGCTCCAGACGCGCAGGCTCAGTGGCCATGGCTCACGGGCCCAGACCCTCGGCGACACGTGGGATCTTCCCGGACCGGGGCACGAACCCGTGTCCCCTGCATCGGCAGGCGGACTCTCAACCACTGCGCCACCAGGGAAGCCTTTCCCTGTCTTTTAGATGAACTCTTCCTCATCCTTCCAGACATGGCTGAATGTAATCTCCTATCACACCCTGAGCACACCCCAACAGGGCTCTCCACCCATATTGCCCTCACTGCACCTTGATGCCTCTGTGTGGTCACCAGGGAGGACAGAGGAGGCCCTCCGATACTTGTTGCTTGGCGTGGGGAGAGGGGAGTGGCTGAACGGGGGATGGGAGAGTCCCCAGTTCTGTCCTCACTCTCCATGGGAATTTATATCTTTTTTCCCTCCCTGAGCCTCCACTATAAAATAATGGAGGTAGAAAAAGAAATCAGATTTGTGGCTATCAGAGGCAGGGGTGGGGAGATGGGAAATTAGATGAAGTCAGTCAAAAGGTACAAATTTCCAGGTATAAGATAAATAAGTCCTAGGGATGTAACATACAACACGATAAAGATAATTGACACTGCTGTATGTTGTCAAAGAAAGTTAAGAGAGTAAATCCTGAGTTCTCATCACAAGGAAAAAAAATGTTTTTCCTATTTCTTTGATGTTGTATCTGTATGAGAGGATGGACATTCACTAAACCTATGGGGGCAAACATTTCATGATGTATGTAAGTCGAATCATTATGATGAACACCTTAAAATTATGTAGTCTGCATGTCTCTTACAACTCAATAAAAGTAGGGGGAAAAAACCAAAAACAAAAATCTATGTCTTTGAATAAAACCAGTTTTACTTCTAAAAAAATTAAAATTAATAAAAAATATAAAACAATGGATGTGACTAGATGTTTTCTAAAGACCCTTCCAACTCCAATATTTTTGAAGTGTAAGAATCAATTATCCCTAAGCCTGGGCTTACTTCTAATGACATTTTCCCTTGGCTGTTCTTTGAAACCAAGGCCACACCTTAGCTGGGAAATGTAATAAAGCCTGTGACCTTGATCAGGTAACTTTCCTTGAGAGTCAAATCATTTCTTTAATTAGCCCTTCTAGGTCTATAAAGACACTAAGAATGGGCAGTAGCTGCTAGTTATTCTTGTTTTGCTGGCAAATCAAAATGAAAAGACTTACAAATAAATCATCCAAAGACAATATCAGGGGACTTCCCTGGTGGCACAGTAGTTAAGAATCCGCCTGCCAATGCAGGGGACACGGGTTCGAGCCCTGGTCCAGGAAGATCCCACATGCCACAGAGCAATGAAGCCCGCGAGCCACAACTACTGAGCCTGCATGCCACAACTACTGAAGCCTGTGCACCTAGAGCCTGTGCTCTGCAACAAGAGAAGCCACCGCAATGAGAAGCCCACGCACCACAAAGAAGAGTAGCCCCAGCTCACCGCAACTAGAGAAAGCCTGTGCGCAGCAATGAAGACCCAATGCAGCCAAAAATAAAATAAATAAATAAATTTAAAAAGACAATATCAATAGGTCAAGGTCAGCTGGGGCAGAATCATATTCTTCTAGAGGTGGTATAAGATCAGTAGTGGAGGTAGAGATGATCTTGAACTTCAAACAAGAGGACAGAAATACTTTCTAAGGACAAGAGAGGCTAAAGAAGTAAAGACATCTCTGCTGTGCATGCATTTCCAAACTAGGCACAAAATAGACACTTTGGGTGGATATTTCACACCAGATTCCCTGGGATCCTTCATTACTACTACTACTACTACTTAAGGAGGTAAAGAGAGAGAGACAGAGGGAGAAATAAATAAAGATATTCAGAGAAATAAAGCTTCCTCTTTAGCTAAGAAATACACATTACCTACGGTTAGGAAAGACACGCTAGCCTGAAAAACTAAGCAGAACTAAATTCTGATCCTAATTCTACGTGGGCCTGTTGTGACTTTCGTGGCCTAAGGCACTTTTGTCTTTCTTGGCCCCTTCTCCCATAAAAAATATTTGAAAATATTGGTGGCAACATGTGCTGTTCTTGTTCAAATGTTAATCAATACCTAGTAGACTCTTCTGAACATTGATTACTCTCAGAGATTCGTAGAGGGGCCAGTCCCAAAGACATGGCTTCAAATGAGGCAACCTTAGCAAGGTGAAGTTTGGAGACCCAGGAATTTAAGTCACATCACTACTTAAGAGCCATTAATTTACTTTCGGGTAAGATGGATGGTGTCCACTTTGTTTTTATCTGGAAGATAATGGCGAAAATTGATTAAACAGCTTCTATGACAATGTGTACATAGTAGTGTACAGTGAGGAAAGTTCTGAATCAAGAACCAGGTGGTCTAAAAAAAAAAAAAGAACCAGGTGGTCTAGATCCAGCTCCTTAACTTAGTAGCTGTGTGACCTTGGGCAAGTCGTTGGACTTTCGTTTCAGTTCAATGAAACTAAACTTTAGTTTTAATTTCTTCATTTGTGAAAAGGAGTGGGGGCCTTGATGATTCTATTGATATATATTCTGTTTTCAACTTTGGAAAATATCATTTGTTGGCTAATCCTACAAACACCTCCAACCCCTTCTTTCTTACCTTTGTCTATTAAAGATGCTAGAAAAACTAGGCACTTGCTTTTCTAGCCTTCTCTGCAGTTAGTAAAGTATATGACACAATTAGAACCAAGGAAATATAAATGGAAGCCTGCTAGGGAGTTTGGGAAAGCTTTTGCTTTCCTAGTGAAAGGAACAGACATGGTTAGGACACCTATCCCCACTTCTTTCTGCCTTTAATGTGGACTTGATACCTGGAGCTGTGACAGCCATTTTGTGAACATGAGGAACATGCATGAATGTAAAAAGTTATCACTCTGAGGATAGTGGAGTAAAAAGTCCGAATGTGCGTAGTCCCTGGATAGATCACGAAGCAGCAGGATCAGTATTAGCAACGATTTACCTTTGGACTTCTGTTATGTGAAAAAAATAAATTCTATTTAGTAGGGTCTTCACTTGAAGCCAAAGCATTCCTAAATGAAACTTGTTATGGTTCTAATACACTTACCGCAAAAAGAAGTTGTGGCCAGTCGGCTTCTCTCCAAAGGCGGTGCCCACTTACTCCACATCCCATGGCAGGCTGGGTAGGTCACACCCTGGCAAAACAGTTGAAAATAGATTATTCGATTCGACTCCAGTTTCTTTTTGTGTTTAAAACACAGATTTTGCTTCTTTAACACTACAATTCAAAGCCTAATTTACAGATACTAAATGACATGTGTCAGCTATTTTGGCTCATGGCACAGATGCTGAAATTCAAATACTAGTTCAAACGTAAGCATGGTGGGGAATAGGGAAGGAGTCTTTATATTTCATATTATTATAGAATATTAGTGTAGAAAGGGATTTCCACAACCAGCCGGGATATCCTGTCATTTTCAAGATACAGAACCTGAGGCTCAGAGCCATTAACTGATTAGATTCTAGTCTTCACGGCTGCTAATATCATGTTCTTTCTACCATGTTAGTATTTTCTGAAGTGTGGTATATGCCCCTCTAGTGGGATTAAAGTTGGACTTAAGGTGCTACAACAACCTACATTTTTTATTATAATTGTTACATATATATTATAACATGCTTTAGAAATAAAATATAACTAGTACATCAAGCCCATGATATCAAAGATATTGTTGCTTATGATAGGTTCTTTTATTTTGTTTTGTTTTGAAGTGAATTGATCTAGGGAAAAACTATAGGCAAATAATAGTATAAATCGTAGTGTGGATGTGACAAAAGTGACAAAGGTTAGAGGTGAATGCCTGAGTTCGGGAAACATTTCTCTACATCAGGTATTGGCAAACTATAGCCTGATATGGCCCCACCATCTGTTTTTGTTCAGCCCTCAAGTAAAGATGGCTTTTACATTTTTAAGTGGGCAGAAAAAAAAATTGAAAGAAGAAGAATATTTCCTGGCATGTGATAATCATATGAAATGCAAATATCAGTGTCCAGAAAGTTTTACTGGAAAGTAGCCATGCCCACATGTTTACATATTGTCTCTGACTGCTTTTGCATTACAATGGCAGAGTTGAGTTACTGTAACAGACCATAGTATGGCCAGCAAAGTGCAAAATATTTACTTTCTGGCTCTATATTATTCTACCTCCTTCATCAAGTTAAATCTCTGTGTAAGACCACACCCTTGAAAATTTACAGATTTATTAATAAGTCCATTTAAACTGTTTTAGTGGAAAGAGCCCTTGCTATGTGGACTGTAAGTTTGAGTCTTTCAGTTTCAAATTTTATTAAATGAAAGGGGTTGGATTATCTCTAAGATCACTCCTGCCTCATCTGAAATTCTGCCCTCTATGAAATGGTCCTTTATTGGGTATAAATATGGAATCATACAAGGCATTTTAATTAAAGGATTCATAATTATAATCACAACCAGAGAGTTCAGATAGCAGGACAAGGTGGAAGATAGGAAAACTGAGTAAAGGAGGTTTTCTTCAAAAGCTGAAATTTCTAAAGGACCATGTTGTCTCCAGCGATATCAAAATGTGTTAAGAATCTCCTACCTCCACTAGACCTTGCAAAATTCTGACACACATGACACATCCGTAATGTACTCTGGCTGCAGAAGGAATGAACATGTTCAAGGTCGATGTTAAGAAGATGGCAGCTCCAAAGACCCTGAGGGACCAAAACACTGTGTTATTGGGCAGGCCCACTGATGGATGTGGCATGTTAGTTAAACATCAGGAACAAACCTAACAGTTTATGGAAGATCACTATAGAAATTAATGGAAAGAGAAATAGATGTGTTAGGATCTGGTGTGTTCCAAGCTAGACTGTTGGGCCGCTTTGATTCCCAAGTTCCAGTCCCTGGACCAATCATGGGAAGGTTTTGGGCAGTACAGGGATGTCCTGCCTAGATGAGATCCTGAAGCTGGAGATTGACCAGCATGAGGTAAGCTTGCTGGAGACCCACCATTCTTCTTGGTTCTACCCAACTGATCCATTCTGACCATTACCTCATGACTTCTGCACATTTGGGTTGTGTCTCCTGCTTCCCAATTCTGCTCTCACTTTACCAGACGGGGATACTGACTATCTGAGAAGCATGCTGTGTCCTGGGACCAGCCAAGCACAAGACAGGCTGTGTACCTGTCTTAGCCCCCAACTCTCTGCCAAGTACCGTGTGCCTTCTCCTCCCTGCCTGGACAGGAGTGTCCTGGGAAAAGAGAGCTGGCAGCATTTTCTTCTTTTCTCACACATGTTAGTGATGCTTCAGCCCTTTTTACATGCTGCGAAATCACTTTATATGTTATTTCTTCTTAGGGCAGAAGTGTAAGTAGTAACCCCAGAGACCATAAGAACTAATATTTTATCACTTTTTAAAAAGAATACAACAGGTAAGTGACAATAAAGGACACAAACTACACAAGAACATAAGTAAATATGAGTCATGCTTATACGAGATGACTTTCAAACTTTTTTGTCCTTGACCCATAAAACAAAATATATTTTATACTGCAACTCAACACACTGATACACACAAATGTAACCGAAACAAGTTTCAAAAACCAATACTTAAATGTGCAATGAGCTAAGATATTTTCTATTCTATTTTATTCTATTTGATTACCTTTTCTTCTATTTCTCCCTCTTTTTTTTAGAAAATGGTCATTGGTAAATCACGATTGATTTTATTACCACCTAATGAGTTCTGTTTTAGAGTTTGAAAAACACTGCTTTATAAAGTATACACTTCACAAAATCCACATATGTAAAGTCAATTACAATTAGAAGAGACTTGGAAATAATTAGTACACTCCTTTTCTGGTACATATACGTACTACATCTCCCCCAAGTGGCCATCTTTCTGCTTGAATACCTTTAGTGACAGAGAACTTACTACTCCTTGAAGCACCTCATTTTGTCTTGGACCCACTTTTAATTGCTCAAACACCTACCATAGAATCTCAAGGGCATTAAAGACATCTTGCAATCTAGAGACTAGCCCCTCCTACTCACATGACAAAACCTGTATGGAACAGGACGATATTAACATAGTACAGAGAATCACAGAATGTCATTGGTCAAAGGCAACTCAAACACGATCTAATCCGTTTCATTTCACAGATGAAGAAACTGAGGCCCAGAGAAAACAGGAACCCAGTAGAGGTCACCAAGTGAGTTACTTAGGGTCCAGGAACTGTTTCTCCTGACTCGGTTGCAATTGATCTTTTTATTACATAATCATTTAAAGAATTGCAAGATAGAATAGATTAGACAAAAAAGTAAACAAAAAGAGACTCTTAAGAACAGGATCATATAAGATCAATGTCTGTGAATCACATCTTTAGGAACGGCTTCTATCTTTCATTCTGTACCCCTAAATTGAGAGCCAATTATGCAGATTTTATAAGAGTACAAAGCCATATTATGATCTGTGCAGCACTCATGTTATATCAATTTATCTTACCTGTTAGCAGCAAACTTATTTGAAATGAAACCACCTGGAATTTGTGTCACAATATAGCCCCAGAAGAAAGATCCATGGATAAGGCCCACCGTCTCTGGATCCCAGTTAAATTGTGCTGTCTGGAAATGAGAAATCAGACACAGTTGTGTTTGGAAGAAAACACTTGACCATAATTATTCACTGATCAACCTACACAATAACCCCATGAGGTCTTTCCTTCCCTCCTTTATTCAAAGAATATTTTATGGAGGGCCTCTTGTGTGCTTGGGATATAGGACAAAACAAAGTCCTGGCTGTCACTGAGCTCAGGTTCTAGTGATAGAAAGGAGAGATTATGTACAAATTAAAAAAAAGAAAAAAATAGATATACATGTATATGTGCATATATATATGTATATGTGTGTACATATATACATGTATGTGTGTATATATTATATATATACATATATGTGTGTGTATATATATACACACAGAATAATGATGAGTGCTAGGAAGAAAATAAAACAACTTGCAAAGAAAACAAAAAATAAATTCTAGGTCTATTAGGCTATTTACTAGGTTATTCAGATACCAATTTAGTGACAGCACAAAGGGAATGAGAGTCTTAATCTCTCGTTTCATAATGAGGATAATAAAACCTATTCTACCTCCCTATAGTATGTGTGGGGATAAACACCATAAATATTTCTAGTAGGTTATCCCTCTGCTTAGAGATTTTGCATTTAACACATTAGGATAATGCCTGGAACATAGTGTAGTCTCAATAAATGTTAGCAGCCATTATTGTTGTTATGATGATGATGATGATAACAACAAAATACCCTTCCACAACTCTGAGGTCATTGAAAATATGATTCTTGAGGGTTAGAGAGCCTTTCCTCACTTTCTTCCCCAGGCATAGTAACTCATCCTTTTCAGACTCCCTACAAATATCCCTCCTCTGAGGAAGCGCCTCAACTGCCCTGAACTGAAGTGGTCATTTTCCTAGGCTTGGTCCACAGACCTCTGTTCTTGCAGCCATGGCACTCACACTGTTCTCAAACTTGCCATTCACGTGTCCACTTCCCACATGGGGTGGCGAGTAACTCTAAGGTGGCAGCCATGTCCTTTTGACTTTATAGCCTTAGTACCTGAAACAAATGCCTGTAATGTAGAAGGGGCAAGTAAAGATTTGCCAAATGAATGAATAAACGAATGGCTTTGTAAAGCATTGATATCAAAATGCTAGATGTTCCTATTATGGAGTAAGGGTTCTTAATTATCAACATATTACATCTCATAAATTTTCTTTTTTAAAAAAATATTTATTTAGGCTGCACTGGGTCTTCGTTGCAGCATGCAGGATCTTAGTTGCAGCCTGCAGGCCTCTTAGTTGCAGTATGCAGGCTTCTTAGTTGCAGTATGCAAACTCTTAGTTGCGGCATTCATGCAGGATCTAGTTCCCCAACTGGGGATCGAACCCAGGCCCCCTGCATTGGGATTGTGGAGTCTTAACCACTGGACCACCAGGGATGTCCCCAACATCTCATAAATTTTTATCACGGTTTATTTTCCCACAAATTGTTATATAATAATTTGCTCATTTATTCAACATGTACCTCATGCCTCCTGTGTGCCAGGTCAGGTGATAGGCAGTATAAATACAAACTCAAACAAGTATTGCCTTTGCCTTGAGGAGATCACAGTCCAGGTAACGTTGGCCTGTGCTCTGTACTGTAGTTTCCACTTTGCAGATTAGGAAGTTGAAGCTCAAGAGTAAAATGGGACTAACAATCATTCATTCAAACCAGCTTACCAAATTTTTATTTCATGCTACTTCATGCCACACATTGCTCTAGGCACTGGGGATACAGCAGTGAACAATGACAGCAATTGCTACTTTCACAAAGATGCCAGTGGGGATGGCAGAAAGTATACAAGTGCATACTGTGTTAGATGGTGATCAGTGATAAGAAGAAAAAAATAAAGCAGAGAAGGGGACAGAAATGTTGTGTAGGAATGAAGTAGGGTGAAATTTTAGATAGAGTGGCCAGGAAAGGCTTCAGTGAGGAGATGATTGTTGAGTAAAGTCCTAAAGGAAGAAAGGGAGCAAGGCATGCTGTTCATTATCTGAAAAGAAAGCTTTCCAGGCAGAGAAATAGCAAGTGCAAAGGCCCTGAGGTAAGGATGTGTCTTGTGTGTTAGAGGAATGGCAAGATGTCAGTAAAGCTAGAGGGTAAACGTGAGGAAGAGGATAATAGGCATTAAAATAAGAGAGGTTCAAATGATGAAGGGCCCTTTAACTCATCATAAGGACCTTGGCTTTTACTCAAAGACAGAGGGAAGCACTGAGTGAAAAGGGACCTGATTTTAAGTCACTTTCCACGTCTTTCCTCTTCTAATCCTTACAACACGTAGAGGTAACTATTATTATCTCATTTTTTATAGAAGAGGAAATTGAGGCTTAGAGAGATTAATTTACTTGCCCAAGGTCATACAACCAGTTATAAAGAGAGCCAAGACTAAGCCCTCTTACCTACTTGACCCCAAAAAACTGTATTCTTTCCATTGCTGCGGAGACTTGACTTTCTCACTGAGAAGTAGCGACTGGACTTCTTTGCCTTGAGTCACAGAATGCCCCAAGAATCCAAGGATCCAAGACAGAGAGCTCCACTTCAACCAGCAGCTAATTGTCAATCACCTGGTCCCTTGCTCATGTCTTTCTCTCTGATGAGATGGTGCTTCTGTCCATTTGAGAAATGATACCTGAAGAAGAGCACTTGTGCCTGCTGAGAACTGACTTTCATTATCTCTTGAACCCACTACAATCGTAATGGCCTCATGTCTGAACTATTATTATAAGCCAAGCACTGTGTCAGGTACTGTGTTAGGCTGAAAAAAAGGTCCCCAAACACTATATGCACAAAATCCCCAGAATCTATGAATGCTGCCTTATTCGAGAAAAGGGTTTTGCTGATGTGATAAAGTCAAGGATCTTGAGATGAGTTTTCCTGGATCATCTAGCTGGGCCCTAAATCCAATGATGTGTCCTTGTAAGGGAAAGGCAGGGGGAGATTTGAGACCTAAGAGAAGGTACACAGGAAGAAGGCCATGTGAAGACGGAAGCAGAGATTGGAGTGATGCTGCCACAAGCCAAGGGACGCCTGGAGCCACCAGAAGCTGGAAAAAGCAAGGAAGGATCCTCCCCTAGAGACTTTGGAGGAAGTGTGGACCTGCTGACACAGATTCGGACTTCTGGTCTCCCCAGATATGAGAGACTAAGTTCCTATTGTTTTAAGCCACCATGTTTGTGGTAATTTGTTACAGCAGCCTTAGGAAAGTAATATAGGTATTTAATATATTGGGGCCAGATTATCTCATTTGATCTGTAGAGCAGGCCTTTTATTCCCATTTCACAATAAGGCAATGAGGATTAGCAAAGAATTGCTAGAAATGCCAGTTCCTGGCTCCCTACACATGTTTCCTTCTAAGAGGATTCTCTTCCTCCCCCAGAGCCATGGGCCTCTCCCCTGTGACTGGACACCTGAGTAGAGGGAGCCAAGGCATGGGATGGACTCAGTCCACCTGTCTCTCTCTCTCTCTCTCTAATCTGAACCCAGAGATTCTAGTTAGACAATACTGAACACTTCAATTGAAACAAGTCCCGCTGGAGTCAGGGACAAGTAAGTCAGCTCCCCAGCAAGGCAACGACTCAAAGAACTTCAGCTTTGGAGGGCAGTGAGAAGCCATGGAAAAAGAAAAAAAAAAGAACTCCCCTGGTGGTCCAGTGGTTAAGAATCCGCCTTCCAATGCAGGGGACACGGGTTCAATCCCTGGTCGGGGAACTGAGATCCCACGTGCCATGGGATAACTAAGTCCATGCAACGCAACTACTGAGCCCACGTGCTTGGTAACCCACGCGGCAACTAGAGAGAAGCCCGTGGGCCGCAACAAAGAGCCTGTGTGCAGCAACTAAGACCCGAAGCAGCCAAAAATAAATAAATAAATATTTTTTAAAAAAGGAAAAGGAAAAAACAAAAACAGCAGTCCATGGAGAGACCTGGGAGAATGGAGCAGACTCAGAGAGAAGCAGATGCGAGACACTGCACAGCAAGCAAGTTGGAGACTAAGCTAAGGATTTCCTAGCTCCCATGAGGTCCAGCTCCACTCTGCCCTTCCTGGCTCCTTTTCCTCCCCACAGTAGGGTACAGCCTGGATTTTAGTCCCACCTCAGGCTGGGCTCCCCTGTCCAGGGTGCAGACTGCACAAACATACACAGCAGATTTGCTTTCTGCCCTTCACTTTCGTGAGATCCCCTATAGCCCCACTGTAATTTCCTTCTTAACTTCAGCTGGTTTCACTGCAATTCTATTCTTTGCAACCAGCAATCCCTGACCAAGACAGAAGGGCAGCTTGCTCAAGGTCCCAGAGCTAATAAACAACAGAGTCAAGTGTGAAACCACGCCTGGCCAATTCCAAAGCCCAATTCTTCTTAACCCTACAGGGCTCATGATTCATGAGGAGTTTGGGTTTTTCCTGAGGGTAATGGGAACCAATCTCAAAGTTGCTCACACTTTAGTCATGTATTGCTCACCACATGCCAGACACTGTTCTAAGTGATTCACGTGTTTTAAAACTCATAATTATTAAACTAAAAATGATTACTCACACATCAACTAAAACTACCCTTTATACCACTAATAGAATATATGCCATTTATTTGCAAGACCTACCAATTCACACTGCTTACTTCTCTCCCTCTGCTGAAAACGAAGATTTTAAAATATCTCAGTGCAAAATACCTAGTTTTTCTCCCATAAAACCAACCAAACAAATATACCAGCCATTGAGAGCCTTTTGTAATATACTTAGTGAAATCTTTGTCCTTGGGTTGAACATGCTCAGATGATTTCTAAGCTTTGTTCTATTTGGATAAGAGAGAAATGGCCTGCTATAAATTGGAACTTCTGAAATGCTACTAAACTCCTAGTTATAAGGCCAGGGAAAATGATGTAAAGCATATTTTAGATCTTAATCAGTTTCTCTGAGACTCCAGAGGGCAAAACCATAGAAACTAGAGAGCACGCACAGCATTGTTCCTTAAGTTTATCAAAATGTCTTTTCCATATACCTCCAAGCAAATTCTGTTGACCTAGGCCTATCTTTTCAGGCAACAAACAACTGCAAACCAGCATATCATTTTGATCCGGGCCTCAGCAGACGAGTTTAATTAGCTGCCCTTGCTCACAAAAGGCGGCCAGAATGCATGTGATACACATCTGCAACCTCACTAATATACATCATTCTTTATTTTTAAAATGCATGACATGCCCCCTCACACCTCTACGGCCCTCCCTCCCCGTCTCAAAATAAACAACCAGGCTATCCTTTTAAAACAGATTCAGCTGTGGCATGAAAAAGAGAATGGTTAGAAGAATCTCCATGGTACCCTTTTCTTCTGGCAGAATAATCTCTTAGCCAAAAAGAAAAAGGAAAAAAAAACAATAAACAAAAAACCTGCCGGCCAACTAAAGACTTCTTTTTAATGAATTGAAATCAAATTTTCCCAAACCGGTGCTTGACAGAAACTGTTCCACGTAATGCTGGAACAGTTTCTGTCAAGAGACAGATGTGGCATGAAAGAAAGCATTCTGCAGTCAAGTCCAGGAAACAATGCACTCCACAGCTCCCTCTTGGAGATTCTCATAGGACACGACACTGTAAAGGCTCCCAGTTCATAAGACACCTTCTTCACAGCACAGCCTACAGAACAATGATTTCCAGACACCAGTTTGGAAAATTCTGATCTAAATGTTTCCCCAGGGCTCCCCTGGTGGGGCAGTGGTTAAGAATCTGCCTACCAATGCAGGGGACACAGGTTCAAGCCCTGGTCCGGGAAGATCCCACATGCTGTGGAGCAGCTAAATATGTGCACTGCAACTACTGAGCGTGCGCTCTAGAGCCCACGAGCCACAACTACTGAGCCTGTGAGCCACACCTACTGAGCCTGTGTGCCACATTACTGAAGCCCATGCACCTAGAGACTGTGCTCTGCAATGAGAGAAGCCACCGCAATGAGAAGCCTGCACACCGCAACGAAGAGTAGCCCCCGCTCGCCGCAACTAGAGAAAGCCCCCGCACGCAGCAACGAAGACCCAACACAGCCAAAAATAAATAAAATAAATACATTTTAAAAATAAATAAACAAATAAATGTTTCCCCGAATATGGGCAGGGACCAGAGAACTATTAGATGTCTCTCTGCAAACAGATGGATTTCCACATGCATCACTCCTGTGTGTGTGTTCAATACAATGAAATACGTATATGTTGGGTATCCACTGGGCATACATTTTCATTTTATTTTCCCATAATTTCAATCCTTCTCTAGGCCTACCATTTAGAAAACAAACCAGATTTTATCTTTCCAGTGATTCATAAAATCAATACTATTTAAGTGACATCAGAGTGTTTAAAGCATTTAAGTGCTTATGACTACAACAGCCTTTGAACTGGGCCTTCTGCTTCCACTCACTCCAGTCCCAATCCACTGGAGATAACTGGCTGGGCAGTGATCATTCTGCAGCATGGATTTGGCCATACCACTTCTTTGCTTAAAGCCCACCCCTATCTCCCCTCATGGCTTACCAGGCTCTGCAAGACCTAACCCCACTTTACTTGCTGCCTCCTTCTCTTGACGCTCACCCCATGCTTTACCTTTTTACCGGGGTTTCTTAACCTGGAGTCCGTGGATGGAACCATGTGGATCTATGAACTCGAATGGGGAAAAATCAGCATCTTTATTTCCACTATCTAAACTTTAGCATTTCCTGTAATTATGAATGTAGGAAACAAACCCCAGTCATTTATCAGTACCTGTGACTCTGTGACTAGTGGAAATTATAAATATGTTCATATCACATGATGGTTGTTGCTGCTATCTCAAACTATTGCTTCTCCTTCAGACTTCAAAATTACAGTAATTATTAGACCCATTGCTAGAGTTTGTCATCTGACATTTTCATAAAGAAGCCCATATGCTTCTATATCACAAATTCGATTTTTAAATATTTTGGTATCTTTATTTTATTTTATTTTTTTGCTTTATTTTTATTTATTTATTTATTTTATTTTTGGCTGCATTGGTTCTTCGATGCTGCGTGCAGGCTTTTCTCTAGTTGTGGCGAGCGGGGGCTACTCTTCATTGTGATGTGTGGGCTTCTCATTGCGGTGGCTTCTCTTGTTGCACAGCACAGGCTCTATGTGAACGGGCTTCAGTAGTTGTGGCATGCGGGCTCAGTAGTTGTGGCTTGCAGGCTCTAGAGCGCAGGCTCAGTAGTTGTGGCTCAATGGCTTAGTTGCTCCATGGCATGTGGGATCTTCCCAGACCAGGGCTCGAACCCATGTCCCCTACATTGGCAGGCAGATTCTTAACCACTGTGCCACCAGGGAAGATCGATATCTGTATTTTAAAATGATGGGTTTTGGGCTTCCCTGGTGGCGCAGTTGTTGAGAGTCCGCCTGCCGATGCAGGGGACACGGGTTCGTGCCCCGGTCCGGGAAGATCCCACATGCCGCAGAGTGGCTGGGCCCGTGAGCCATGGCTGCTGAGCCTGCGCGTCCAGAGCCTGTGCTCTGCAACGGGAGAGGCCACAACAGTGAGAGGCCCGCGTACAGCAAAAAAAATAAATAAATAAATAAAATGATGGGTTTCCTTTATAATCCTATGTGTTTTATTTTAAGAATTTAAAACATTAATACAGCCATGGCTGAAAGAACTGCCACCATAGACAGACACTGACCTGAATTTCCGGTTTTCCATCAACGTATATAGTGTTGTTGTTGACCATTTCCACAATGGCAACTCCAAGGTTGCACCGAATCCCAAAGGAAATGCAGAATCCCAGCCCGCTCATGATGGCAATGATGTAGCGCTTGGGGAGGCCACAGCAGTGGCAGTCACAGAGTGGGGGGCTCTGCTTGGATGCCTGCACTGGCCTTCCTTCTTCATTCAGCTCAATGTTACCTTCTTCCTCACTGGTCCCATCAATTTTCCTACAGTGGAAAAAGAGAAAGACCAGGATTACGGAAAAAAACAAAGTGTACTACAAAAGAAGAAAAAGTGTACCAAGAAAGAAAATAGGAAACCCAGAGTAGGATGCAGCCTGCATTTTTTAACATCATCATCATCATTATTACTAAAATAAATTATAATGGCTAAAATTACTGATATTCTGGATATCATATTCCACCTTTATAGGCATTAAGTTGTTTTAATCTCATAACAACCACATGAGGTAGATCGTGTTATCTTGTCCTTTTCTACATGAGGAAGCTAAGTCATCTATGGTGGGATGCAAGCCCAAGTCCAGAGTTTGTGTCCTCAACAATATGCTTGGGACTTCCCTGGTGATGCAGTGGTTAAGAATCCACCTGCCAATGCAGGGGACATGGGTTCAAGCCCTGGACCGGGAAGATCCCACATGCCATGGAGCAACTAAGCCCGTGTGCCACAACTACTGAGCCTGTGCTCTAGAGCCCACGCACCACAACTACTGAGCCTGAATGCCACAGCTACTGAAGCCCACGCACCTACAGCCCATGCTCAGCAAGAAAGAGACGCCATCACATTGAGAAGCTCGTGCACCACAATGAAGAGTAGCCCTCACTCACCACAACTAGAGAAAGCCCACACACAGCAACGAAGACCCAACCCAGCCAAAAATAAATAAATAAAATAGATAAATTTATTAAAAAATATATATATGCTTTACTGAACTTCCTGCTGAAAGAGTATCCATAGACTTCATCCACATTGCATGACCCAGCTAACTATTATGTTTGACCTTAATTTTAATGTCACTTGAAGCTTGCTAAAAAGATATACAGTAGAAAATTAATGCAGATGTTTTTCTTTCTTCCTCTTTTTCTAAGTCTTAATAAAATACGAGATGGAGGTAGGGAGACACGTTTTCTATCACAGCACACAACAAACTGGTTGTGTATCCTTTCTTCCTTAGGTGGTTCTTCTAAGGAGGTGATTCTCTGACAATTTTTAACCAGATGGTAGGATTTCTCACTGAGTTCTATAAATTCAGATTATGGTATATCTATTACAGTAAATTTACTCCCTTCTTTAAAGAAAAGAGTAATTGGGCAAACTGAACACAATCTGTCAATTATAAAAGGAGCTGTATGCATCCTCTCACATATTGTAACCCTTCTGAGGACGCCCAATTAAGTTCCAAGTCTTTGTAAAAATAAGCAAAGCTTATACGTTTTCCTGAGTATCATATTCACTAATAGCTAATACAGACCAGACTGAAACACAAATAATTTGCCCACCAATTCACAGAAGAGATAATCTTGGTAGCTTTTTATGACTCAAGCAAATGAGGTTAAAGTACATGTAGAGAGAAGCAAATGTACTGGATTTAATTCAGTTCATCAAATATTTATTGAGTGCCTACTGTGTGTCAGGCACTGTGCTGAATGTTAGGGAACAATAAAGAAGGGGACATGGTCTTTGCCCTTCTTGAGTTCTTAGGCTGTTTGGAAAGAAAGACACATACACAAGCAGCTATAATTGCTGGATGATGTAGGTTTTGTTGCAATCAAGGTGAAGAGCAATAGTAAAACAGGAAAAAGAGCTTTCATTTTCAATGTGTGAGTTCAGAGTGGTAGCTTAATAAATGTGCAAGAATATGGAAGTAATCAGAAGAGAACTTCAGCAACCTCCCTGTGTACCTATCTACCTACCTGTATTTATGCTAATTTGTTCTTCCTTTGTTCTATGGTTGTCCATGCTTCTAGCTAAGGCCAACCTCTCTCCCTGGGCACTAGATCTCATTGCCTCTCATCTACTCAAGGAAATCCCTACCCCATACTTAATCAATTATTCTTCCTCTCTACTAGATCATTCTTATTGTCTACAAATATGCTCTTATTTGTCCCACATTAAAATTTGAAGTAAAAACACTTTCTCTTTCCGCTACTCCCCTATTTCTCACCTTCCTTTTATAAAAAAAGAAAACTTGGAAGTCACTGTCTTCACTTCCCTTTGTCCCATTCTCTCTTGGACCCACTCCAACCAGGTATCCCCCAACCTGTCCACCAAAACTGTTCTTCTTAAGGTCATCAATGCCCTCCATGTGGCTCAACCCAAAGGCTATTTTCAGTCCTCACCTATTCAACCTATCCGCATCACTTGACACTACTGATTATTCTTTCTTCCTTGACTACTTTGTTTCCTTCACAGAAACCACACTCACTTGGTGTTCCTCCTAATGCCCTGACCACTCCTTCTGTTTTATCCCTTAAGCTGATTCCCTACTTCCTCAACCTGTAAACACTTGGATACCCAGGACTCAGTTCATAGATCTCTTTTGTTTTCTATCTATACTTTCTGCCTCTGGGCTACAGATACCATGCATATGCTGACAGATCCCAATTTTCATATCTAGACTTATTTGACATCTTCTTGGACACATGATCAGCATCTCAAACTTAACATATCCAAACTGAGTTCCCCTAAAAGGAATTAATTTCCCATCCCAGGTAATGACAAGTTTGTTCCTTTGGTTGCTCAGGCAAAAAACTTGGTGACATCCTGGATGCATTTCTTCTCCAATCTATGTCCAGTCTAGGAACCAGTGTCCCTTAGTTTTAATTTTTACTCTTCTTTTTACTTAGCTGTGTGACTTTGGTCTAGTTAACCTCTCTGGGCTTCAGTTTTCTCATCTGTAACCTGAGAATTATAATAATAGTTTCTTCTTCATGGGATTGTTCTTAGGATTGCCATAAGTGAATTATTATATTAGATCATTTAGAACAGAACTTGACACATGTGAAAACTCAATATATGCCAGCTATTTTTATTACATTAATCTTCATAACCATTCAATGAGTCCACTCTGCTGGGCTGAGCATTAATGCTATTCATTGCCATTTATATTGATGTCTAAGAGTTATTTGGATCATAAAACTGTTTATAATGTGCAGCCCCAGTGGTCATCATGAATTTCTGGCATCAGAACATATATAATTTGAATAGCATGGAAAACTGATGATCTAATATTGATACATCATTATAATAATATTAATATTCACTAAAATATGGATAATATATAACAACTACACTAATATTTGTATGAAGCAAATTCAGTTCTTTCCCTCTGCCCTTTCCTCTCCCTACACTTTCATATAATGATCTTATTCTATGGTGAGAACAGCTCAGTGAGACAGGAAATCTAATGCTTCCATTTGACACAAATTATAACTGTAGTTCAGAAAGCAAGAGTGGATTGGCCAAGACCACAGAGCCAGTAAAGGGTAGGGGCAAGATGTGAAGTCTTTCTCCTGCCTGTCCAGCCAAGTTCCCTTTCATGTGAGTTTCCCAGCTCACCAGGCTGTGTTCTGTCTCAGAGATCTTCCTGAGTCACCTTGTCATCTCTTACTTTGTAGCCCAGTCACCATGGATGACCCAGTAGAGGAGAATATTTAAGAGAAAGGGCTCTGGAATGAGAGAAGCTGAATGCTGTTTCACCCATGTGCCAGTTTTGTGACTTTGGCTCTAAGTTACTTGACCACTTTAAGCCACAATATTCTGGTATTAGTTTGCCAGAGCTGCCATATCAAAGTACCACAGACTGAGTGGTTTAAACAACAAAACTTTATTTTCTCACTGTTCTGGAGGCCAGAAGTCCAAGATTAAGGTATTGCCAAGCTTCCTTCTGAAGCTTCATTCCTTGGCTTGTAGATGTCTGTCTTCTCCTTGTATCTTCACATCATCTTCCCTCTGTGTATATCTGTGTCTCTCTGTGTCCAAATTTCCTCTTCTTATAAGGACACCAGTCACGTGGATTAGAGTCCAAACTAATTATCTCATTTTAATGTAATTGTCTCTTTAAAGACCCTATCTCCAAATACATATTCCTCACCAGGGATTAGATGAAGGCTGGGGGCTGCAATTATTGGGATACTACGAATTTCATCTGCTGATGTTTTTATATATATGGTAAGAACTTATTTACTGTGTAGTGTGTTTAAACATTTAAGTTTTATGAGCTAGTTCCTCCTTTAGAAGCTGACTATTCAACTTGTTCACTTTTTCCGTTTTTATAATAATTATCAGGTTATAAAAATAAGTTTATACTTTTGTGTTTAATCTGAAAGAAGCAGAAAAACTGCCTATAATTGCATAACATGGAGATAAGTATCAATACTTCAGTGTAATTCCTTCCTATCTTTATTAAAAATAAATAAACTGTTTTCCAACATACACACACAAAAAAAGTACCAGGAATTAGGACTTCAACATACAAATTTGGAGGGGACACAATTCAGTTCATAACAATCACCATCTCTAAAATGGGCTAATGATCATAGCTATGTCATAAGGTTGTTTTAATGATTAAATGATATGATGCATGTAAATTATTTAGTGCAGTGCCTGGTACATAAAAGAGCTTTCTATTAATACATGGTGAGTAGTATTATTATTGCTATTAATAAAATTGTTACCATTCACAAGCTTAGCATCTCTCTATATGTATGCAGATGCTTTGGATGAAAAGTAATACAGACTAACGTTCTCAGGCACTGTGGGGTCTTGAGGAGCTTAAGTGAAGACAGACCCAGCTGCTGTGCTCTGAGTACACCAGGGCTTTGGCTCGAGGACCACACTGTCACAGGCTGCTCTCCAGCAAGCACGGAGCACAGCAGTGATTTAAGGCAGACCCTTTCCTGCAAGAGGCAGGACTCCCTAGTGGCCTTGCCAAAACTTCCTAGTACCGTGGTGGAGTCTGAGACTCTTCCTACCTAAACTTTCTTCTTTCCCTCTCTCTTATGCAGATAGTGTGGTGGTCTGAATGCTCTCCCAGGCTCCCATAGCTCCTTCCCCTTTTCCCTCAATAAATCTCTTGTGCATCTATTCTAGTTTTAGCATCTGCTTCTTAGAGGAACCAACACAAGCACCCTCTGAGTGCATGGTGCCACCTGGGATGTCCTAAGAGCTTCCAGAGGGAGGACACAATAGCATGGGAGTAGATTTCCTTCAGTTTCAGTTTCTCTTGCCTGAAGTGGCAGCTGAGTCACCAGGCTTCACGTGACCATGGGACCAGGAATGAGCATGGGTCAACAACTAGAGGAAGCTCCAGAGTTGTTTGTGACTCCTTTGCACATCCTGGGTGTGGCAGGAGGGGCACCCCTATATCAACTGAAACTTCACTTCCACCAGAGTTAGATTTGATTTGTTTTAAAAACAGAAAAATGGTGAGACATTACTTGTACAGCCAAGTTGCTCGGAGAGGAAGATTCCAAACTACCTCACCCTGCTTATTAGAACAAACCAGGCTTTGCGGCAGTCAGTTAACCCAGGTTTGGTTGCAGCTCTGCCACGTATATACTAGCTGTGTGACTTTGGGCAAGTAGCTTGGCCTTTCTGAATCTCACATTTCCTCATCCGTAAAATGAATATAATATTTATCTCACAGAGCTGTTGTTCAGATTAAATGAGGCTACAATACCAAGAGGAAAATATTACCACCAGTAAACAGGTAGGTATTGCTTCAGTGTTAGGGACTGTACCATCCCTGATCCTGCCTAAGTGTTTTATACTTTCCTCTATTAGTGCACTTATCACATGGAGTTAGTTATTTGTTGTCATTAGCACAGTAGGTGTGGAGTAAGTATGTGTTGATTTGAGAACATGAATGAATGAAGTTCTCTCCGATAGATTGTGAGCATGTTGAGGGCAGGAGCCATTTCTGCCTCATCTTTATTCCTAGGGCTCAGCATGGTGCCTGGACTCATGAATTCCTAGTCAACTGAATGGAACTGAGGGATCAATTTTGGGCATCACTCCTGACTTACAGCTTTTACAGACAGAGGTAAGCATCTATTCATCCCTGCCCAGTGACAAGCTATTTTTTTTAAAGGGGTTTGGGGTTAAAAGAATAAATGAGAAAAAGGAACTCCTTTCTTACGAAGTAGAGGACTTCAATCATGCATAAGTGCTGCTTATCATACTTGGTTTTCTATTGATGTTTGCCTGCAGCTGGTCTTTTAGATCAGAGAATCTTCATTCTTTCTAGGGTGACATTCATCGCTGCTGTTTCTCCAAATACAGATAGCTGCAGTCTGTGGTCTGGGCTGCTAGCTCTTTATATACTAGACAAGTACAGGCCCACGGTTCACAAAAACAACTGTCCAGTAAACAATCAAGCCCCAGGATTATAATTGCTTAAGATATGCTAACTGGCCTTTAAGTACCTGCAGAAGTATACTTCCAATTCAAATGTTCCAGTAATCATTGAGATTTGGTTTTGTTTTGCAGGTAATGAGTTCTATATATGGAGCACAAACTGAGTAGAACTAAAGATCATTTTATGACTTTAAAAAGTTTATTTGGGCATCCCTAGTGGCGCAGTGGTTAAGAGTCCGCATGCCGATGCAGGGGACACGGGTTCGTGCCCCGGTCCGGGAAGATCCCACATGTTGCGGAGCGGCTGGGCCCGTGAGCCATGGCCGCTGAGCCTGCGCGTCCGGAGCCTGTGCTCCGCAATGGGAGAGGCCACAACAGTGAGAGGCCCGCGTACAGAAAAAAAAAAAAAAAAAAAAAAAAAAAAAAAGTTTATTTACTTACTCTTTTTTTTTTAAGTTTTTTTTTTGATGTGAATCATTTTTAAAGTCTTTATTGAATTTGTTACAATATTGCTTCTGTTTTATGTTTTGGTTTTTTGGCCACAAGGCATGTGGGATCTTAACTCCCTGACAAGGGATCAAACCCGGACCCCTGGCTTGGAAGGTGAAGTCTCAACCACTGGACCAGGAGGGAAGTCCCTTTATTTACTTAAATCCTAACCCCCAGCATCTCAGAATGTGACTGTATTTGGAGAAAGGGACTTTAAAGAGGTAATTAACATTAAATAAGGGCCCATATGGGTGGGCCCTAATCCAATATGACTTGTGTCTTTACAAGAGGAGGAAACCTGGACACACAAAGAGACACCAGGAGAGCACATCACCAGAGTAAAGGTCCTGTGAGGACACAGAAAGAAGGCAGCCATCTACAAGCCAAGAGGAGAGGCCTCAGAGGAAACCAAGTCTGCCAACACCTTGATTTTGGAGCTCCAGCTTCCAAAACTGTGAGAAAATAAGTTTCTACCCAGTCTGTGGCACTTTGTTTTGGCAACCAGAGCAGACTAATACAGTATTCTAATTTGCCTTCCAAAGGCTCACATTTACATTAGGTTGTTTTTCACATAATCATTGAGCTGCTACTCTACTGGAAGAAGGAAGTTGAAGGATATTGACTACCTTCTACACTGCAGGCACCCCATAAGAGAGAGAGAGGGAGAGATCTTCAAAACAATCTTGAGAAGTAGGATTTATCCCCATCTTACAGCTCAGAAGACCAAAACTCAAAAAACAAACAAACAAAAAACCTTGCCCAGGAGTCACCCAGTGGCAGTGGGTGAGGTGAAAACATAATCCAGATTTGATATCAAGCCTGATCCTACATAGGAACTAATCAGAAAGCACCTTAAAAATATTAAGTGCGTCACCTAAATAGATGTGTTTTAAAGGTTCTAGAGAAGCAGTACTGAAGCGGGATTAAGAGAAATACTGTATGATATCACTTACATGTGGAATCTAAAAAATACAACAAACTAGTGAATAAAACAAAGAAGCAGCAGACTCACGGATACAGAGAACAAACTAGTAGTTCCAGTGGGGAGAGGGAAAGGAGGAGGGGAAATATAGGGGTAGAGGGAAAGAAGGGATATTATGGGATTATATGAAATCATGTGTGTGAAACTTTTGAAAATTATAAAGCACAGTAGAATTTAAAGAATTTTTCATTTAGTTAAAAAAATCAATTAAAAAAAAGAGACAGGGGCTTCCCTGGTGGCGCAGTGGTTGAGAGCCCGCCTACCGATGCAGGGAACACGGGCTCGTGCCCCGGTCCAGGAAGATCCCACATGCCGCGGAGCGGCTAGGCCCGTGAGCCATGGCCGCTGAGCCTGTGCGTCTGGAGACTGTGCTCCGCAATGGGAGAGACCACAACAGTGAGAGGCCTGTATATCACAAAATAAAAGAGGCAGAACATGCTCTGTAGTCAGGCAGTCCTGGTCCAAAGCTGAGTCTGGTGTTTATTAGCTGTGTAACCTTGAGCAAGTTACTTAACCTAACTGGGCCTCAGTTCCATGAATGGAGGATAGAACTCTTGTGAGCACTAAATAAGATAAAGTTTATAAAGCACTTGATAAATAATCGATAAATGGAAACTTCCAAAGGAAGGAGGAGGGACTTAAAGTCTGACTCCCAGAGCTAGGTTAGGATTTGAAATGGGATCTCATCAGTGTGGCTTTCAGTGCTCCAGATTCCAAAGGATCTCAAGAAAATGCACCTGGTCAACTCCCACCCAGCCAATACTCTCACAGTACCTGTTTTGGTATATTTTTTAAAGATATTATTTGCCTCTTCCAGTAGACTATAAACTCATAAAGTCAGGAACAAAGTATCCCTAGTACCCAGCATAGTTCCACAGATTTTGAGGTGTTAACCTCTGCTGTTTTTGTTTTCCTCCTGGAGTTTCACCCTTTCCTGTCCCCTCATAAAAGCAGAGAGTCAGTACGCCTTACCCAATCAGGGAATGATAAGAAGGGGATAAAGATGGTGGGGCAGGAGGATGTGGAACTCGCCCCCCGCCCCCACCTTACCCCATGAACACGTCATAAATACATCTACATGTGGAACAATTCTCACAGGAAACTGGCAGAAAGACTCCTATACAACCAAGGCTGAAAGAAAGATCCACATAGGATCGAGTAGGAAGGGAAGACAAGTGATCAAGTCAAGACCTGTGACCCAGGGAGGGGACTCAGAGGAAAAGGGAGATCACACAGGCAGACATATTGGGTGCCCCAGTCCTGGAGTCCAACACAGGGAAGACAAGTCTTCTTGGCTGGTTGGAGGTCCGGTGGGAAAATGGACAGCAGGGAAAAAACACTTAGACTCTATGCTTGCTTATTCCAAAAGCCTAAGCTACAGTGACGAAGCAACAGCCCAATGGCCACATCTGGCCCATAGACATGTTTTTTGTATGGTATGATGCATGTATAGAGTTTTGGGGTTTTTTTTCCAGTATTTGGATGAATTGCCAGAGTTTAAAAGTCAGGAGATTGCTCCAAAAACAAACAAACAAAAACGCTTGGATTTCTGGCTTATTTTGAAAACTGAAAGTCTGGAATTATTAGGTCCACATTCTCTCATGGCTATAATTGACTCTCCTTTTAACTACAGCCCCCACCACTCTCTATTGTCACCCCAACACTGAGCTCAGTTGCCATTTAACATTACACCAGCACTGTTGCTTTCCTTAAAGTTAAGAGGAAAGGAAAACATGTTTTGTACTCATATCTCTATCAGAAGAAGAAAAATAAAAACTAGACTATGAACAATCATAAGAAGTAGACAACCATCATTTATGGTTGCCCAATGTCTAACTGCCACTTGATATTTTGAGCTCTGTCTTACCAGCAGAGAAAACTACTTTTCCTATGCTCTCTTGCAGCTATGATGCTAGCTATGACGCGGACTCTGCCAAATCAGAAGTGTGTGTGTGAGATTTAGGTGCCAAAGGAAGTAACAAGAGGAGGATGCAGTATGCAGGGGAAATGGCAATGCAAATGGTGACACATGCAATGGTGGAGGCAGCTGGTTCCTCTGTGACTCTGTGGCAGAATTCTGGAACATAATTAGTACCTAGAGACAAGCATTGGTAGTGGCTTTGTTTTATCTAGAACATTCTAGTGATATGACATAATATGTTCTCTGTTGCCTTTTTACTGCAGGTAGAGTGTCCAGATCTGGTCCTCCCAAGGAATCTGAAAGCTTACTAACACGCTTTACTAAATTTCATTCCACCTCAGCTAGAGTGGATTCTCTTGACTACAACGAAGAACTTTGAATGACACCGCATAGTTCTTTGTGGAAGTAGAGACTATTTCTGTGTGTTGGCATCTAAAATGTGTCTTTGTCATAAAATACAATGTGGCCTGCTTCACTCTATAGGTACTGAGTCTATGGTCCTAGCACTAACCTTGAAGAAGCACTTAGAGGACTTGCTTATTGTAAAGATATTTGTGGGAAATTGGGGAAAGAGAAAATAAGCCCTAGATAAGGAAATCTACTGCCAGACTAGGAGAAGATAAGAGGTGGTTAGAAGAGAGAGGCTAAGGGTCTAAAAGCTGAAGGGTCCTGTGTCCTGCTGCTTGGAAAGACCCCTGAGGTGGGGAGTCCTTAAGAGAATGTCGTTCTAGGAAGCAAACCCTAAGAATGAGATCTTAGAGTTTGATAGCTCACTAACTGGTTGGGAGTGAGGACCCCAACACTGGTGGTAGGTGAGTGTTGATAGTTCCCAGTATGCGGTACCAGTGCAAATGCTGAGACTTTCAGCTGTGGTGAACTGGGCTGGGATACAGGTGGAAGGGGATGCAGTGGTTCACGCAATATCTCTGGTACTTGGGAGGTATAGGAGAAATAGCAATTTCTCCACAGAGTTGAGTGGCTATTGTTAAATGCCACTGATGCTCTGAAGAAAGAAAATAACAGGATTGGGGCAATCAATTACCAATTTAAAAGAAAAAGTGAGCATCTGTCACTTCCTTGTCAGCCTTTAAAGAGACCCTCATCTCCTGCAGTTGGAGGGCAAACAAAGTTGAAGATCAGGCACAAGACTTCATTGTAAAAATGGCAGAATCCCCTCTGGGTGTGGGCTGGACTTAGTGACTTGCTTCCAAAGAATAGAGCATGGGAAGAGAAGTTACCTGGCAAACACTTCCTTAGCCAAGCAATCAAGGTTAGCATCACTAGTGATAAGTTATGTTGATACAACGTACCCCTCCCCCATATGATGTGATGAGAAAAGCATTTCGCCTTTGTAGCATTCTTCCTAAAAACTCACAATCCTAGTCTAATCATGAGAGAAATATCAGACAGCTCAAATTGAGGAACATTCAACAAAATACCCAACCAGTATTCCTCAAAACCGTTCAAGTCACGAAAAACAAGAAAAGGCTGAGAGTCACAGATCAGAGGAGACATGATGACTAAGAGCAGTGTGGTATCCTGGATTGGATCCTGGAACAGGAAAAAAGACATTAATGGAAAAACTAATGAAATTTTAATGAAGTGTTGGAGTTGAATTAGTAATGCACCAATGTTGGTGTCTTAGTTTTGACAACCGTTCCATAATAATGTAAGATGTTAATATTAGAGGAAACCAAGTAAGGAGTAAATAGAAAAGTTCTGTACTATATTTGCAACTTTCCTGTGAATCTAAAATTATTCCAAAACAAAAGCTTAGTTTTAAAAAAAAATAGCAGAACTCCAGAGAAGGTAGAATTCTGAGGCTGGGGAGGTCTCTTACACCCAAGCTGAGATCCTGATAAGAAATGGCACCCTAAGAACTTGGGATGCTAGGATACCCGAGTGCTGGGTTAAAGGGTAGATGCACTTGAACATCTAAAGCCCTAGATTCCTCTGAACCCTCTGGACCTGCAGATGCAGCCATGCTTCTTTTTGGAAGACAGATGTCCCTCCTCCTTTTACTTGAAAACTAGCCTCAAACGGAGCAGGTGATTTATGAGATGACGCTGATGCTCTTCAAGATCTGCTCCCACCTCCCTTTCTGACCACCAGACCGATAATTAGCCCCGAGTTCCAGGCTGGAAAAGATTAGGCAAATATTGGGTGTGCCTGCCAATGAAGGGAGGGGTTATACACCAAGAAACAAGCAGGATCTGACTAACATTTACCAGCAGGAAGCAGAAAAGTATGCCTGGGGATGGTTTCTGAACATGCTGGCTCTGAGGGAGATGTAGGGGTAATAAAATTGGATCAGGAAGAGTTTGTCAATACGAAGGTTAGGTTGAATTATGTTGCCCTCAAAGGATAAGTTCAAGTCCTAACTCCTGATACCTGTGAACCCGACCTTACTTGGAAATGGGTTCTTTGAAGATGTAATCAAGTTAAAACAAGGTCACACTGGATTACTGCAGACCCTAATCCAATGACTGGTGTCCCTATAAAAAGAGGGAGCTTTGAACACATAGACAGAGAAACCCAGGGGGAGAAGGCCACAGAGGCAGAGACTGGAGTGATGTGTCTACAAGCCGAGGAAGGCCAAGGATTCACCAGCAACCACCAGAAGCGAGGAAGAGGCAAAGATGAATCCTCCTTCAGAGCCTTCGGAGAGAGCGTGGCCCTGCTGACAGCTTGAGCCTGGGCTTCCAGAACTGTGAGAGAATAACTTGGAGTCACCAAGTTTGTGGTGTTTTGTTACAGCAGCCCTAGGAGACTAATGCAGGGGGCATTCCCCCATGACGCAGGATTTAACATCCTGGCAAAGGCCAAGAAAATGACTCTAATGAGCTCTTAGTGTGGCTCTCGGAAGCTTAGACAAAGTAGAGATGCCAAGAGGAGGCTGATGACTTTAAAAACATAATTGTGCATTAATTTCTAGTAATCAGTGCATTGTGGTCAGAGATTAGGGCCGCTATGATTTTTTAAATAACTTGAGAGCTTCTTGGGGTTCAGTAATTGAGCAGAGCACATCTTTGAAGTAGATTTGACTATCAGTGACTTCCTCCTTTCAGTCTGACCATGAGTGAATTCCCCCTGTGAACAAGAACCCGAGGAAGCCAATTTATGGCAAAGGAGCTATCTCAGAGGTACGTGACAATGGGATCCACCGGCTCTACCACATAACTCCCACCTTCCAGGAGCTGGCTACTTGCCAGAGCTGAGGAAGCCTCTTAAAGAAGCAGCTGAGGCATCAGCTTAGAGATAAATTTCTGTGAGGATAGGGTGCTACCCTTCTGGGTGCAGTATATTCCATAAACCAACAATTATTGTATGGTACTCTGCCCCCAATAGGTAGAATACATGGGTCTGAGAAACAAGGGGTTAGAAGCAGGGGTGGCCCCACTAACCATCATTCCTGGTAACCCACTTGAGGGCTACCTCATCTCTTCAACTTTAGGCTCTGTGGATCCAGAAGTCCTAATCCCGAAGAAGAATTCTTCCACTTGGGAATACAATGAAAATCCCATTAAGTATATGGCTATGACTGCTGCCCAGTCATGTTGGGGTCCTCACACCAAGAGCAAAAGGGAAGGCCAGGGGTCACCACTGTAGCAAGGGAAATTGGTCCTGATCCGCAGGATGAGTTAGGACCGTTGCTTCATCACAGGAGCAAGAAGACATATGTTTGGCATTCAGGGCATGCACTAAGACGTCTCCTGATATTGCCTTGTCCAGTGTAACTCAAATACAGCAACCATAACTGGTAAGGGTATGTTAACCAGGGCATTAGACCCCTCAGGGATTGAGGACTGGATCAACCCACAAGGCAAGTTAACAGAAGTGAGGGGACTTGAGAACGGGTGGGAAGGAGGGACCAGCCAGAGCAAAGAGAGCTAGTGCATCCCACCAACTCTTCTCCTGAAGGTTCCTCAGGAATTATGACCACAGGGTCTTGGAGAAGCTGGACCTGGATGGAGTGAACTGAATGTGAGAAGCAAGTGGATCTGTATGGTGCAATAAGCGCACAGCCCAGGTCCCTTTTCTCAAGCCAGCACACTTCTACAGCTGCTAATCGCTTGCAGCTGCTCACTTCTTAGGAGAACTGCCCACCACTACATGGCCTCCATTATAAACCTCCATCCCTGCTGGGGTACCCACAGTCAATGACTGACTGATGCAGAGACATAAAAGATTGGTTCCTTTGCTCAAAGGGACAACCCAGTGCCAGTTATGCCCCAGAGCTTTCCACTGTGACCTGGCCCCTGTGCGTTACCTGAGATCACATCTCTGCTTCATTTTCTCCTTTCCTATCCTGCTTTACTCCCTCTCTCCCAATTTTTCCAGGAAGAGCTCTCCTCAATAAATCACATCCAGACACACACATCCCAATGTTCACTGCAGCAGGTCATGGAAGCAAGCTTCCATGGAAGCAAGCTAAATGTCCATCAACAGAGGAATGGATAAAGAAGATGTGATACATATATACAATGGAATATTACTCAGCCATGAAAAGGAACAAAAGTGGGTCATTTGTAGAGACGTGGATGGACCTAGAGACTGTCATACCGAGTGAAGTAAGTCATAAGGAGAAAAACAAATATCATATATTAACACACATATGTAGAATCTAGAAAAATGGTATAGATGATCTTATTTGCAAAGCAGAAATAGAGACACAGACGTAGAGTACAAACGTATGGATACCAAGGGGGAAGGGGTGGTGGTGGCATGAATTGGGATTGACATATACACATTATTGATGCTATGTATAAAATAGATAACTAACCTACTGTAAAGCACAGGGAATTCTACTCTATGCTATGTGGTGACCTAAATGGGAAGGAAATCTAAAAAAGAGGGGATATATATATACGTACAGCTGATTCACTTCACTGTATAGTATAAACTAACACAACATTGTAAAGCAACTATACTCCCATAAAAATTAATTCAAAGGAAAAACCAAAAGCTGGCACAGGAACGGGTCCAGGGAGCTCCAGTAAGAGTACAGAGTGTGGCTGGAGTGGGGTGAGGCAGGCAGTGAAGGTCAGAGATGAAGTCAGATTTCTCAAAGTCCTACAGATCATGTAGGACCTTGAAGGCCATTGAAAGGACACTGGCTTTCACTCTGAGTGAGGTGGGAAACTGGGTGAGGGGCAGGCCTTAGTGGTGAGCAGGGGAGAGATGCTATCTGTTTTAATAGAATCACCCTGACTGCAACCATGGGAGCAAGCTGCCTGAGGTTGTGCAGGCAGAAAGTAAATGATGTCACGGCAATTGGAATCCAGGATCACCTGATCTCAGAGCCTGGTCTCACAGACTAGCCTTTGTCTATGGAGCAGACAGTGCACGGCTGGTACATACATTCAATACACAACCGCTGAATGCTGAAGATGTACACAATACAGGGATTGGTACCATCACTTTAAAGGGGAGATATGAACACCTAAAAGGAGACCAGACTCTCGCTCAGTCTCCCTTGGGGAAAGCCTTCCATACTATAACTAATTAGGATAAAAGCGCTTGCTTGCCTGAAGATCCAGATGTTGCTGGCTACTTTGCAGCCCAAGTAAGTCCCTAAGCCTAAGTGAGTGGTTAAATTTCAAGACAGCAAGTGGGAAGAACGGACAGTTGATTAGAGTGCAGCATAGTGTAATGATTAAGAATGGTGGGCAGAAATGTCTGGTCTGAAACCCAGCTCTGCCACTTATAAGCTGTGGGCAATTTACTTAACCTCTCTGTGCCTCAGTTTTCTCATCTGTAAAACCGTGATTATAATCGGCCCTACCTCACAGGATTGTTAATAGAATTAAATAATTTTACGGTACCTGGAACATACTAAGTGTTTATTATTATGATTTATTACACATAAGCAATTAGAGGGTACTCATATTATCATCTAAGTTGAAAAAAATCTGTATATCAGTTTTTGGACATGAATTTCCAAATGTAATGCTGTCGATCTGTTCCAATACTGGACGGTAAGTGAATGCATCATCTTTCTTCCTACATTTGAAAAATATTATTGTACCTTTAGCTGATGAATTGTTCAGCTGCTTCTTATCAATGACTGTCTTTAGAAAGATTAATAATGCCTGGCTCTAATCAGCCCCATGTGCAAACTTCAGATGCTTTCCTGTGCATCTGCCACTCCCCTGAACAAGAGGAACACTCTGTGATCAAAAAACATCTAAAAATGCCATCTAGATGATGATCTCAGTCTTAAACATTATTAGACATTTATGATTTATACTGATTGCTAAGTTAGAAAGTCGGGATTTCTAACTTCCCAATATTCCTGCCCCTTACAAAACAGAAAACAGTTCTTTAAGGTCTTTTTTTTTTTTTTTTTTTTCCACATTGGATTCCGTCAACTGGTTTTATGTAAAAATCAATGAGGGGAGGGAATGTCCATTACAAGCCAGGCTCTGGGCAAGGCACTTTATATATAATTATCTTATAGACTTGAGGTTAACACCAAGTGCGTGGCAGAGCTGTTTTTGTTGGAGGAGCCCTAATTCTGGAGCGTTGCTCAAAGACCACTAGAGCTGAGGATCCGTCAACTTAGATCGACGGCCAACTAATGCCTTTTTTTTCCCCTTCCTTTGCCAATCGTGTCTCTCTAGGGATCAGTGAAAGAAGAGGTGCGATTTGGCTTTATTTATTCTAAAAACATTCATTCTACAATTATGACAACAATGATAGTATCTAGCATTCATTTAGTGTATTCTCTGTCTCCAGAACTGGGCTAGCTGCTTTTTTATTGTTCCATGATGCAGTTCTGAGGAAACTCTTCAGAGTCCTAGACATATAACTTAATTTGGGGTTGAGGTCACACAACTTGGAAATTACTAATTTTGTTATATCCCTAAGTAAACCAATCTGGTAAACAAAAGGATCTTCAAGTTTGCGATCATCCAATCAAACACAGTAAAACCAGCATTTAGGATAAGTCCCTTACTGAAAAAAGTGATTAAATTTTAAAAGACAAAGTTGGAGAAGAACACTCCTAAGTACTTTTGGTTGAGTATTTTATAAACTAAGGCACAGAGTTTGGTGATTGTAATGGTGACTAGTCCAAAGTCGTGGTTTTTATTCCTGACTTTGTCAGATTCCTTTGTCATCACTTGAATATGCCAATTAAGCCACTGTGCCTTCCTTTTGCATTTTTAATCAAATGAACACCACCAGACAACGTTACCTGGGAGTGCTCAATGGAAGGATAAAACACTCTTAAAAGAATAGGTTATTGTAATCATTTCCTATGTTTGGCTGGTTTATCCTGCTGTCACTGAGGTAGGTTTTCATCTATACATGATAATTCAGTGTAGTTCTGATGGAAAGTTTTTCGTTTTTAATTACCAAAATAATAAGGTGCCCAACCCAATTCTCCTGCTAAGCTCATCAAGAGTGATACAATGGAAAATTTAATACTGACAGGAGGCCTTGTGTTATAAAATACAAGAAGTGGAATGAATCTCAGTGTGCCTAGAAATAGTCTTTCAAATGCTAGTTTTTAAATTTAACAGAAAACATAGATAGAAAAGTTAAAAGGAGATGCTAGGTGGCATTTTTCACTTACCAGGATTAGAAATAATCATAAAAAACCTATCAAGGATATTTTCACATTTATTTATGTCAGAGAGATTAAAGGAGTCATTTTACCTTGCACATAAGGACTGCTTATTAATTCATCTGTAAGACCTAGGAAGGCATTTACTATGTCTACTTTTAAAAATCACAAATTAAAATATCACATCATTTCATTCATTTATGGCAAACTCTCTTCCAATGGTAATATATTTTACTTTTTAAAAAAAGATTTATTTTTTGGTTTGGACAAAAACATTCAATTCAATGATAGTACTTAACACTTTCCCACTTAATCATGTAAGATTTTCTGCTTTAAATACTAATTTTTTAAGTTACTTTCTTCACACCATTGTGTAATTATCTTTCTCTTTGAAAACTACCCAATCAAGAACCACTTTATATAGTTTATATTACAAGCTACACAATTTGCAAATACCTAATTTTCATTTATAGTGAAAAATGAAGTGAAAACTTCTTAAAAATTTTTTCAGCTCAGAGCATAACCATATAAAGTGGTTCCTGATTTTGTTATTAGTATTGAATTAACATGAAACATTATCTCCCTAAATCTTTTCTAATTCAATGCCAAACACACAATAATGCAATATTACCATCTCCAATAAGTGTTAATCCTACTGTATAAGCAGAATGTTTGTCTCGATGTTTTCCTAATTCAACCTTATCGTTTTGATGCATCCTTTCCTCTAGGCACATAGTCTGTTGGAGCAAGAAGGGGCTCCAGAAGCCCTTTAATCTGACCCACTCACTCCTTTTTTAAATGTGGCTTTAAAAACATGAGGCACACTCTTTCAAACACCAGCAATGTGAAGCTACTCAGAAAGAAACCTGAAGTTTGCATTCAAACTTTACCTTTGTAAAATCCCCAACGAATCCCCCACAGCATTCTTCACTCCTTCCTTTCCAGGTTTCAGAAATTTTTCTTTGAAGGTATCAAATGCTTTAAAAGGCATTTTGAAAGGGGGTATCTCCAAGCCGTCAACAGTCAGTCTCGGAAATTGTCATCCTTTCTCATTTCCAGCGTGGGGACCACTCTGCTTTCCTCGATGAACACCTGGAAGTCAGTTCTCATACAGGTGACTACTAAAAATCAAAAAGAAGATGAAACCCAGCCCAAATCTTTCAAGATGAGACAATACCCCCTGCCAAAAAAAGGAGAGGCCAAGTGGTGTGTGACCGGGAATTCGGCCCCTCTCAGCTCCCAGCTCAGCAGCAGCCTGTGGTGCTGTCTCAGGCAGCCACTCTGAGGCTAAGCACAGCCCGGCTCCTGCCCTGGGCTGCAGCTGGAGAAGCTAAAGTGGGCTCCAGCCCACGAGGTGTCCCGAGACCAGCGACAGCATCTGCAGCCTATCTCCAGCCCCTCCTGCTGCTTCAGACCACATTCCCCTCCTGGCTCACTCGGCTCAGCTGTGGCTTTCCCTGAGCGATCCTTTCCAAGGTGATGCCATAGTAACCAGGACAATACCTGCCCCTCGGTCGCTGGGACTTTTAATGCGCTCTTAGCCAGAGCAGGCACCCAGGGCGAAGTGTGTGAAACATTCACAAGTCCTCTGCTTTTCTGAGGTCTGGCCCCTAAGACAGGCTCTCAGCGACCACATTATGGCCTCTTATGCCTCTCGAGGGAGGCGTGAAACACTTTTTCTGTGAGACACCAGTATGGATGTGGTCCTTGGAGGAACACTTGCACTTGAGGAGGCTAAATGCAAAACCCAGGCCACAAACCTCTAGGAGGGCATTTATCTGGTCCTGATCAACAGCAGGATCACTCAAGTTGTGGTGTGTGAGTGCCACTGGGACCACTGAACTGAAGATGACTGAGCAGGTCCTAGAACCTGCTTACTGCTCTTCATCCTCAGGATAAGTCTAAATTCTTTACCATGGCACACAAGGCCCTCTGTGGGGCTCCAGCCTTGTTTCTTGTCACTCAGCTCTTTATGTCAGCTTTTCACTGAATTCAGCAAGCTCCCTATCACCTCTGAGGTTTACTCAGACTGTAGCCTCTGTCTGAATAACTCTCCTCACCCTTCATCTGGGAAAT
This sequence comes from Delphinus delphis, assembly GCF_949987515.2. NCBI lineage: Eukaryota > Metazoa > Chordata > Mammalia > Artiodactyla > Delphinidae > Delphinus > Delphinus delphis. Next base: position 81,275,051 of record NC_082693.1, on the reverse strand, counting down.
GTCGAGGGATTCTTTTTTTTTTTTTTTGGTGGTTCGCAGGACTCTCACTGCTGTGGCCTCTCCCGTTGCGGAGCAAAGGCTCTAGACGCGCAGGCTCAGCGGCCATGGCTCACGGGCCCAGCCACTCCGCAGCATGTGGGATCTTCCCGGACCGGGGCACAAACCCGTGTCCCCTGCATTGGCAGGCGGACTCCCAACCACTGCACCACCAGGGGAGCCCGATGTCAAGGAATTCTTAAGTCTCACAGGGATATCTCTTCCTCTAGAAATCCTCATACACAAAGTTAGGTATCCCTCCTCTGTGCCCCCAAATCACCTGTCCTCCAAGCCAATAGGATCTGGAATGTAGTGGTATAACATAAATCATTGTTGGAGTAGAAATAGCACGTGTTGCTCCCACATTGATAGGCGGCAGGATGACCCCTCCATAAATGATGCCGCCATGAAGAAACAGCCTTCATCTGTGAGGTTCCAGGGCTCCAACCCCCAGCCTGCAGGTGACTGACAAATCCTGTGCTTTAGACCCTCAGATTCCCCCAGAGTCATTTCCACAAGATGAGTCACTGCCCTCTGCAGTCGTAGTCCAAATCCTTCTCCAGGATTTGAACTTAGTTGATATAAATCAGAGCTGGATCCTCCGTAGGTTAAATACTACCACCAATAATAATAATAATAATAGTAATTATTACGGCTAATATTTGTTGAGCTCTCTTTATGGTCCAAACTTTGTGTTAAGCATTGTTTACATATTATCACAATCTTTCCAACACTACTTTGTGGATAGTTAATTGTTATTTTCCCCAACTTCACTGACAGGAAACTGAGGCAAAGAGAGGTTAGACTTGCTATTTCAGATCCACACAGCCTGGCTCCATGCAGTCCTATTCTCATTCTCTGTCTCTGTCTTTGTCTCTGTCTCTGTCTCTCTCTCCTCCTCCTTTCTTCCACCCCCTCCCCCCCCACCACCCCATACTACCTCCTCTGACTTTACTGAGGTATATTTTGCATATCACACAATTCACCTATTTCAAGTGGACAATCAATGATTTTTAGTAAATTTACCATGTTGTGGAAGCATCACCATAAAGCACAAAGGAGGTAGAACATTTCTATCATCCCCCAAATAACCCTCATATTCACAGTTAGTCCCCATCTCCCATACCCCACACTGCCCCAGGCAACCATCAATCTTTCTCTCTCTATAGATTTGCCTTTACTAGACATTTCATATAAATGGCATCAACACACTATATACCATACAATATATTGTCTCTTGTGTCTAGCTTCTTCCATTTAATATGATGATTTTCAGGTTTGTCCATGTCACAACTTGTGTCAGTAGTTTGTGCCTCCTTTTCTGCTTTCTGTGGTATATTTTATTGTATGGACATACCACACCGTGTCTATCCATTGATGGATATTTAGGCTGCTTCCAATCTCTGGCTATTATGAATACAATTGTTAAGAACATTTGTGTGCAAATCTTTCTGTGGAAAAATCTTTTCATTTCTCTTGGGGAAATACCTAGGAGTGGAATTGGTGGACTGTAAGGCAAGTATATGTTTAAACTTTTAAGAAACGGCCAAATTATTTTCCAAAGTGGCAGCACTATTTTACATTCCCAGTGGCATATATGAGGACTCCCATTTCTGACATCTTCACCAATATTTGTTGTCTGTTTTTTTTTTTTTTTGTATAACCATTCAAGTGGGTATAAAATGGTATCTCATTGTGGTTTTAATTTGCATTCCTCTGATGACTAATGGCATTGGCCATGTTGTCATGTGCTTATTTGTCACTGGTGTAACTTTTTTGGTAAAATTTCTATTCAAATATATTGCCCATTTTTAAAATGAGTTTTTTGCCTTATTATTGAGGTGTATGAGTGTATATTCTCAATACAAATTCTTTATCAGATAATACGACTTGCAAATATTGTCTCCCAGTCTACTGTTTGTCTTTTCATTTTCTTTATGCTACATTTTTAAGTGCAAATATTTTAAATTTTGATGGGGTGAGGTCCAATGTATCAGTTTTTGTTCTTACATAGACTGTGTCTTGTAAGAAATCTTTGCCTAAACTGAGGTCCTGAAGATTTTCTCCAATTTTTTTGTCTTCTAAAAGTTTAACTAGGCAAAGACCATGTGAATCTCTTTTAAGGGTCAATGACTGCTAGGAGCACAAACCTTTTCTGCAGAATGTATTGCTCATGACACACACCTGAATCTGCAAAGGCTTTTTTGGCAGTGATTTAGATGTTTGATGATAATAATAACTAACACTTATGGAACACCCTCTAGGTGCCAAACTTTATGCACTTAACTCATTTAATCCCCACAACGACTCTCTCAGGTAGGTACTGTTTTTATACCATCTACAGATGAGGAAACTGAGGCACAGAGAGTTTAAGTCAACTTACTCAAGTTCGCACAACTAGGAAACTAGGCAGAGACGGGATACAGACCCAGGAAGTCTGGCATCAGAGCCTGAACTCCTAACTTCTACACTAGAGCTGTGGATAATAGACACAAGAAAATATAAAGCCAGACTTTCCAGAACCGAGGCTCGTTTTATTCATTTGTTCCTTCTCATGAGGGCCTACTATGTGGCAGGCCTTTTTGAGACACTGGTGGTATAGGCTGAACTGTGATATTTCCCTTAAAGAAACAAACCAGAAAATGAATGAGTCCATATGGTGTGGTGAGTGACACATGTGGTAGTGGGAGCAAAGGTAAGGACACCTAAATTAGCTTCCTAAGGGAGTGGGAGAGGGTTTCCTAGAAGAGGGGATGATAGTATAAGCTTTCAGGGATGAAAGAGCGAGGCAAACTAAAGAAAAAAAATGTAGGAGCAAAAACTTGCATGAGAGAGCATGGCGCCTGGGGGAAATTTGCATAGTTTCAGAGAGTTGGGTGAGTTTACCATGTGGTAGAAAACAAGACTGGAACAATGATCATGAGCTTTATATAATTTAGTGGTTACAGAAGAGCATTAAAATATGTGCTCCCCATCGCAAAGTAACAAATACAGCAAAGATAGATGAAATGATGTATGGAACAGAAACCCCTGAGGGCCATGAAACTAAAGCTTTGGTCTATGCTTAGGATATGTAGACTGAATATGCATTAGAAAAAAAATCCAGCCATTGCATGTACTCGATGACTTCCCATCATCCTGTACAGAAAGAGCCTCTTCCCTAGAGAAAATAAGATTGACTAGGACATCTTTAGAGGTGATTGCCCAGAACATAGCAATTCCTCATTCTCAGGGAACTTCCCTCTCACTACCACCCCCCCTCCTCTTTTATGGAGACAGGCCCCCCAAAGTCCTGTATATACTATAATGTTTCCCATCTCCTCTGACCACTGTTGGATGGACCAGCGATGGGCACCTGCACTGTGCTGAGCCAGTCAGATGCCAAATTTTCCTGTAATTTAACTTTAGAATTGAAAGACTGCTAGTTAATCTTGCAGAACCCTGGAACTGTAACTGGCGGGGGGAGGGTTACATTCACATTATGGACTGGAGATGGAGAGAACACTGGTCTGGCAAAGAGTAAGAGGAACGAAACACAATGAAACTTTAGCAGGCTGAGGATGTCTGTTTCTAATGGCCTTCCAATTCCTGTTTGTCTAGACCCAGCTGTCCTACCCTTGGGTTTCATGAATTACCCAATCCTTATAACAAATTGCCCTCCTTTTAGTTTACTCTAGCTAAGATAGTTTCTGCTCCTCACTGATAATCTTGACTTTATCAATGATTTAAAACCCAAGAGATAAAAAACCCAAAGGTTTTTGCTCTGGCTCTATTAGATGAGAAATGAAGATAAGAATGACAGTTTACCTCTTATTAGAAATATTGAAAGTCAGAAGACAATGGAATAATCTCTTTAAAAAATAGGGAAAAAATTGTCAACCTAAAATTATATACCCAGTGAAAATACTAATAAAAATTTAAAGTAAAATAAAAACATTTATTTGATATTTAGTCCTGAAATCCTGAAATGCCAATAGTGCCTGTACCTAACACCATGAGGGCAAGCCTGACCGTCCAGTTCAATTTTAGGTAGGACTCCAGTCTCCCAACAGTGAAAAAAGTGGATCTCATAAGCTGGTTGTTAGCCAAGTCATTCTAATCTACATAGACAAAAAAAAAAAAAAATATATATATATATATGTGTGTGTGTTTCTGTGTGTGTGTGTGTGTGTGTGTATGTATATATATACACATATATATATAATTTGTTCAAGAAAATAGTTTCATCAAACCCAATCAAAGTGTTAGGTGGAGAATTTTAAACAGGCTCAAAGCTAATGACCTAATTATTCACCTTTTAGGATAAGAAACTTCATAAGGAAACAGAGGTAATGAAGAAAATTAATCTTTCTGAGGCTCCTTCTCTCCTGAATTCTGTGGCAGCTTTTCTGAGCCCCATTCTACACCCCAATTCCATACTCCTCTCCCCCTGTCCCCAGAACATACTAATACCAACATAAAACTTTCTATTTTATCCAGTATTTCTCCCAATCCTTTAAAATTTGTATATTGTTGATAACTATCATTAGTACTAATCTGAACGTATATAAAACTTGATTTTTTTCACTGCACTTCTATTTTTGACATTCTTTTATTAATAGTCAAATGTGCATACAGCACGTTCAAGTATCTCATTTGATTCTCCCAACCACCTGTGTAACAAATAATCAGGTAGAGAAACCAAGACTCAATTTTGCCCAAGGTAACCTGGCCAGTAGAATGTGGAGATTGGGGACTAGGTCCTTAAACCCATTTCCTGAGCTTGTGTCACCACAATACACAGTACATTGTGATCCTATAAGTCCCACTTTGGGTACTAAAGACTGCCTTTAACATAACAATTCAGGAAAGATGTATTCAGAATCCTTGTGTCTTTAAAAATGTCACTGAGCACCTAATTACTGTCGGCCCTCCGTATCTATGGGTTCTGCATCTGTGGACACAGAGGGCCAATAAGGGACTTGAGCGTCCCAGAGTTTGGCATCCTGTGGGGGTTACCGGGGGGGGGATGGCTAGAACCCCCCCCCACACAGATACAGAGGTGTGACTGTATAGGTAAGCTTGTGATAGTAAGAGTGAAATTTTTAGAAATAAAACAGGGCGCTGTTTTTTGAGATTACATACTAATCTGTTTGCTTTCACTAAAAAGTTCCACCAAAAAATAGGGCAAACCAATAGCAAAATAAAGAGAATTTAACATATAACACTGACGTACCAGCCCCTGGATTAAAATTGCCACCATCCACCCAAGGCTGATAATAAGACCACCCTTCTAAGGGGAGGCTAATGGGTACCTTTATCCCATTCTGCAGTCATTGCTTCCTTATCTGTCTTGCTGACTTGAGTTTCCTGATCTCATTTCATACTCACAAGGGAGAATGAAAAACTAGAAATGACAAAGTAGAATGACCAAACAGATATTATCTCCATTTTACATATTAGGAAACTGAGGCTCAAACTCAAGAAGTTACACAGTCACATAGTTTTTGGTTACATAGCTACAAAGTTACATAGTTTTTTGGTGGAGCCAGGATTTAAACCAATTAATTACAAATGCTCACTTCATTATACAGCACTGTTTCCAGCCCACAATAAAGCATAGTTAGTCCCATTACATTTCAGCTCACTGTGAGCCGGGTACTGGAATTCAATTAATTTGGCTCTATGTTCCTAAGTTATAGGAACATAATTTTATACCATTATTAAATAAATGTGTCTATAATTCTTTGCAAACATAAGGTTGCCTACATGGACACCCTAGAAACATATCAAGTTCTATTTTCAGTTCATCACTGTAACTGCTTAAATATTTTTCCCAATTAATGAAAATTAAAATTTTTCCCAATGAAAAACATTTCCCAAATTTTCCCTATTAATGAAAACTTTAAATAAAGTCAAACAATCAAAATATGGAAATATAGGATGTCTTTACACAGCATGGAATAATTTGAGTATTTTGTATTTTTCATAGAAGAATTTACATGAATTCCTTATATTTATGAAACACTTTAACTTCACTCTTCACTGCTCCTTTGAGGTTATAAGTACCTAGAGAATGAGGTTGGGCAGACTATTCCACTTTACTGTTGAAACCAACGGGCATGGAGAAGACAAGTGTTGTATTTAGTTTTTTTGAGGTTTGGGGCAGAACTGAAGCAGAAATCACACCCACCTACTCATCTTCTGGCTGTCACTGGCTGCCTTTAACAAATTATTAACCTTTTATCTTGGAGAATCCCACTCCCAGAGCCCCCAGCACAAGACACTTGATGATCAATTTTTGAGCCTGTTTTCTTGCTATAAAGATAATTTATTTTTCTTTAATGTGTTACTTCCTGTTATATATTGGTATATATTGGCTCAGACAGTCTGAAATCCTTACTTCTGAGTAACTGGGGAACTACTGGTTCATTTCATCCAGTATTATTACAGTGTGGAAATATGTTCCAGTTTTGCTTTACACACCATGAAAGTTGACTTAAAAATAAAAAGATTCAAGGATATCTTAGATTGTGTCCAAGATAGAACACAGAAAATCTGATAATTTAATAAATGCAGTTGGATAATAATAAAGAAACCTGAAAATGTGAGAGAAAGTCAAGATCAGAGAGTATATTTTGGAGGATTTTTCACCACCTTAATTTTTCTTGAAAGCACAAATGAAATCCAGAGTGTCCAGATAATTTCAATACATGAAGTAGAGAACAGGGTTCACATATCTAGGGCATCAAGAATCAAGATGGAACAAACCTACACACCTTCGACAAGTATTTCCTGTGAGGTCCTATCCTTCTCATAGACTCAATATTACAAGCCAGACATCAATCTATCACAGTCTGTCAGTTTTCAAAAATGTACATGAAAAGGAGCTAATGTAATGGACTATTACTTGGGAGATAGTGACATCTCCTGGTGGTTTATAGACTAAATTTATTTATGCCAGACATTTTTTCCCCCAGAAGCCAGCCACTGTTTTACGTTTTTATTTTATTTTTCGGGATCTTTGTTCCCTGGCCACAGATTGAACCCGAACCCTGGCAGTGAAAGAGCGGAGTCCTAACCACTGGACTGCTAGGGAATCCACCAGCCACTGTTTTAAAGTAGGTTTATTAAACTCACACGTGTGGATTCTTAAATTTCTGAAATGTTCAACGAAGCATAAATTACTTTAAAAATAACAATATTCCTCACTTATTTTATTTCTTGTGTTGGTGTCATCCCTGGCTTACTCAGCCAACATTAATTCCACTTTTCCTGGTCATCAAGTCATTTGACCAGACTTTCCTTAATTCAAGCAATTTTCATGTAATCTCAGAATTCAAAAGGACCTTGGGAGTTACCTACCCTAATCCTTTCCCCAGTGTGTCCAGCTTAATTTGGGAAAATGTAATTCCTAACTAATCATTTGATAGCATCAAAAACAATTTTTAAAAGGCTCCCTGCAAGGTTGAGCTCAGGGCCCATCTCCTCTAAAGAAGTCTTCCCCACTCCCCTAGCCTAGGTTGGCCGTCCCTATGTTAAGATTTATCACAGCATATACCACACTGTCCTGTAATTGTCAGCTTACTCAGCTACCTTTTATAACCACAGTGCAAATTCCTTAATGACATGGCCTACATCTCATTACTATTTGTGTCCCAAGAATCTCATAGCCTATAACCTATTTTTGGCTTGTTTTTTGAAGAATAAACGTATTCAAATCACGCACGGTGAGGTATCTGCTCTTCATTCAAGTGGATATTATTTTAGAGGCCTATGTCCATCATAAGCCAGGTGAAGATATCTATCGAGTACTTACAGTATGTCAGGAGCCTTGTCAGGTGCTTCACACACGTTTATTTCATTTAATCCCAATGAGTCTGTAAGACGTGATCCTCATTTTATAGCTGAGAAAACTTATTCTGGTCAGTTGGTGAAAGAGACAAGATTTAAACTCATTCATTCCATATACTTATTTACACTTTACCTTGTTCCAAAATGAGAATTTCTAAGAACATAATACAAAACTTTTTTTTAAATGGAAATCAGAGCAAAGGAGAAATAAGAATTTTAAAAATCAGATAAAGCCAGAAGTACTGAACAATGCATACTATTAATGTCCTATATATTTGCTACAGATGGACTGCAAATTTGCCTGAACCTCCAAGCTGTTAATATGTGATTTGCTCCATTACTCAGACTTTAAAAGATAAGGGCAAACTAGTTGCTTAGAAGCACATTTACTCCTGATCTGAAACCTGAAGTTTCTCCTGTGGATCCTCAAAGAAACTATTTTATGTTAGAGTGAACTAGCGTCATCCTTGGCATGAATATGTTTCATAATACAGCCCAAAGCCAAGTGCAGTAACAGAAACTGATGTGTGGCCAAAATAACGCAACCCAGGCACAAAGGTCTCCACAGTGGGTTTAATTTCATTCAGAATTTCTAAAGAAATGGATGGATTACTCAATTTTGGGCCTCCTCCACAAAACTTTCTCAAAAATGAGGTTTTGAATGTTGGGCAATAGAGAGTTAAATGTTGTTCTCTGACAAGTATCTGGGTACAGATATCATTGCTGATTAGGGGCAGGTCTGTATGATCACTGGAGCTGGGGATAAAGATGCCATCCCCTTCTGACACTGGAGCAGTCTAAGGAGAATACCACTCAGTGAGAGGCCTTTCCATCTCTCCACAAAAGTGATCTTAAGAGCACCCACTGTTAGAGACAAGATTTTCTTAAAAACTATTTTGGATCTGTTCCAACTGAACAAACGTGTAAAGCAACCCATCCCACCTCCATAGAGCATAAATGCTATAATTTTAGCTTGAAATTTCCAAAAAAATATGCCCCCCACCAAACCCCAACTTTATCTGGCTCCAAAGTCCATGCACTCTATGCTCCTAATACGCCCGTGGACAAGCCCCACATTTGACTTTTGTTTGATCATTGCATTTAGTAAAACTGGCAGGGACTCGGAAGGGACCTGCATGAATGCTGATTCCTACATGCAAACTCTGGACATTAGAGTCTCATTCTCATATGAAAGCCAAGGCCACCACAGAAAGAACATATATCCAAAATACAGGGAAAAAAAAAGAAAGATGAAAACTGGAACTGCTCAAATAGGTATAGAGTAGCTAAATTATATTTCCACTCAAGGCACATTTCAAAAGAACTTTTAGAAAGGAAAGTTTTAATATAGGCTACATATATACAATTCCCTATAGCTTTTGTTAGCAGCACATATATCCATCCTATGGCCCCATTTTTTTTTTTTGGACAACTTTTTATTTTTTACTGAGGTAAAATTGGTTTATAACATATCAGTTTCAGGTGTAAAACTTAATAATTCAATTATTGTATGCACTAAAAAATAATTACAATAATAAGCCTAGTTAATATGTGTCACATTACAATTGACCACCTTCACCCATTTTGCCCAACTACCCCAATCCACTTCCCCTCCGATAACCACCAATCTGTTCTCTGTGAGTTTTGTTTTCTTTTTTCCTTTGTCTTTTAGGTTCCACATAAAAGTGAAATCATACTTGTATTTGTCTTTGTCTGACTTATTTCATATTGGCCCCATTTTTAAATGGCTTAATAGACTGAGGAGTCTTATCAGTGCAGGTAAGCTTAGGAGACAAAACCAGACATTTGAACAGGGAAATTTTAATGAATTGTCAACTAGTAGAAGTTACTAGTCCTTTTATGCCTTTAAAAGGCATAAAAAAGGACTCTAAGGAGTTCAGAAGTAGCAGTTGCAAAAAAAAAAAAAAAAAAAAGGCAGCTACTACCTCTAGGCTAGGAGAAAGTAAAAAGAAAATTAAGAAACTAAAGACTAGGAGAGGCTCTCTTCCCCACTCCAATCCCTCAAGCTGAGCGCCTTCTTTGGCGAAGGCGTGGTTTCCACAGGTACATTCAGCCACCAGTGGTGAAGACATTTGTCAGAGGGCCAGAGTGGGAGACAGCTGCTTGAGGGAGTGGCCGAAAGCAGCCCACTGGAGCTGCTCCCAAGTGGGGGAGTGTGACTGAGGCACAGCTGGGGTCCTCTGCTGGGGCTGCCGGGCTCCTGCAGTGAACAAAAATGGAGAAGCAGAATCCAGAAGTGACTTCTTACTGCTATTGCTTTGCAGTGCCACTTCAGGACCCTCTACCGACGAAGCCTAACATTCTGCCAAGCTGGCAAGGGAGATGCGTTTACAGGATCCAGCTCGAGTATCACAAAGCAGGGCAGAGAAGGATGGATTTGGAGCTGGGAGACAGTAAACTGATAACTGCCAGAGTTCACTCTTTTGGCGTCTGACCTTCCATATATACCTACATATCTAACACAGGAGCTACTGGCCACACGTGGCTATCAAGTACTCAAAATGTGACCAGCCTGAATTGATATGTCCTAAGTGTAAAATATACACTGGATCTCAAGACTAAGTACAAAAAAGAATGTAAAATATATCATTAAATTTTGTATCAATTCATGTTGAAAAGATATTTTGGCTCTATTAAGTTAAACAAAATATATTATTACAATTAATTTCATCCATTTTTACTTTTTTTTTTTTTTTTTTTGCAGTACGCGGGCAGAGCTCTCACTGTTGTGGCCTCTCCCGTTGCAGAACAACAGGCTCCGGACGCGCAGACTCAGCGGCCATGGCTCACGGGCGCAGCTGCTCCGCGGCATGGGGGATCTTCCCGGACCGGGGCATGAACCCGCGTCCCCTGCATCGGCAGGCAGACTCTCAACCACTGCGCCACCGGGAAGCCCCATTTTTATTTTTTAATGTGGTTACTAGGAAATTTTAAATTACGTATGTGTTCTGCACTCCAGGTAGTTAAGTCCTCTCTGAGTGGCTAGAGCAACCTGGCTGCTTTGGATAGAAGTTTCTAATATCTAACAAGCTCCATTTTGGTGAAATGGCTTTTTCCACTATGCCACCCCCTCCTCAAGGTTATATGCTTTAATTCTACTACATGTCTGGGTACTGCAAGCACTGCTAACCTGGCTCCCCCAACCATCTCATCCACAATTCAGAGAAACAGCCCAGAGGCTGATTTTGACCACGAACATTTCCGTTCTATCATCTCCCTCTTCCTCTTCAATGCCAATTTTTCCAATGTAAATACATTTATGGTACCAAATAAGTACTGAACACATAATACTTACTATATTAAACCATTTTGACAAAAGCAACTCCAGAATTCATACAATAAAAGATATAATGGTAGAAAGCATGGGATTGCAGATCAGAAAAAAAAAAAAAAAAATCTAGCTTCTATTCCTGGCTCTAACTTTCTTGGGTTAGGGCATGTAAATCTCTGACCCTCTGTTTCTACATCTGCATGGTGTTGAATTATTTCAGTTTTACTCAAACTATATCATGAAGTCTTGTTAGGGATTGTAACCAGTTTTTTTTTTTTTTTTAATTAGTAGGATATAATAAAAAAACAGAGTACACTATATGTATCAAAGATTTTCTGAAACTTTTGTTTCAGGTATAAATTTCATATACTGGGTTTGTAATGTAAGATATATTTCTTACTGAGTGTCACAGTTATAGCTTGAAAGCCAGCAACATAAATAATCTCTTAAGATCCTATACAGTTTGAATTCTTACAGATTTGTTTTGTTCTAAAATTATTTCAAGACCAGTAAATAACAAAGCATGAAATCACAACTTAATGTGGAAAGTTTCGTCAAAGCCGAAATTTATTTGGTGCATACTCTGTGCTTGCTATCAGGTACTTTCACATATACCTTTTCCTTTAATATGTAAAAGCAACCATGTGAGGTATTTTACAGGTTAAAAAACAATAACAAAAACCTATTTCCTTAACTTATTCAGGTGAAAAGAGGGTTATAAGCGTTCCAAAATAAAAACAAAACAAAACAAACAAACCCCAGCCAAGTACACAGTCTATTTCCATTTCTTTTTATGCATCCTCTAAATATATCACACACTTTAGCATTAGGAGAATAAAGAACCAATTCAAATAAAAGGGAATCTTTCTTGTAATTTTTGTCTACAGGTGCTTTTTAACCTACTAACTTTCTACTCTAAGCCCAAGGGACTTAAAATGCCATCAATATCTACCATAATTTTAAGGTGATCTATCTAGTACTTTGAAAATTTTGTTCACAGAGAGATACAAGCCTAAAAATAGCACTATTTTTTAGAGGCAGTTTCACAACAGAAAAAGGCAATGGTAACAGTTCGAGTGATAGAAATGATTTAAACAAAATACCTTCAAGAAAGTAAGAAAAAAGTGTAGAAAATCTTCTAAAAATGTAGCATCGTTACCTCAATGAATGAACAAATTTCAAGATGTGAAAATTACCTAAGAATCACGTATTTTTTCAAATAATCTATTTTTATATTTAGAAGTTCAAATTATATAAATTGTTCTATTAAGTTTTCCTTCTAATTAGGAGTTCAACACTGACAAAGTTATTTTACAAAATAAAAAGCAATTTCCTAATGAACTGTGACTACTGAATTGTTACAAAGAAAAATTCTTCAATGTTAAGCAGTTTTATTCCTTATGTAAACTTTTCTCAAGATAGATATTGTGTTACGAACGAGACAAATAATCAGGTGCAGGTATGAATGTATTTGCCAAAAACATCTGCTCTTCCTACTGCTTTTCATTTCTTGGAAAAGTTTCTTTAGCATTCCTATCAGTCCTTCTCCTAAAACCATGTAACAAAATACAGCTCATACAGAAACCAGATGTTAAGCTGACTTTTTATTTTTTAACATACCCTCTTATTGAATGCTGCCAGCAATATTATCAACTTACATTTTATAATCAAGTACTGTATGTTCAGTGTGTGTATACGTATTTTTTCAATGAATAAATGTAGTGTCAGCACACTAAACTTCATATGACTTATTTTAAATGATTGCTGGTTTCAGATAATTAAAAACCACAAACTCTATGGCTGCGATTATAATACATTTATAGTTCTCTGAAAGATCAGTTTAAAGTTATAACATAATGATGGAATATAACGAAATACAAATGACATCTATAGCATAAGATTCCATGGTTGACTAATCAGCAAATCAAAGAAAAATATCAGAGGAAGGCCTTGAAAAAGAAAGCATGTTTCCTGTTAGAAGAATTTATTCTTTCTTTCCTAAAAATGGCTAATTATGGACATAAAAATGTCTGAACAAAGGGTCCTGAAACTCCTAGAGAAGATTTAAACTTCAGATGCAGTAACTGACGAAGTCAGACGTTATCATAACGTATCAAGCTGAAAATTAATCTTTTAGTAGCCAGAAGATACAAGTGCTCATTTTTAGAGAAGTAAAGTTTATTACATTTGAAACAATACAGCAGAAATCTCAAAAGTATACTCATTAAATATAGTTTAATTCTTACAAATCTCCTTTTGAAAATGCAATTCATATGTGCTGCAACCTCAGAAGTTTGAATTCAAAATGAAATATGGAGGCAGTAGTCAGGGAAAGCACATCAGAGGGCTTTGTCAAATATCTGTACAAATCAGTACCTACCTCTTCTGTCTGTGATACAGTAGGAAAAAAAGTGATTCTAAACATATCCAAGTAAATGCAGAAAAAAACATTACTATTTGAGGCAGACCATGCTAAAATATAATTTACAATGATTAGTTTGCATTTTTGATAGTTAATAATGCCTTAGTTTGAACCAATGAAATCAAGGTTAAGTTAAATTCTGCAGTATTTGCTCAGTCTTTTGCACTAAACATTAGTTCATCTGAGAAGTAATAAGATTGGAAAAGCAAATGACCCGATCCTTTTCGTTAGGCTTATCATTTTCTCACTCAGTCACACTAAAGGCAAACAAATCAATACAGCATCAAGATTTTTCACATAGTAAAAATGAAGACTAATGACTTGTGAAGGCAGACTGTGTACCATGTAGTATTTAACAGATGAAACTTGCAATTACCATCAACTCAATTTTTTAAATAACACCAAGATTTACAAGCCAAAATAAACATTTGGTTTAAAAATTCTGCTATTCAAGATACTCAGGTGTCTTTTTTTCTCATTGAGATTGATATGGGTTGGGTCTTTTAAAAACCTGAAGAGGAGTTGGTAAGAGGAAAAAAATCCTCAAGGCTTTAAAAACCTCAACTGTTAAAGAGTCCATACAACTACTATGCTGGCATGACAACAGGTTTTTTTCTGTCAGACAAGACCATTTACTTTCCCACAGAAGTACTTCCTCCAAGCCAATTATATAGATGTAAATCAGCTTACCCATGATTAAAACTGAAGTGATCCTTCAAAAACAGGAGCATGACACCTCACCCAAAAAGATCTTTTAAGTCACTGCTAGCTGAACTGCTACTGGTCATAGTAGGTGGCGGCTGTGCAAAGTTCTGCGGGTTAAAGAAAGGATTAGTCTGCACACCGAAGGCAGACTGTCCTATCATGCGCGTCTGTGCTCCCATTACCGAACTGCCCACACCTGGAGACCCTTGAGCAGGCACAAACTGATTAAGCCACTGATTCGGTTTCTGTTGTGATAACTGGTTCATGCTAACTTTGGGTTTCTGAGGGCCAAAGAGATTATTAAGAGCAGACATATCTGTGGGTCTCTGCTGAGTCAGCTTCGTACCAGCAGGAGGAACACTCACAGCACTGAAGTTTGGCAAAGTGGAAGGTGTTCCCAATGTCATCTTGGCCACTCCAGGTGCGCTTGGACTGCTGAAGAAGTTCTGGTTTGTATTAACTGGCACATTGAATCCTGAAGTCTGAAAGCCCATGTTGGCATTTAGGCCGTTTGTTAAATTTCTCTTTGTATTATCAATTGGTGTAGAAAACATCATACCAAGGCCCGTGGAAGGAACAGAAGTGAAGGTACTTGAAGAAGAAATTTTAGGGGTACTAACAGAAAGACTGGTCAAAGATGACATATTATCCATCAATGTGTCTGTCAGGTCCTTAGTCTGAAAAATATGAGGAAATTACTTTATCTCCAAGAATTCCAAATTACTTAAAAATTAGTAAACATTTGATAAATTTTATTATAAAAGACAGTTAAAATTAAGCTCAATAGTCTACACTAAGACAGCAAACCACAGCTCACAGGCCAAATCCAGCCTGCCACATATTTTTGTAAGGCTTTTTAAGCATGAACATTTGTAATCAATCTGATGATAGGGAACCCAACTCTGAACTCCAATTAAATGAAATGTTGTCTCCCTCGCTGCACCTCCACCAAAAAACAGAATTGCATTTTCTCATTAGATCTGTATTACAGACAAGGATACTCTATTATTTTTGTATTTTGAATTTCATCAAAAGTTTGTGGAAATTTATTTTCTCTATTCTAAGTACCTACAAAATACTTTATTTTTGCCTCTTGGCTCACAAAGATTTTTCCCAGAGGAAGAAATTTAATGATTAAGAGGCAACAACAACAACAACAAAAAAATAATTTAAAGAAAGCTTCTAAGATAAAGTAATTTCTGCAATCAGCAATAGTGTAAACTTTCTATCAGCAGAGACCTTAATCACTGCTCTAACACCAGCACCTAGAACACTGCCTGGACCATAGCAGGAAATAAATACTGGTCAGGACATACAGGTAAGTGTTCCTAAATCAAGTCACAAACATGACTATAACAAAAAAGCTAAAAATTGAAAATTACTTTTTGCTCAAAACTACATAAATGCATGAATATAATATTCCTGGTCATTTCAAAGTGAGCAGCGTTGAATTAGTACCATAGACCTAATATTTTTTAAGAACCCTCCCATTAATCTAGCTTCCTCTTTGTTGGTAACAAGCACTATTACAAAACATATATTAGGCAGGCTACTGAGGAGTTGTTGGAAAATTCTTGACGCCCATACTTCTTAGAAATTACACATTAAAGTATTTTCTGAAATACATTTTTATAAAACACTAGTAGGTAGACTAAGTTCTATACTACCTTACTCCTTAAGAGTAGTATGCCTTATATATGGAATTCTAAAAAGTGGTACTGATGAACGTAGTGGCAGGGCAGGAATAAAGATGCAGACGTAGAGAACAGACTTGCGGGGAGGGGGGGAGCTGGAATGAAGTGAGAGAGTAGCACTGATGTATACACACTACCAAATGTAAAATGGATGGCTACTGGGAAGCTGCTGCATAGCACAGGGAGATCAGCTCGGTGCTTTGTGACAACCTAGAGGGATGGGACAGGGAGGGTGGGAGGGAGGCTCAAGAGGGAGGGGATATGGGAATATATGTATACATACAGCTGATTCACTTTGTTGTACAGCAGAAACTAACACAACATTGTAAAGCATTTATACTCCAATAAAGATGTGGAAAAAAAACTGTAGTATGCTTGAATTATGCAAAAGAAATGAACTCTGACCTGCTTGACTGGAGCAACAGGTGTGTGCACCTGGGGTTTAAGAGGTTGCTGGCTTTTCAACTTCTGTGCCTGCTCCTGTTCTTTTGCCAATTTTTGTTTTTCTTCAAGTGTAAGTGATGCCTGAAAACAAAACAAAACCAAAAAACTCAACTGACAACTTTCATAATTCCATTTGTAAAACAGAAGATTTCTTTTTGGTATGTCTGACAATACCAAGTAGTTTACAAACTACTCCTGTATTGGTGATTGCCACAGCGTAAGTTATACTTTGAATTACGGTAAAATTTAACTTTAGGTAGAAACTCACAGGATCCCTGCTAAACTATTTCCAGTATGAAAATAATAATAAAATTATTATTTTAAAACCATTCATTAGAATCATCTTTTTCCAGACAATGAGAATATGACTAGGTGATATCATTTTATAAAATTGGGAGATTCTAGCTCACTCTAAAAATATTTTAGAAACTCATCAAAAAGCTAAGTAAAAAGGAAACAACTTTTTTTTTAACGTGAACAATTCCTTTCACTGCTAATGTCTGCATCAAATTCAACATCTGTCTTTTTCTTATATCAACTTTGCCAACCTATAAGCTCGCAGTATGTCCTATTAACAAATTTTGTAAACCACAATGTCTAGTAGTTCCTTGGCTCTACACATACAGGTACTCATATCTGTTGAATAAACAGAAGACAACTGCCCTCAGCAGAAATTCAAAACTGACATATTTTTTATATCGGATGCTAACCAACATTTCGATTGGAAAGTATCATTTTAAAGTTTGTTATTCAAAATCAGAATCAGAGAAGAGACACTGTAGAATTTATCAAGGGATGTGACCGGCAAAGTACAGTAGAAAGGACAAAGAGGTCAGGCAACCTAGAAATGTTACCAACATGGGAGACTGAATAATAAAGAAAGTTAAAAATCTTAAGCATGTTTATTCTCAACATGAGTCAGGTCATGCATGACCCACTGATAACTTTTAAATTTCATAAAGATAATTAAAGAATGTTTCTTATTAAGCTAAATAGTATTTCCCAACAAAAATATGTGGTTTTAGAAGTTATATAATATAAATACGAGTACTAAAAGAACAGTAAAGACACTTACTCTTTTATGTTTATTCTGTAACCCATCCTCTTTATTTTCTGATTCACCACCAGTCAGAAGGTCTGCTCCAATGTTGTTAAAGACTTTGTCAATATGCTGAAATACCAAAAGTGAACCAGCTGAATGACGTGCAAGATTGTGATTTTACTGCTTAAAGATCAGAGGCCCCCGAAATGGAGCACACTATCAAGCATTTTTTTTCAAAAATTAGAATAATCTAAATATCTTCTTACCTGAGACCCAACATTTGTAACTTTTGTCTCCTCAGAAGCATTCATTTGATTTCCTATATCCAAAGATCTGTGAGAGAGTTGAGTTATGACAAAGCAATAAAAAGAAATGTATGTTTTAAAAATACTTGTACTAAAAATAGTTAATCCACATGGAATTTACTACAATCTAAACAAACTGCAACTTCATTCTTTAAGGAGAATCATAATCTCTTTCGTTATTTACTACTATTAATGTCTGCTTGCTCCCAAAATGTACATTTGTACACATGTCTTTTTTTTAAAGCTCAGCATTTGAGATTTACTGGAGAACTTAGTGTCATAAAACCGGGCAAGCATGGTTCTTACCATAGGAGAGTTTACAGCTCACTGAGAGACAAGATATGATATGCGAACTTAATGTGATTAAGTTCAGAATCTGTGATTCTAACAATAAATGCTATAATCACTGAATAAGTGATGTGGACAAGATCTATGCCTTGAAAAACAGGTAAGATATAGATAGGAAGGAGAAAAAGAGAATACATAGAAAATTTCTCTCTGTTGTAGTTTTTAAAGATTATTTTCCAGGGTTCCTAAGTTAATATAGTCAATCCATTAAACATGATAAATATATACATCACAGAATACTTAGTGCATACAAAGAGCTATTTCACATCATTCTACACCTTGTGTATTTATTTCCATAAAGCTTTCATCTTACACAGGAGCAGAACCTAAAAAGTTTCTTTTGGGGGACTTGGCTCATGATTGATACCAATTTTGCTGATTTTCAGATGTCTTTGACTCAGGATTAAACTTTAACAGGCATCCTAAAATCATGTTTTGCCTCTGGAGCAAAGAATATAGTGGAGATTTGATCATAAAAACTGGCATTTTCCACTGAAAAATTTTTACCCTTCCCCTCTTCCTTTGAATACTAGTATTTTGCAAATAATTGAGAAAATCCTCCCTAAAAACAAACAAAAAAAGAGGTACACACTGTGGTACTACATATGGAATGAATTCTCTATAACTGTTTCTGGGGTTAGAGAAAAAAGAAGGAGAAATCAAAACACCAGGATTTCACAGATTTGAAAAATATTTTTAAGTGGTGCTCTTGGCAATCAGCACCCTGAGTTTACAATGCCAGTAACTAATGTGACAAGAGATTTTCTTAGAAACAGAATTTTCTTTATGTAGAGAAAATGCTAGGGTTACATCCTATTATGCTTCTGTATTCAGAAATGACATCAGATTTTCAACAACATTCTAAACTCAGTTCAACTTAATATGTTGGAAAATTTTTATATGCTTTACATATAGTCAAATTGAAATCCTTCGGAACATATGTATATATATATAACTGATTCACTTTGTTATAAAGCAGAAACTAACACACCATTGTAAAGCAATTATACCCCAATAAAGATGTTAAAAAAAAAAATGAAATCCTTCAATTTTTCTAGTCCGTATTCTAGAAAATCAACCATGACATAACTTTGATGTCACTCCTGGACCATGTGCAATTCATATGCAACCTACTTACTTCTGCTGTTCTTGCATTATATGAAGTTGCTCCAGTTTAGTCTTATGTTCAGACTCCAATCTATTAAGCATCTCTTTTATGACGGAAATGAAGGAATTGAACTGGTGTAATAAGAAATTGATATGGTTATAATGTTTCAAGTTAGCCACAAAGGTAATCTAATAAAATAATTCAACAAGTCATTCATAATATTCTCTATTTTTATCAGAATATGACCCACTCATAGCACTGATGACATAAGAATAGTACATTTTAGCTCAATATATCATAGCAAGCTTTTACAGTATCTCTGTATGGTGGTGATATAGTTGATGAGACTTTTAAGTTCCAGAAAACATGTTCTCAATAAGTTTTATATCCTAACAGCTATTATTCAGCAGTCTTATATAAATTCAACTCCAGCAGTTATTACATATTGATTTTTCTAGACTAATCCAAAAATGACCATCTAAATTTGTGCATATCTGAAAACAATCTGCTTAATAATGCATAAAAAATTACTCTTTATTCAAATCATTGTAAAAATGACGTTTGGCTAAAATAAGCCTGTTTTCTAAAAAGTTAGTAGAAATATTAAATATACATAATCTAACTTCCAAATAATTAAAATTCATAAAGTATATCTAATTTAAAGTTAAACATAGTTTAAGCTTTGGTTAAACTTTACATAATAATTTTTAAATTTATTTATTTATTTGTTTGTTTGTTTTTGGCTGCATTGGGTCTTCGTTGCTGCACGCGGGCTTTCTCTAGTTGTGGTGAGCAGGGGCTACTCTTCATTGCGGTGCGCAGTCTTCTCATTGTGGTGGCTTCTCTTGTTGTGGAGCACAGGTTCTAGGTGCGCAGCCTTTGGTAGTTGTGGCTCGCGGGCTCTAGAGCGCAGGCTCAGTAGTTGTGGCTCACGGGCTTAGCTGCTCCCCGGCATGTGGGATCTTCCCGGGCCAGGGCTCAAACTCGTGTCCCCTGCATTGGCAGGTGGATTCTTAACCACTGCACCACCAGGGAAGCCCCTA
Source organism: Delphinus delphis (assembly GCF_949987515.2). Lineage (NCBI taxonomy): Eukaryota > Metazoa > Chordata > Mammalia > Artiodactyla > Delphinidae > Delphinus > Delphinus delphis. The sequence continues at coordinate 81,254,779 of NC_082693.1, read as the reverse complement.
GTTAAATAATTCTTATGGTACTTTAGGATCATCATAAACAATTTATTTTAATAATACCACATATTACAGGAAGACTCTAGAAACTGCTTTCTTCCCCTCCCCAAATCTTGCAACTACGTCTTTGGGCTGGGTGCTTATAAATACACTATTTTATTAATCCTCACAACTCTTCAAAGTAAATTTATTAATATTTCTACTTTATAAATGAGGGAACTCAGGCTCAGCAAGAGAGAAAGCAACTTACTCAGAAATACTAAATAACTTATATGGCAGAATTAGAATTCATACTAAGTCTGTCTCCAAAGCTTGTACTCTTTTCTACTACGTTATGCTGCCTCTCAACCATGCTCTATCATCCATTTATCCTCTGTCTGATCATAAGAGTAACAAATGGCATGTTTCCTTAGCTGTTTACCATGACTGACTCTTTGCTGATTAGATTTTTTAACTTTTTAACAAAATATAACATACACAGAAAAGTATACATATAAAGGCACATCTCAAAAAATTCACAAACTGAATTTAACCAGTAGCCAGAAAAAGAACAGAACATTGGCAGCACCCCAGAAGCTTCCCCGTGCCCCCTTCTAGTCATTTCCTACCCTCCCTCGCCATATGACAAAACACTATTCTGACTTCTAGCAGTGTAGTTTTAACCGTCTTTGCGTTTCATACAAATGGCATCATTCAGTAGATCCTCTTGTGTCTGGCTTCATTTGCTCAACATAATGTTTGTGAGATTCATCTATATTGTTGCAGCATTAACATAGTAGGCCTGCACGGCTATCCTTGGAAAAGCCTGCTTGCAAGGTTGGCCCTTGGTTGGTGTCCAGGAACTCAGATTTTGGGAGGTTCCCACCATTAACTGATAATAGTGGCTCACTGTGTCTAACTGGAATTTGAGTACCAGGCAGGGGGTGCTACTTGATCAGCCCCCAATAAAAACTCCAGGCACCGAGTCTCCAATGAGCTTCTCTGGCTCGCAATATTTCAGACACACTGTCACAAGTCATTACCCAGGAAATTAAGCACATTCTGTGTGACTCCACCAAAAGATGACTCTGGAAGCTTGAGCCTGGTTTCCCCCAGACTTTGCCCCATGAACCTTCTCCCTTCACTGATTTTGCTTTATATTCTTTCACCATAATAAATCATAGCTGTGAGCACAACAGTTGGCTGAGGCCTGAGTCCTGCTGGTGAATCACTGAATCTGGGGGTGGTCATAGGAACCGTCCCCCAACACAAGTTGTGATTGTGTTTGGATTGCTGCATGGTGTTTTCTCTTTTTTAATCAAATGCTAAAAATGTATTTTCCTAAGTTACTTTATCTTTTTCACATAATGTATAATATACTTAGATTATTTTAAATCAGAACTGACAGAAGAGGGCAGTCTTGAATTAGGAACCCTGTCTATGAAATGAATAGGAAAGCAGACCACATCCATGCTAACTATTGTAAAATACAAGATGATATGAATCTAAATATTTCTGCTGATGAAAATAGGCCCCCCAAAAAACAACCATAAAGCTGAAGAAAACTAACACACTTCAAATGTAATTATATATCCTAAAATAAGCATTTGAGAATATTTTAAAACACCCTAAATCATAAATATGAGAACTAAGAACAGAAATGACCAAAAGTTGAAGACTATCTTAGGCATGTTATCATTCTATTTTTCCCCAATATTCATCCTCCCTTTTTGCCAATCCTAATTTCAACCCTGCCATCCAAGATATGAAGAAATTATCAAGACAGAAACTGAAATCTAAGGACACAAACCTTCAGGGGCTTACCCTACCACTTCAAATGAAATTTTGGATCTGATTAATTTTACAAATTTCTCTATTTTGAAAACTCCATTCACTCAGCACTCTCCCCTATGCCAAAAGCTCTCTTGCTTAACTCTCAGCTTTCTGCTTCCTTCATTGCTCTAATTCACTTTTAGTCCTTAATTCCAAACCTTGCCAGCCTATCCACTTCTGACACTCTCAGTTAAATAGTAACCCTTCCCCATTTTTTCCATTATACATCATTAAACATTAGTTTTATGGTGAACAAAATGCCTTGTCATTACTCTATACCTCAAATTTTCTCTCAATTCAATAAAAATTTTTGTTTCTGGCACTGTACTAAGTACTGGGGATGTAATGAAGAATAAGCTATAACAACCGGCCTTCTGGGAAAGTCAGACACACAAGTATATAGCTGTGACAACTACGGTGACAGAAGTATGCAGAGGTAATTCTATAATAAGCTTTGAGTACATAGTCCCTTTGCTCAAACATTTACCACATCTTGAAAGTTCAAATACCTAAACGAGATGAGCATTTAAAGTCTGCCTATTCTAGGGCTTTCACTATCGTGGCCCAGGTTCAATCCCTGGTGGGGGAACGGAGATCCTGCAAGCTGCACGGCATGGCCAAAATAAAATAAAACGAAAGTTTACCTATTCTAGTCTCAATTTATCTTAATATCATCACTCCCTGATTATATTATAGGTATCTCTCAAACTGTATTATTCATTCCCTGTGGCAGATAGACTCTAAAATGGTCCCAATTATCTCCTCATTCTGCTACTCTGTCTTTCTGTAATCCCCTACCTTCAAACATGGGCAGGACCTGTGACTTGCTTGTAACCAACAGAATATGGCAAAGGTAACGGGATGGCATTTCCTTGATTACATTATAAGAGACTATAACTTCCATCTTTCTAGCAGACTCTTTGTGGCTTTGATGAAACCAGATGATGCCGTGTTGGAGGCCCATGAAACAAGGAATTCACAGTGGCAACCAGCTAACAGAAAGCAACAAAGTGAGGCCTTCGGTTCAAGAGTCTGAAAGGAATTTAATCCTGCCAAGGACCATTGAGAGAGCTTAGAAACAGATCCTCCCCCAGCTGAGCATTCAGATGAGACCTCAGTCTTTGACTGCAGCATTGTGAGAAACTGAGTGGAGCATACATGCCCTGGCTTGGCTGACCCACAGAAATTGTGAGATAATAAATCTATGTTGTTTTAAACCTGCAAGTTGTGGTGATTTGTGAGGTAGCAATAAATAATGAATACAGAGCCCAGACATATTTTTTTTTCCCTTTGTTCATGTCAATTTCACAGTCCCAAATTTGAAGTAGTCCCCAATCCTACACATCTTTCAAAATTCTGCTCATTTACTATCTCCCAATTAGGCCTCCAATCAATAATCCATCCTTCCAACTCACATACTCCTTACTTTGAACCCACAAACTTTCTTCATTCATCTCTTTGGCACATTTTTCCTTGTTTTACCAATTTATATGTAATATATTTATACATTCAATGCCAAGAAAACAGTAAGCTGAATAAATTGAATAAAGCACAAAACTACTCCTACCTGATTGAGATTAAGATTGTTTTCAATACTCAGGGGAATCAGATGAGGCAATACTTTTCCAGCCAACTGCTCTTTGGTGATTCCCAACTTCTTATGAGTAAAAGTACATTTGTAAATACCTGACAGAAAAGAGTAAGACAAATGTTATAATTCAGTACCACAAATCAATAGAAATCAGAAAAACAGTGTATCTATATGAAATCTCTTGATAATCAGTATAGTTACAAATTTTTCCTTATCAATGCTTAGAAGGATGCTCTTATATATGGATCAGGGTGATTTCAGCTTTACTGTCAGTTTAGATTTAACATACCATGACACATTTATCCTGTATTCTTTTGGTTTTAAGAACACATTTAATGATAGTATAAAATTAAAAGTCTATCAGAACTAGATACAGTTCTTACAGTGCAGCAGTAAGGCTACAGAATGTCTCTCTATTCTGAACAAATCTAAATATATATTTCAGACATCTCATTCAAACTTGAGACATCTATTTAAAGTGTCTAAGTATAGGTCCTATACCTTTATTCACTTCTTTAACCAGACTCAACATCTCTGAACTTTAATAATTTAAGTCAACTCCACACAAGTCCTTCCCTCTTGTCTTACCTATTTACTCAACTTTCAGGACCCTGCTTGATACACCTATTGCACAAAGCCTTCATTTGGTAAACTGAGCACGTTTCCTCCTCATTCTCTGAATGCTTTTGTGTTATAAGTGTTTTGTATAGAATCCAAAGCTTTAGAACACACCATCTCCTGTTATTCTGCTGTTAATGCACACTTCACTTACATACTCAAAGAAAAACTTTGGGGCTTCCCTGGTGGCGCAGTGGTTGAGAGTCCGCCTGCCGATGCAGGGGACACAGGTTCGTGCGCCGGTTTGGGAAGATCCCACATGCCGCGGAGCGGCTGGGCCCGTGAGCCATGGCCGCTGAGCCTGCGCGTCCGGAGCCTGTGCTCCGCAACGGGAGAGAGGCCCACGTACCGCAAAAAAATAAAAAAAAGAATAACTTTGAGTGCCCATTAAATGCTTATCTGCAGGGCACTATGCTCATTACTTTCCCTTCAGTTGGTCTCACTGATTCTCACAAAACTCCTATAATGATATTATTTTTATCCTCATTTGACAGATGAAGAAACTTTTCAAAGTCACTCCAGGAACTGGCATAGCCAGGACTGGGGTTAGGGCTCTTTCCAGTATGTCAAACTTCTTCTCAAGAAGACTAATTTCTTTGAGCTCAAAAGTTTCATACCATATCACAAAAGTTCTATGTCTACAGAGGTCCACAACAGATTACTTACTGACCATTTCTACAAATATTTACTGAGGGCTTTCTATAAATCAGGCACTACAGTAGGTATTAAAGATACATGGCTGAATAACATCGTTTTTCTTCAAAACTAACAAAGAACTTCAAGTTCAGTAACTTGTTAATGTTTCTGTGATTCCACAGCTAGGTCTATCTCTATTAGTACAGCAGACCCTGAACAGTTTCAGATTGGGCTTTAACTATTTATAGGCAATTTCAGAGTTTTTTTTACAGAGTGATTTATAATTATGCTGATAGAACAGAATGTGCTGTAAGGCCAATAATGCTTCATCGGCACATCACTTAGCAGTGAAAAATATTTGTTCAGACTTAAACATATCTAAATTAAAAACCAGCTCTACCAGTTATCAGCTGTATAACCTTGAATAACTTACTTCACCCCTCTGAGCCTCAGTTTCCTTACTGTAAAACAGAAATAACAGTACCTATCTCACTGGATTTTGAAGAGGACAAAATAAGGTAATGCAGAGAAAAGACTCAGCACAGTGCCTCTTACAAATCAGGTACCAAATAAACATCAGGTATTACTATTAAGACTGGTATCAGCATTTCAAGTAGTCTTGTTTGCCTCTCTTATTTAGTACCATTTTACAGAGAAAACTACATGCTATCATGATACCTGTGAAGCCAGGATTCCCAAATATCTTATTCCTTTATAAATGTCAAGTACTACCACTTTTGCTAAAATTAACACAAAGAAAAAGTTATATCATGGCATTTACCCCATCATTCTTCAGTTACTGAATGCTATATACATGAAAAGAGTACAAAATGGTTTTATAGATTGAAAAGTTTACTTGCATAACTGTAAAACAAAGTAGCATCAAATGACATTAAGTTTTCAGCTACCTAAAATTCCCATGAGGACCGCAGGTTCCTTGGATGGAATTTGTTGTAAGAACGGCAGAATATCATCAAGTACAAACCACTTATCCAAGTATTCCAAAATCTTTCCTAAGCACACTAATGAATTTACACGTACCTATTAAAAGAGGTAAACTGAATTAGTCATTTAAAGTCTTTGCAATCTAGACCAAAGTATTTTAAGTATGAGTATAATCTTCATATAGGTATATGTTAAATCCTCAAGAATAAAAGTAGGTTTAAAAGCTCTCGTCCTTTATTTATATAGAAAATTCACATATTTATAAATTCCCCTGACTTGTTTCAGAAAGAATCTTTGATTGCTTTGCCAGGATACTAGGTAGTTAAAGGTAAGGAATGACTTTAATTTTATATCTTTTTAAATAAAGTAATTAGGATTTGAAAAGCTTTATTACACATTTGTTTGGCAAGAATATTTCCTTGGGGTCATTTGAATTATAAAAAAGGACTTGGGCTTCCCTGGGCGCGGTGGTTGAGAGTCCACCTGCCGATGCAGGGGACACGGGTTCGTGCCCCGGTCCGGGAGGATCCCACATGCTGCGGAGCGGCTGGGCCCGAGAGCCATGGCCTCTGAGCCTGCGTGTCCGGAGCCTCTGCTCCGCAGCGGGAGAGGACACAACTGTGAGAGGCCCGCGTACCAAAAAAAAAAAAAAAAAAAAAGGACTAAATTTTCCCACCAAGTGATTAATTTTACTGGGCTTCCAGTATTTTTCTCTAATTCAGGTTCAAGTCATTCTTAAACTAAATATTTTAACAACATGTGAAAAGTATATTTGTCCTACATAAAGTTTTGTATTTCTAAATATATCTTTAATATAGTTACTAAAACTTGATATTTAGGAGCTCTTTTATCACAATTCTATCAATTGTGATATCTATATTCTCTTGACTATTTTGATAAATATTTCACACCCTACTTTTTTAGCTAGAAATTGTTAAGATAGAATACTTTTAGTCAGGATCATAATATCAATGAAACTATTTTTTTTTAAAGTAAACTAAGAAAAGCAGAAAACAATTAGTTGGTAAAAAAAACAAAAAGCACCACATTTCTGCAAGAACGATGGAAAAAAAATAAACTGGATTAAAGCAGAAAAGGGTTAAGAAAAAAATTACTCAAATTTCCTACTGAAGCACTCAAAGTTAGGGGACAGGGAGTAATGTCAGGGATGGAATACTGTAAAATTATATATCAGGGAAAACTACAGTTATTGCTCACTTTCGTAGTACTATATATAGTCTACTTATAGCCATGACAAAATATATGAACAAACTATAAAAGGGTTATTAAACAATAAGAAAATTATTTAAGCCAATGAGGCGTGAAAGAAAAACAAAGATTAATATGCTATTACTTACAGCAAGGGAAGCCGTTTGTAGACATGCATTTTTAATTCTTGGTATCAAGGCATTTTTCATGGATGGGTAGTCTATAAGATTTGCAAAGGTTGGTATGATGTTTAGACAGAGTTCCTATTAAGAAAATAAATCGGATCAATCTTAGAGACTCTCTCACATACTAAAAAACATTTTGCATTTGCATGGCTAATTTGTCACATAGCTTGAAATAAACTTTTATGTATGGTATATCATTTGACCTTTTCAACTGTTTGAAAGAAAAATACTTATTATCAATTTTGAATTTTACAGATGAGGAAACAGGCTCAGAAGACCTTGCTCAAATTCACGCTAGGTCATACAACTAGCATATATACCCAAATTCCCTGATCGCATTCCTAGTTTCTTTCCCTGATAACACAATTAATTCTTCATTTATTTTTAGAAATAGGAACATCTAAAAAAAAAGTAACATCTAAGTTTTGCTATCTTTCACAACAAGGGAAAATCAAGTACAAAGTCACGTAAAACTATTCGTCTTTAAATAAGGAATTTCTTAGCTGTTACATATATCCATATGATGGATATAAGACAAACATTTTAAAATATATTTTCAAGACTGTTTAACAATATCAAGGATAAAATGCAATAAGATACTATTATATAATCCCATTTTTTAAATCTGTCTACAGGCTTAGGGAAAAAAACTGGAAGGATATATCTGGGAATGTTAACTGTGGGCATCTCTGACAGAGGATTTTAATTTCCTTTATATTTTTAACTATTTCTAAATTCTGAAACTAAAGCCAATATAAATGACAGAAACAGGAAAAGTTATTTAAAACGTTCTTGTTAACTTAATGCCATGCCATAGTGTAAATGACTGTAACTGGGAACTTCAAGGATAACAGAAGAAAGGGGGGATGATGAAGGATTAAATGAGATAAAAAAAGAACAGGAAATGGCTTGAGAACTAACTGGCTGAAGAACCTAATCTCAGATACCTTATAAGGCAGAATGATCCTTGTAGGAAAGCAAAAAAGAGATTACTGAAGAAAATGGGGGTATAAATGTATATCAGGGAAGGAGTTATTAACGATATTTGGTAAACTTAAAGACATTCATTTATGGTTAGCAGATAGAAATGAATCAACCACTAAAAATCTGTTATCAGTATACTGGCAGGTATTTTATTTGCTTTAACTTATCCCCATACTTCCAAAAGGCAGACAGAAAGAAAAGAGTTAATATTAATATCTATTCAGAAGTATAATAAATTATGTAGGTGATATAACTTGAGGATAATAAATACAAACTATATTTAAGGGACTATTTTCCACAGATGGTAGAGAATGAGCAAGGATGAGCAGTCAGTGAGATACTGTGTTCCTGTTACCAGAGGGGAACAAGGAAGTTCAGCGCTTAATTGATATCAGAGTGACAGAGAGACAGAGACTGACTGCACACATGCACTATGCCATATAATCCAGCAGTAGGTTACAAAGAGGGAAATCTTAAATTATGTCTAAATCACTTAGCTAGAGGAGGGGAGAACCATAGGAGGAGACAGAGTAAAGAACCTAAGAACAGGAGATTGAAAAAAACAAAACAAACAAAAGGAAGTCCAATTAGCATATTCTCAGGAACTTCTGCCTATTATTTTCTACTTTCTCTGTAACTGGTGGTGGGGAGGGGAGAATGAAAACATATTCTACGTTTATTTAAAGGTAAATAATTTTAGAAACTGGTTCTCATATACATTTCTATTAATGCCTCTAATGACCCTAACTTTTGTAAACCATCTTTTACTTTTCCAAATGCTTTTCTAAACTCTCTCTAGCCTCTTAAATAGTTCTAATCAAACTTCAATTTAAAAATACCATTCCAAAAATGAATCTCAGAAGTTATCTCCTAGCCTTCTAACTTGCATGAAGCTTGAGGAAAAGATTTTTGTTTCTTGCTCTTGCTCCCTCTCCCAAACCTTAGATAGACTTTAACTTTATCAGACTCGTACCAAGCAATGTTGATACTAGTTAATTGGACTGGTGACTAAACACTTATATTGAATGGTATCAGAAAAGCTAGTTTCTAAAACTTGGCAAAGTGCACAACTCAATTTGAATTATGTATTAACTATTTTAATAAAATACTTGCTGGTAACTTACTGGCCAAACTAACCCTCTTAGGAAGAAAAATGACCTTTCACATCACTCGATCCTCCCTCTCCTCCCTAATTTCACTGAATATAAAACCAGGTTGACTACACCGGGTCTGTGGGAACGTTTCAAGAAGCTATAATTCACAATTCCTTTGGAAAGCACTTAAAAGTAATAGTAAGTACCTTCCCCAATCATTCCACGTCATTTGGACAAAGGCAGCAAGAGATGACGTTATAAGGAAAATTTTTAACATCAACTTCACAACTTGGAATAAAAGAAAACTTAGATAAGGACTGAAATGAGTCAAACAAGTGACCTTATATGTGTGGTATTAGTTTCGCATTTAAAAAAAAAAAAAGCTTTGGTCAATAACTTACAAAAAGTAAAATTCTGGGCTTCACTGGTGGCGCAGTGGTTGAGAGTCTGCCTGCCGATGCAGGGGACACGGGTTCATGCCCCAGTCCGGGAAGATCCCACATGCCGTGGAGTGGCTGGGCCCGTGAGCCATGGCCGCTGGGCCTGCGCGTCTGGAGCCTGTGCTCCGCAATGGGAGAGGCCACAACAGTGAGAGGCCCGCGTACCACACACACACACACAAAAAAAGTAAAATTCTTTGTTTTTCTTTACTAGAATCTTTGCACTGGTGAAGAGACCATAAACTTTTAAATACGACACCTTTTATGCAGTGAGATGTTCTTAACATAAGTATTTATTTTCCAAAGTGAGAAAAAAAAGCTCAAACTAAATTATACTTTTAATAGCAATCCAAAAATTTTTTTCCAGATAACCCATAGAACCAAAATTTTAGTAGCAAAATTACAGAACTAAAAGTTTGGCAAAGTATGTGATGTTTTAACAGCACTTTTGTAACACAAAAGCATGACTATAAATGCATTAGGGATGGTCACACTAAATTACTATCTGCTTTTCTACCTACCTCCTACACAAATTAACTTCAATGCAAAAGGAACATTTCTGAATAGAAGATTGAGTTACCAAACATGAAAGAAAATTATGAGTATGAGAAGTACCTACTTAACGCTTTCATAAGAAAAAGGCACATACATCTTTGTCATTTTCATTCATATACTAATTACTCATTTAGGAAGAAGGTATACAGCAAACCAAACTACAACAAATCAAACCTTCTATTATAGTACATTACTGATAAGTAAAAGCAACAAATCATTTTACTTTATTAATACAGGTGTTCATCAATTGATTCTTCAAATTAGGAGTGAACACACTAGTAGTAGTATACATCATGCAATTCAATGGATTAATATATACTATTGAGCTTTATATTAAAAAAATTATGACAAACTTAAAAGGTACTTTACTTCTTTCTTTTGCCTTAAGAATCAAAATCATCATTAAAGGAAAAAAATTGAATATTATACCTGGATCTGAATGGAAGGAGCCTCTAGGGCTCTGTAAACCATTGGCAGGACACTGTTCTTTATCTCATCAGGAGGAGTTTTGGTTAGTAGCAAATCCATTTTTTGGAGGAAAATTAACAAAATCTGTGTAGAAAAGGCAAACAATGTATTAAAGTCTAGAATCTTTATGACACTTTATACATGTCAAAATTTAAAGTAGCTTCAAAAGAATAAGTTATGTATTTTGACACTCACCATGTTGCTAGCCTGAAGGCATGGAAGACAAAAACATATAAATCAAGTCTCTTATGTTTCTAGAAGCACTATATTTAACATCTGCTCTCAGTTTAAACATTTAAATAAAGACTAATGTCCTAACTCTCACATATCTTCAGTAATACATCACTCACCCACAAGTACCAACTATCTGCAAAGCTACCGGGTAAAAAAATAAAAGCCTGAGGGCAGCAAAGTCAGATGTCCCAAAGAAGTAAATTCCATCACTGGGCTTCCATAAAGTTCAAGAGAAGAAAAGGTACAGAAATGAAAAGGACTGTCCGGAAAAATTCTAGAAACATTTTCAATTGTCCCTGATCATTTGTTTGCCACCACATATGTAAGTAATAAGGAAGAAACTATCCCTTCTATCCATGCAGAATACTTAGTTTTGTCAAGGCTCAGTTAAAATTTTTCAGAAGGGATTTTTAGCTAGACGACGACTACTACTACTACTACTACTACTACTACTACTACTACTACTACTACTACTAAGGGAAAAAAAATACAAAGAATGAAGACAAATAAGAGCTCAGATGATAGGTTCCTTAGGATTCTATCTGATGCATAGCTTAGTGACCATGGGACTCCACTCCTTTCCCTCCTGACACCTTGACCATGTTTGGAGAACTCTGCTTCGAAGCCTACAGTTCTCTCACCTGCCCTTTCCTTAAGCAGGGGAACTCCTGTCTTACTACCACAGACTTCCTTCTGTTCCCCTCCTTTCAAAGGAAGGACCACAAACAGTCTGTCATAAAACCATTAAATCAGGTAATCAATGGTTTACCAATAAGCTCTTGCCATGTAGTAGCAGAAACTTAATAATATTTACCATGTGCCAGAAAATTTCATTTAATTTCAACAACCCTTTTCACATTTCAGAAATGAGCAAAATAGAAACTTTAAGAGAGTAATGACTTGTCCAAGGAGATGAAGAAGGCGAGATTCTAACCCAGGTATGTGACCCTACTGCTCTCTTAAATCCAAGTCTACCTTGAATCTGGCAAATAAATATTTTAATAGTGTCTATATCAGAGACTAATTAAATTTTCCCTTAACAATATATACACACACATATTACTTCCATGGTGCTGGAAGCATTTCTCCTCTTCTGGTGAAACTATTTATTAGCAATAAAATAAACAACTGGCATAAACCATCTACAAATTAAAGACTCTTAATAACAAAACAAAAAAACAGAAATACTTAAAAGTGCAGGAGAAAAATAAATACTTATTTTCCTAAACCTGTAACTTTCAATAAGGCAATGGGAACAATATAACACATGCAAAATCTCATTACCATTTGTTTTCTGAGACAGTAACTTGTGGAGAGCTACAGACATTTATTTGCAAAGTTCAATTATAATTTTAGGAATGGTTCACTTCAAACATATGCAAAATAGCTTCTAACTAATGGAAAAGAAAGTCTCTCATACTTACCTCAATTTTTAAAAAGTCAAATATCCTTTCCTTTTCTTTTCAATGATAGTTATCATTGACTAAGACCATTGAATAAACAGGAAAAAAATATCTACATACATACCTGGATTGGCTCCTGCTGTTTAAAGACAGGGCCAAGTTCAGGTAGAATTAACTTGACATATTCTTCTTTGGTACATTCTTCAGCAATGAGTAGAACATTGGGCAAAACAAAAGGTACCATGTCAGGGTTTACAAATTCTGAAGTCAAACATGGCAAAATTCTCTGCACAATGACACGCTGAAAGGCAAAAAATGTTTTCATAAAACTAATCTTTATATCAGGTCTTTAGTATTAACATTGAAGTTAAGAGTCTAAAATCTTCAATCCCTTTGGGTAAGGTGACTATATAATTTATAGTTGAAACTGGGACACTTTTGAGAGTAAAATAGGGTGCTATTGCTAATTATGCCAGGACAAAAGACATAACTTGGGAACATCACAGATAAAGGGGGACATACGATTACCCTTCCTTTAGGAAATCTTCCCCAATTAGTCTTCACTAATACAGTTCTCCTCTTAATTTCTTCATTACTTATGATTCATACCACACATTGTTAATTGTTGTTTCATGCACATTAACCCTATCTACACTTACTGTAAAGCCCTTGAAAGCAAGGACAATATTTTGTTTCCCATTTATTCTCCACAGCATCTAAGTAAAGGGCTAGACAAACAGTGCATAACCAATGAATATCTGATAGATTAAACACTGAAGATATTTCTGCAAAGGAATTACTAGTTTTCCAGCCAGTGGCTTCTTTAGCAATCACTAATATTTTTATACCATATTATCCTCATGATTTAATAAGCCAGAAAATGGAGAGTAAAGGAATTGGAGAGACTAGTATCAATACTGCAGTATAACTGCTAGTGAGGCAGTGATTTCCACAATGACAGTTTACGGAATTCTCTTCTGATGTTTAATGTCCAAGTGCTGCCTTTGCATAGGTGGTATCCTTCCAATTTTTTACCCTATTTAATAATTTTTGGAGCACACACAAAAGGTCCACTAAACTTTTGTGACTTCAGTCTGTAGCCTTTTATAGTCACTTATATACCCCTGGCAAAAGTTACATTTTTTTTTTTTTTGGAAGCGTTATTATAGTAAGTCCAAGTAAATTTTAAATTCTATACTCCTGACTATATAATAACAAACTGATCAACAACAAACCTTGGGCAGTTTTGGCAGAACCTTTGGCAGTCCTTTGAAAAACTGTGATTTCTGAAGGTTATCTCTTTGGAATAAGGTATCAAAATACTGCAGTGTTACTGCACCAACATCATCAAAGAAGGGAATCTAAAAACAGAGAAACAGAATTATTCTGATAAGTATTAAAGTACTTCTCATATCTGAAACTGACACATTATGGTAAAAAAATATTCAGAAACATTTAGCGAAATGCTAAAGATCACTTAATAAAAATTCTAATTATAAAAATCAGAATAAGAAAGTAATAAATTATTTTTCTTTTCAAGGTCAGTTTTTCAGAAACAGTACCTGTGAGTTAGCTGCACAGTAACATTTTCTTTACATAACTAGTAAAACATTAAAAGATTAAGTAAAATATCTTGAGGGCATAAACAGTACCATTCATTAAAATCCATTGGTTAGGGGCTTCCCTGGTGGTGCAGTGGTTGAGAGTCTGCCTGCCAATGCAGGGGACACGGTTTCGAGCCCTGGTCTGGGAAGATCCCACATGCCGTGGAGCGACTGGGCCCATGAGCCACAATTACTGAGCCTGCGCACCTGGAGCCTGTGCTCCACAACAACAGAGGCCGCGATAGTGAGTGGCCCCCACTTGCCACAACTAGAGAAAGCCCACGCACAGAAACGAAGACCCAACACAGCCATAAATAAATAAATAAATAAACAAACAAACATTAAAAAAAAAATCCATTGGTTATATGAGTGAATTTGAAGGCTATGAATTCTTGGGGTGTCTAGAACTTCTGCATGCCTAACTGTAACTATTAGGTCTCTTTATTTGAAATTTTAAACTTTATATCAGAGCATTTACCTGCATAAATTGTTTAACTCTTTAAGATTAAAAGAAGATGAATATTTAATACATTCAAGAATACAGATGTTATCTGGGGACTATATCTGATTAAATCTTCAGATGCATTTAATCAACTTTAACTCATTTTTTGTCCCTCCATCTAAGGCAGGAATTCATATGCACTCACCTTTGTCATTTGATCTGCATCTGGTCTTACAGTTGGAGTTACGTTTAACAGTAGTTTTACATGCTCACGGACTTCCTCAGGTATATTTGTAAGTGAACTAGATCCTAAACGACTCAACTTCAAAAGAGTAATAATGTTAAATACGAATACAAAATATTCAAAAGACACACATTTATACTGTCAATAGTCCATTTAAGAAAACTTTTTGAGGGACTCCCCTGGTGGTGCAGTGGTTAAGAATCCACCTACCAATGCAGGGGACATGGGTTCGAGCCCTGGTCCAGGAAGATCCCACATGCCACGGAACAACTAAGCCCGTGCACCACAACTACTGAGCCTGCGCTCTAGAGCCCACGAGCCACAACTACTGAGCCCGAATGCCACAACTACTGAAGCCCATGTGCCTAGAGCCCAGGCTCTGCAACAAGAGAAGCCACCACAATGAGAAGCCCGCATACCGCAACAAAGAGTAGCCCCCGCTCACTGCAACTAGAGAAAACCCACGTGCAGCAACGAAGACCCAATGCAGCCAAAAATAAATAAAAAATAAATTAAAAAAAAAAAGAAAACTTTTTGAAATTTACTAAAAAATATATTTTTAGATTGAACAAAGGGCTAATTCTACTGTTGCAAGATAATTAAAACACATCTTTAATACCTGAAATTGTCTCTATTCCTAAAACAAAACACCCAGTATTTTAGACCATATTTCAATTTTCACTCTAGTAAATAAATGCCATGATTAAAGTTGTAGTAACAAATATTAATCCTAAGAATTACTTTTGTTAAGTTGACTTTATGAAAACTTAAAATATGAGACACTCATCTCAGTTTAGAGAATTTTCTGAACATATTTTGGAAAAAAACAAACACTTAATACATTTTTAATGCAAGAAAATGTTTAAAGGCAAATACCTGATCCAACTGTCTACTGAAACTCTTGTAAATATCTTGCTTGTTAACTTCAAATATAGCTTTCCCTTTATTAAATACAGCATACATGACAGTTCCTAAAGAGTACATATCACTGGCTGTTTCACAGCTCACAGAAAGTATGTATTCAGGAGCCAAATATTCAGGATTTGGAAGACACAATGATGGTAAATTTGGGTCCCATTCTTTACATGGAAACTTAGGCTATAAAAAGACAGAAAAGGGATTACATAGATTAAATAGTTAAATTAAAGCAAACCACTGTCAAGTAGTAACAATTTAGTTTTAAATTCATACTCAGTCATGCAAGTAAAAATGTCACCATCACTTTCAATTCTAAATTTCCCCAAATCCCAAAACTAGAAAGTGCATGAAACAAGTTAAGAGATAAGAATAAGAACTCTTATAACTTTGAGATTATTGGCGCTCTCTCCCAGAAGACAAATTATCACTACACTATACAATGCATTATGAATACGGAAAGGTCTGGCCTATGTTTTCTGATACACAGGCTTCAAATTTATGAGTTCAAATAGATTATTGTTTGAAACCTTGTTCTTTCACCAACTAGCTATGTGACTTAGTTAACAGGTTCAAAGGGATGTTGTAAGATAAAAGTATGGAAAACAGAGCCAGCACAGTGCCTGATGCATAGTATGTACTCAACCAATACTAATTCTTTCTGCTTCCCTTAAAAATGTTTACTTAAATTAGAAATGTATTTTAGGTCAAAGCATGGTTGTTAAAGGTAACAACTATATTGTAAAAATTTGAAATATTGCAGTGTTTTCCTAAGTATAAATAGGCAGGTTTCATAATCACTAAGTAACAGTTGCTTTTTAACCAGAAAGACTGGGTTTAAATCCTAGCTCTACCACTTACCACTTGTCTGAACTTAGGCAAATTATTTTATTCTATGAGTCTAACTTACTCATCTGTATTATTCCCATACCTCACTGAGTCGTTGTGAGGATAATAAGTAAATACACAAGAAGTGTTCAGAAAAGCGCTTCAATAAATGTTACCCATTATTATCACTGCTATTGTTATCATGCTCCTTAAAGAAGAAACACTGCTAGAGATTCACAATGTTTGTTTGTGTATCTGACACTCTGAGGGAAAAAAATCTACTTAACCCAATAGTGCTCAAATTTGCTTAACTCTAGTACTTTCTTCTCAAGTAACATTACTGAGGAATTAATGAGCTAAATATTCATAGGTACAATGAACACTAGAAATTTTCTATAAAGCTATACATTTAAACATACCATTGTACCACATAGCCTATTTCTACGCATTTATCAGGCTTATAAATTCTCTAATCTATTTCAGATGCAATCACAAATTTCCAGAGCTTTAAAAAATGAGAAGAATAAAACCTTCATTACCTCTTGTTCAGAAGGATTGGTCGATGATATACAAAAATCAAAGCCCATTATTTTCCAGGCTCCACTTTTATTCAAAATTATATTTTCAGGTGTAACATTTCCATGAACCATTTTCACACTGCTATGCAAAAATGACAATCCTTCAGAAACCTGTAAATGGAAATAAAAGACATTTTTAATAAAACTCCTTTCAATTACAATAATAAATCTCATAATAATCAAATTTGCTGCTTCTCCCAATAAAAATTTTTTACACGCCAGGTAACAAATTTCATAAATGCAAAAGTATAGATATTCTCAGTTGCCAGAGCATTCTAAGCATTAGCAAGAAAAACCCAATTGTAAAAACAGAGGACAACTATTTATTAAGTTCCTTTCTATACGCACAAAAGCAAAAGAAAAGACAGTAATAAAAGCACTTTGCTACCCAAATTCATTTAGTTCCTGAATTTGAAAAGCGAGAGAATCTTTGGTTTCTTACTTAAAGACAGTAAATATCAAGAAATACCTTTTTCAATTTGATTCTAATTCTTAATATTTTTATATATTTATACTTCATATTGAAATTAAGTTTTTCTGAATAGCATTGTACTCAGTTTTCAAACATTAACTGATATTCACTCATTCTCACACTGGATTAATATTTTGTATTTGTGCCTGAGATTACCATGGAATTTGTTAACAAAAAGTGAAAACTGGATTTGAAAGGGCCAACGTACCAAGTATGCCAGTTCCTCAAAAACTTAAAAATAGAATTACCATAGAATCCAGCAATTCCACTTCTGGGTATATCCCAAAAAGAACTGAAAGCAGGGTCCTGAAGAGATATTTGTTCACCCATGTTCATAGCAGTATTACGATAACCAAGAGGTGAAAGCAACCCAAGTGTCCATCAACGAATGAATGAATAAACATAATGTGGTAAATACATACAACAGAATATTATTCAGCCTTCAAATAGGAAAGAAATTCTGACACACACTACCACATGGATGAACCTAGAGGATATTATGCTAACTGAAATAAACCAGTCACAAAAAGAAAAATACTGCATGATTCCAATTATATGAGTAGTCAAACTAATAGAGACAGAAAGTAGAATGATGGTTGCTAGGGGCTGGGAGGTATGAGAGGTGGGGTGTGAGGAGTTATTGTTTAATGGGTACAGCTTAAATTTTGCAAGGTGAAAAGAGTTCTGGAGATGGATGGAAGTGATGGTTGCACAAGAATGTGAATGTACTTAAACTGTACACTTAAAAATGGCTAAGATGGCAAATTTTATGTTATGTGTATTTTACCACAATTAGAAAATATATACTGTTAAGAGAATAAGATAAGCCACAGACTAAGAGAGAATATTTTTAAGTCATGTATCTGACAAAGAACTTGTGTCCACAATATATAAAGAAATCTCAAAACTCAATAACAGAAAACAAACAACCCATTTAAACAATAAGCAAAAGATCTGAACAGACATGTCACCAAAAAAGACACTCAGATGGCAAGGAAGCATATAAAAAGGTGTTCAACATCATTATTCATTAAGGAAATGCAAATTAAAACTCCAATGAGATACCACTGCACACATATTAGAATGGCTACAATTGAGGGAATTCCCTGGCGGTCCAGTGGTTAGGACTCCATGCTTTCACTGCCGAGGACCTGGGTTCAATCCCTGGTCAAGGAACTAAGATCCCACAAAAAAAAGAATGGTTACAATTGAAAGGGCCAACCATACCAAGTTTTGCAAAGATGTGAAAAAAATGTAACTTTTATACACTGCAATGGGAATGTAAAATGGTACTATCATTTGGAAAACAGTTTTTCAGTTTCTTAAAAAATAAAATATACACATACCATTTGATCCAGCCATTCCACTCCTAGGTAGTTAACCAAGAGAAATGAAAGCATACGTCCATACAAAAACTTGCATATGAATGTTCATAGCAGCTTTATTTGCAATAGCCCAAAATTGGAAACAACCCAAATGATCAACAACAGGTGAATGGATGAGCAAACTATGATATACTACTCAGTAATAAAAGAAATATTGATATGCACAACTATATGAATGAATACCAAAATAATCAGATTGATTGAAAGAAGCCAGGCCAGAAAAAGAGTACATATTGTATGATTTCATTTACAAAATTCTAAAAATACAAACTGATTTAGTGACAGAAAGTAGTCAGTGGCTTCCTAGGGTGAGAGACAGAAGACAGCAAGGAGCAGGAGGGGAGGACCGCAATGGGTATGAGGAAACTTTGGAAGGTCCATATGTAAATTGTTTTGATTGTAGTGACGGTTCCACCTATAAACTTAAAAAACTGTATATTTTAAACATGTGAAGTTTACTGTATGCCAATTAATTATACCTTAACAATACTGTTAAAAATAATGAATAAAATGATCTCTGCCCCCCAAAAACAAAGAATCTACTGTATCAATTCACTCTCTAAAGCCGAAGATATTTTGGTAAGCAGGGGAAGGAAAATCAGAAAAAGTGGATGGACTTAACGGATGCACTGTGAAGGTTCACAATTCAAAAACATTAAAAAGGAACCACCACATCCACCAATCAACAAGTGCTCTTCTCCAAAGGTTACTAATGTTATGTTTCATACATTAAAAAGATAGTTTAAGCCTAACAATAAACTGTAGAAAAATTCTAGAACATAGAAATAATTTTTAAATTACTGAGAAGATCTAAAGGTTTACATAAAGCAGTTTATACAGCTAAATTTGAAATGGCTAAAAACAATTTTGAAGGAAAATATTCAATCCACATGATGAATAAAAATACATACCTGAAGCAAACCATATTTAGTTTCTACATCATAAAGTTTATAATCCTTAATGTCTGGAGATACAGGGGAAGGTAGATTTTCCCAGTTACCCAGAACATTGGCTAAGCTGGCAAAAACTGGTTCCGTACAAAATGCCAAGCAATCCCTGTTTTAAAAAAGAAAAATATTAGTGGTCCTATTTAACTATCAACAAGAAGGTGGACAATTTTAGATTTATTTTCAGCATTAATATAACACACTTAGGCCAATAAAGCAAAGTTAGGAAGCTTTGTATATGAATTCCACTGGATAAATCATTCAGTCTTTTAAGTGTTATAACAGCTGTGATACATTTTTTAAATTTAAAAAGTCAGGAAATAAAAATTGTATCAACTGTGCATTTTGAATGATTGATATTCTTTATGGAAAACCAATGAATTAATTTAACATACTGTTACATTATACCTATGATATTACCCTTATTTCTAAGGCTCTAAATCTCAGAATATGCTCAAAGGAACCTGTAGATTTCCCACAGACACCTCTGGAGCAATGAGTCAGGAAGAGGGACAGGGCATAGCTCCAGCTCCCACAGGACGGTCACTTTTTTTTTTTTCACTGTTAAGAGCAAACACCTGGGTGAGGGAAGGGTCCTGAATTACATCTCTTGGGACCTTTGTGAGCTGTTGGAACCCTGGAAGGGCACATCATTTTTGCATCTCTAGGACTGTCTTTTGCTCCTGTAAACAATGTGAAAACCCTTTTGTTCTTGCTTTGGGAAACATGGCATCCTGTGGTGTCTTCTAGGGCAGGGGTCCCCAACCCTCGGGCCGCGGCCTGTTAGGAACCAGGCCGCACAGCAGGCGGTGAGCGGCGGGCCAGGGAGCGAAGCTTCATCTGCCGCTCCCCATCGCTCGCATTACCTCCTGAACCACCCCCACCCCCGTCCATGGAAAAACTGTCTTCCACGAAACCAGTCCCTGGTGACAAAAAGGTTGGGGACCACTGTCCTAGGGTACTTTGCAAGCCCTGATGTCCACTTGTCCTCCACAGCACATTGCCAGGACAAGCATGACATGTGTGTGCTCGGTGCGGGGGAGGCGGGGGGGGGGGGGGGGGAGCGGGGGGGCGTTCCTGTTTCCCGGTGGGTGAGTAGGAGTGACCGTGGAGCCTGTGTGCAGAGGATCAGCAGGGCTTCCCCAGGTTGCTGAGCGGCAGGACGTGTCAGGAGATGTGACGTCCTGGCCAGAGCACGGCCACATGGACACACCTGGAGCTCGGGGAGCTCCCTGGCAGGAGGTCCATGTGGAAGATCTCAGGACCGGGCAGTCAGGTCCAGATGCCAGTGGGAGTGACTAGCCTGATGACTACTTCAATCTCAGAGCACCTTTGCTTTTTTATCTATTTTATGTATCATTTTTAAAGGTGTCACAAGTTTCCAATTTTTTTAATTACTGTTCTTTGATTTTTATTTATTTTATTTTATTTTTTGGCTGTGCCACACAGCTTGCGGGATCTTAGTTCCCCAACCAGGGATCGAGCCGGGGCCCTCAGCATTAGTAACATTCAATAAGCCTTCAATAAGTCTAATAGAGTAATGACCAAGAGCTCAAGCTCTGAATACAAATACCCAACTTCAAGTCCCAGCATCTCTATTCCTTGTCGGTGACTTTGGACACTTTGAGCCTCACTTTGCCCATTTGTAAACTGGTGATAAAAGACCACCTTGAAAGGTTACTGCAAAGATCAAATGAGCAAATGCATATAAAATACATAGCAGGTTGACTAAAATGTAAGCTCAATAAATGTTTACAATTGCTATTGTAATTACCAACTGTCTGAGATTCAAGTCCTAACATTTTGGACTTTGGCTTAGGCTCTGGCAATGAAGAACTACAAGGCAGTGCGGTAACAAAGCTATACCAAGCCTCTGCACCTGGACAGTAACTGTTTAATGGCAAATATGCCTTTTGCTGTTCTGTCAGTAATACTTGAGTTACTTTTCTTTCACTTTGAACCCATTTTTCAAATGAAAGCATATGCAGAAGTTCAATATGTATGAGTGATCAAGACAGAGCTGCTTAGGTTGAAGAAGAAAGTTACACTGTCCTCCCTGCTCAGTTATCAATAAAGATGATGATCTTGATCTTGTTCTTGATTCCCACACTAAGCTCATTAACACAGTGGACACAGGCTTTCGTTTGCTGAACTGCACTGGAGGAAAACTGCTCAAAAACCCCTTAGTCTTCTCTACAGTTTCCAATGATTCCCAGGACTCGTTTATTTTAGCAACTCTTATTTTTTTCCTTTTCTGTCTTGTCCCCAAAATCATCCTTGGTCATATCAATATTCGTAAGATTATTCTTCAAGCTTGAAGGCCTTATTATCTTTCATGAATATTTATTTCCATCATCATTACAAACAGTTACACACCAGAAGGGCTAAATCCTCTCTCAAGGACCACCTCCCCCAACCGCAGCTGTTTACTAGCCATTCATCTCCCACCCTTTTACTACCACCACCTAACCTAGCTTCCCAGTACCTTTATTCAACAAATTTGAAGTATTCAGTTCTGACTACACTTTATTCCTGTCTTTCTCCCTACTACCTCAACAATAAACTATCGCCCTTACTACCCTTTACTGGGCAAACCCTTATTAACCCTGTAGGCGCCATCACAGGTTTCTTTTACTCTCTTGCTTATGTCGTAAGCTGAAGGAAAAAATAGAAAACCCAAGTCTTTGTAGACTCATAGCCTAAAGATACATAGTATACTTTATTTAACCTCGCTCTTTTTATTTTTCAAGAACATCCCTTCATAGCCCTCTTATATTAACTCCTCATTCCATTAACTCCTTATTCCTTTACCTGCTACTCGTCTATTATCCATGTTCTATCTTGAAAAAGTAAAGTTCATCGAACATGAATGATCTCATTTCCCTACACTTTACCTCAGTATATTAGTGATTTGCAA
Organism: Delphinus delphis; assembly: GCF_949987515.2. Lineage (NCBI taxonomy): Eukaryota > Metazoa > Chordata > Mammalia > Artiodactyla > Delphinidae > Delphinus > Delphinus delphis. The sequence continues at coordinate 81,232,279 of NC_082693.1, read as the reverse complement.
CTATCCTCCTGAAATTTCCTTTGAGTTCCTCCTATGGGACTTTATTCACATAATGATGTCTTCTCTGCTGGGTTCCTTTCTAGCTTCCAAACTGCCATCCTACTGAAATTACTGAATATCACTAACAACCTCTCACTAGTCAAATGCAATGGATTCTTCTCAGTCCTTATTTCCTTTTTATTTGGTGGTCCCCAGTGTTAGGGAGTCCTTTCTTCCCTCCTTTGGCTTCCATAACATGTTGCCAATTTTTCTCCTGTCATACGACAGGATCCTTCCGATTTCTTTTGCTGGCTCTTCTTTCCCCTCTACATTTCAAGTTCTGTCCTCACTACTCTGCTCTTTTGACTCATGCTCTTGAAATTCATTTTTTTTCATGGTTTTAATTACTACCTATATTTTACTCACCCCCATATACATCACCAACTCTGAACTTTCACCTGGATTACTTTTCTTTTTATTTATTTATTTAAAAAATTTTTTTGATGTAGATCATTTTTAAAGTCTTTATTGAATCTGCTATAATATTGCTCCTGTTTTATGTTTTGGTTTTTTGGCCCTGAGGCATGTGGGATCTTAGCTCCCCAACCAGGGTTTGAACCCGCACCCCCAGCACTGGAAGGCAAAGTCTTAACCACTGGACTGCCAGGGAAGTCCCTGGATTATTTTCTATAGCACATTTCTTTTGGATGATTCCAGTGTCATCTCCACATTATTAAGTCATTAAAAACCAGAAGTTATTTTTTTCCTTCCCTAAAGCGTTCCTATTTCTATCAATGCTACTGCAATTTTTACAACCTTTCAATGAAAATGCCTTAAAGTAATCTTTGAATTATCTCTCTTCATGAACGCCAATAAAGCCCTAGTCCTATAATATTTAAATCACTATAAAAGAAGCTGCAGGGACAGAGAAAGATATAAAACACTAGCCTTTCTCCCTTCAAGAGATTTAAAACGTAATGATGAAATACAAGTTAGGGACTTCCCTGGTGGCGCAGTGGTTAAAAATCCACCTGCCAATGCAGGAGACACAGGCTCGATCCCTGCTCCGGGAAGATCCCACATGCCGTGGAACAACAAAGCCCGTGAGCCACAACTACTGAGCTTGTGCTCTAGAGCCCGCGAGCCACAACTACTGAGCCCACGTGCCACAACTACTGAAGCCCACGCGGCTAGAGCCCGTGCTCCGCAACAAGAGAAGCCAACGCAATGAGAAGGCTGCGCACCGCAACGAACAGTAGCCCCCGCTCGCCGCAACTAGAGAAAGCCCACACGCAGCAACGAAGACCCAATGCAGCCAAAAATAAGTTAATTAATTAATTAAATTTTTAAAAAAAATCCTACTTTATCCTCAGTCGGCTAAATATTGAGTCACCATATGATCCAGCAAGTTGGCTCCTAGGTTGTACACCCAAGGGAAATGAAAACGTATGTCCACACAAAAACTTGTACACAAATGTTTACAGCAGCAGTATTCATAAAAACCAAAAAGGAGAAACAACTCAAATGCCCATCAACTGATGAACAGGTAAACAAAATGTGCTATATTCATACAATGGAATATTAAAAAAAAAAAAGAAATACAAGTTAAAATAACAAAGGTGGGTAGGTTCTGATAGGTGACACTATAACTACTGATAGAAAACACTCTAGAGGAAATAGCACAAACAAGCATGGAGTCAGGAAAGCTCAGGACAAGTGTGACCAACAAAACTTAGTCCACTTTGAGATAGAGGGTTCATAATAGTGAGTGTTACGTAAGAAGACAACAACTATAATCTTCTTCTGGGTTTATTTACACAAGGAAGGGCAGTAAAATATTATCATGATAAGAGACATAAAATAAGTATATTTCTGGGTAGGCACAGCATAGGCTCAGGAATCAGGGTGCCATAACTATGTGGCTTATGTAGTAGCAGCTCCAATCCTCAGTTCTTCTATATAGTTGTTGAGAATTAAATAAGTTAAACAAATACAAAAAATTTAGTACAGTTTTTCACATGGTAAACATTAGATTTTTTTCTTTTAGGTTCAAAGAAAAGATCTTGTGTCTTTGGGGGAAGTGAGTAAGTGACAGTGGGTTACTAAGATTCTAAAGTAAGAACTATGTAGAAATCCAAAATATAAAATAGATAAAAACCAAACTGTCCTGGTTGACGGGAGATGGGAAGCCTGGGCCCCTGCCAGCTAGGTTTCTCCCCCTGCCTCTTCTTTCCCTATCCTTAAAATCCTAGGGTCCACAGAATGCATTGGCAAACCATTTGGTTAAGATCTGATTTAAGAGAGGGGAATACAGTCTGCTAAGTAGGAAGGAAGGAATAAATTAGGGGTTATGAGTAATGTGGAAAAGATTTATATAGCTGGGTATCTAAAGGAGTTATTGAAAGCACCAAGGCTTGAGGATCCAGTTAAGATTACACAACATAAATTCTGTTTTCTTGTCATTCTCAGCAACAGTTCCCAAGCTCATTTTGAGAAAAAGAGATAGTAGAGTAACTGAGGACTATGAACTGACATACTGGACGTAGTAAAAGGTTAAACGTCGAGAACAGTACTACCTGGAATACACATAAAAATAGCCTCTGAATATTGAATCAATGAAAAGGGGGCAATGAATTCTAGCAAATTAACAAGAAAAATTACTTTCACGCAGGGACTGTATTCTATACTTCTCTCGCATCTTCCATTTGGACTGCTGTAGTCTTGAACATAGAGTAAGCAAATACAGACTCATGGCAAATGTGAAGAAAACTTTTATTAATATTTCAAAAAGAGACATATACATAGAATATTCAAATAAATTTCAAAGAAGTAACTAATCCATAAGAACTCAACACTCAGTTGATAAGAACTTTTCACTGACAGTATACTGTATAGATAGATTTCAAACATAAAGTTTTTTTAAAAAAAACTATTTGTTTAGGAAATCTCTTATGTAAGTTTTCATAAAAATTTACCTGGATTCTTCTAAAGGATGTTGGACAGTAAGAAGTCGAGGGTGTCGTAGTCGAGTTAACTGTTGGACTCCTCGTTTTAGAGAATCGATGATTTGATCCTTTTCAAATTTTTGATATTTGTCAATCAGCTTTTTATCAAAGACAAAAACAGCTACTTCCTAATGAAAGAAATGTGTAACTAATTAATCAAGAATATATAAAAGCAATAAAATTTTATTTGAGTGTCACAACAGTCTACAAAGAGAAATAACTTAAAACGGTGCATTTTAGCACCATTGTTAATACTTTTCTGATATTAAAAAGTTGGTTTCTTCATAATTACTAAAGTTAAATATTTTTAGAGTTATAAGACTAAGAACCCTCATCTAAGGAGAACATAGGAAAATCTCCATCTTTCAACTCTGGTATCAGAGATACACACAAACTGTGTGTAATGTGTTGTCTCCTATGTAGTAATCTCTTATTTTACTGGAATTCAAATAAAAGTTAAAATGTTAAAAAATTCAAAATGCTTTTCATAGTGATAACCCTGGATTATACTTCAGAGTCTTGAAATACTTTTTAAAAGAAATGTCTTACATGTCAGGGAGTGCTTATTTATACAAAAACTCAATTTGTAAGCATCTTTTACATATGAATAACCCATACTCTTTCTCTCTCTCCTCTTGTTAAGGGCAGTAACTGGGAATGGTTACCAGCACGGGAAACTGCTCCCCTATCGTCTCTCTGAGATCAGTCACAGCTTATTTTATACTACTAAAAGCACACAACCTCCTTAACCACCTTCTCTCTTTCATTCTCTCTCAGTTGCACAAAGAAAACAGTTCCCATCAAGTTACCTAATCTTAACAAATCAGTCAAAAAATAGCCGTATTGATAGACGATATATTACAACTGTGTAATACATCAGTGATGCTGCTAGCTCTCCATCATAAATGCAAAGAAAACTGATAAAGTTGGAAGTAAAATTAGCAAAGAATCAATGCTAGCCCTCCAAAATTCTATGGAAGACTTTGAATGACTCTTTCAGAGCTCTGTGTCTCTTTCAAATGCTTTTAATTAAACCTACTACTACTCAACTATCTTTGAGTTGATACCAAGACAGTATCTTTCCATTTTATTGCTGTTCTCTTCTAATTATTTTTGCTACATTATGATTATTGCCTTCACAAGTTAGCCTGGCAACCTATTTACATAACGGAGATTCACTGCAGAAATCCAAATCAGTAAATTCCTCAAAACACAACTTGTTTTAAGTTGGAGCCTCCTTAGACATATATAGATAAGTTAAGGATTTTAGAGGATTGAGGCTCTGAAAAGTTATAACGTAAAGGGACTATATTAGTGACTCAAATCGAACACCCTATTCCCCAAGCATCTGTGTACTTTTTAGGAATTATTCCACTCTTCACAGCAACCCATGAGACAAGTTATTATCCTCACTTCACAGATGAGGACACTGTGGAAAAGATAAACATATTATCTAAGATCTCACAATTGGTAAGATGAAGAATCAAGATTCAAACCCAGTCAGTCCAACTCTAGGGGTCACTTTCTTAGCCAATACACCATTCTGTCTCCCCAGAAATAACAGGGCCAATAAATAAGACCCTAGTAAAACATGATATATGCCTTCAGTAAAACTATTTGAGTGAGAGCTTTAAATAGCACTCATATATATACTGCCTTCACAAGTTAACCTGGCATATACATATACACATACACACACACAAACACAAAATATTAGCTCTTTTGATCATTTTGAGACACAGAACAGGAGCTAACAGCATTACGTAATATTAACTTGAACTAAAAACAAATGACCTACAAGTTCAAGTTCCCACCTCACTATTCATGTGTACAATTTTTAGTAAGTGTTCCAACATATTTTATAAATGCATCTAATTGAAATGTGTTTATTTTTTCAAGATGTTTTAAGTCTTTAAAAAAAGATTACATGAAGTAACTTCTGAGCTCCTACAGATTCACCACTCTAAAGGCAGAACACTACAGTTCATAAAGAAAAAAAACACAACTCTCTCTGACATTCATTTATTGTTTTAGGTCAAAAATGAAAGATTCCTACATAGATCAGAACAGGTTATCAACTATCTTAAAAATATTTTCTTTGTTCGGGGCTTCCCTGGTGGCGCAGTGGTTGAGAGTCCGCCTGCCGATGCAGAGGACACGGGTTTGTGCCCCGGTCCGGGAAGATCCCACATGCCGCGGAGCGGCTGGGCCCGCGAGCCATGGCCGCTGAGCCTGCGCGTCCGGAGCCTGTGCTCCGCAACGGGAGAGGCCACAACAGTGAGAGGCCCGCGTACCGCAAAAAAAAAAAAAAAAAAATTTCTTTGTTCGGATCAGTTAATTAAAATTAACCAATGTCAACAAAGTAATGACTAATTAACTAACCTTTAGGCCTCATACTGACTCCTTAAAAGAAAACTCTTAGCCTGCACCTTGAAACCTTTCAACAGAATAGACTATCATCTAATTTCTAAATTTGTCTTTCCTGTACTACTTCACTATACTACTCCCTCTGCTAACACATATCACTTGTATAAAAATCCTATCCGTCTATACCTATATGTATATTACAAGCTTCTTGAAGAAAGAAACCATGCCATAAGTGTCTCTGTACCCACCACAGGATCTTCACCTAAAAGATACTCAGATGTTCATTGCCTACTGATGGTCAGTAAAGATAAGCAACTACTCGAAGCATTTCATTATCATGTTGAATTAAAACCGTTTTCAACTTTTCATTATGAAAATTTTCAAATATACAAAAAAAAATGAGGTAGTGCAATCATCCAATATATCTTCCACTTAAGATTCAACAACCGTTAATGCTAATTAAAATGTGAGGCCCTTTTTGCAAAATTACAAATAATACCAAATATAAAATAATGTAAGCAACATTTGGCACTCTATTGTTTATTCACTTAATATTTTTAAAAATACATTGGCAAAGAGAGTTACCCATAAATAAAAAGTATTTTTCTCAATAGCCTATCTTTAAACAGAAAAGGATATGAAATAAATTATCTTTTCTAAAAATTAATATTTGTCATAATGGAGGCTGTCTTTTGATATAGACCTAATTTATAATTTTTAAAAGCTACTTTGCTTACTATAACTACAAAGTTGAACTCTCACTGAAAACAAGATAATTTAAGTAATAAAATCTGAGTTAGTATACACCAATGTATCTAGGATTCCCTAATAGCAATCATGAACTCCACTAACCTATTCCTCAGAGCCACCAGAGATGGTTTTTGAAACATAGACATTCCCTGAAATCCTTTATTTTATGGGCCTTTCAGGACTGGCTGGTGGTAACTCCAAGCATCATGTTCTTCTTTTTTTTGTGTGATTTTGGAACAATGTTCCTTTCTCAAAACAATAAAACAAAATATAAGTTTTTATTTAGATTAAGTTAAAAATAAGTTGAGATGACTGAGAGATAACAAGATATACTCCTTAAAATTACTAGAGATAGTCTATGATCATTTTTGATCTAAGCAACTTGACTAGCACATTCACCTTTGCACAATGGTTTCCTTTACATTAAAGCTGTTAATATTTTAGAATTTAACTATTTATAATAATTTAATTATGCCTCTGTCTACACAATATTAGCAAGCTTTACCCCATGGACACTGGCATCTAGAATAACATAATGTAAATTCTGTAATAAGGAAGGGACTGTGTCCAAGCCTACATGTAGTAGAGTGGATAAATATGAATAGGTAAATTTTTACTGCATGATTTTAAAAAATTGATCAATCTTTATTATCCTCATATGAATAGCAATTTAACTGAGGGTGTTACGAAGCTTATGAAGCAGGGCAAAAGAAATAGGCCAACAAGTATGACTTTTAAGGCAAAATAAGACTGAAGTTGCCTTATTTTTTTAAAAAAGAACTACTCCAAAGCTGGATAAAAAAGATCGTAATAAATGTGGGACACTAGAAGACTCCTAATAAATGTTAAATCCATTTGAAGAGTAGTCACCTGGCAACACAGAATCTTGTGTCAAGATAAACAGAAATGCTTAATAAATAAATGCATGAATAGCCTGAGAACCAGGCAAAATTTTATATATAAACATACACACACGCACACGTATTTTTTAAAACATTTTCCCCCCAAATAAATCCCTTGGCTTGACATAGGAGAGTTGAAAGAGATTTCAAAATGTTGAGCTATTCTTTTACTTGAAAAGAAGTAAAAGTTATATATACAGGTGGGACAGAAACTATTTATGTAGTGCTTTTATTACAAATTATTTAAATACATAGCAGCCTTTATAGTTATAGTATTCCTATCTAACAGATACGGTGATGGTATTTCAATTTTAAAGGACATATATATGAAGCAAACGTTTCTCACTTATATATACAGTTTGACCAAAAAAATTTCCCTTTAATGACTTGTTTAAATAAAGTCTAATTAAAAATTAGAAAAGCTAATGAAATCCAGTGCAGGGCATTTGTCTCAGAAATCTCTCTTAAATATTCTTTAAAAAGGAAATAAGGATATATTTGAAAAGAGTGTCTATGTTTATAAAACCATTTTAGTCCTAAATATGCTACTCTGTAGAAAGACTAAGTCAGCTTCAAAGCTATAAGAGAAATACAGCAGCATAAACTCTAAGCCTAGCAACTATCTACTAGACATTATAAAAGTTCAAGAGGTAGGGGAGCAGGAAATATTTCACTGAATTTTCAAAAATTAAATAGCCCTTTTTAGTTCAAAAGACTAACTATGGAAAGGTTTGGGCAGAGATGTGGAGATCTATAACTGCTGGTGGATGTGTACATTGGCACAAACACTCTGGAAAGCTTTTTGGCACTGAACAGATACATACACTATTACCTAGCAATTCCATATCTAGGTAACATGTCATATATGCCAACAGCATACAACAATGTTCACAGCAGTACTCTATATATCAATGAAAAGAAAAATTGCTATGTTCAACTACATAGATGTATTTCATGAAAATAAATTTAAGAAAAGGGAGCCAAACACAAAAGTACATGCTATGGTTCCACCTAAACAAAATTCAAAAACTGGCAAGATTATTCCTAAGTGTCAAAGGACAGGAGAGCAGTTAGCCCTGGAGAGAAGGGGTGGGGTTCGGGCGGGGGGAGGTAATAAATGTGAAGAGACATGAGTATTAGCAGTGTTTTCTTGATATGGATGCTGGGTACACAGGTGTGTTCACGGTGAACATTCAAAAAGCTGCTCACTCATGATCTGTGCACTATTCCACATGTGAGTTCTTAAAAATAAGTTTATATTTTAAAAATTAGACAACTTAAATTCCCTAAATGTCACCTTGAAATGTTTTATAGCATCTCTAGAAAGACATTCTAGAAAGAGTAATGGTTAAGAACTAAGAGCTGCTTCTAAATAAACACTCAAAAAGGAAACTAAATAGCACTTGAGCCTAAATAGTAGCTTCCAGTGCTAATAAGCTGTATTTAAAGATCTATCCATTTCAACATGTTTACATGTTGTATTTGGTTAAGTTTATCTAAATAATAACTTTTAAAAATCTTAACGGCTCATTTTATATACAAAACTGGCCTAAGAAATTTATTTTACTGCAAAAAATCAACTATACACTTGTCTTGAAGATTCTTAGAATTCTTAATTTCACTTTCATAAATTATTCACTATGAGGTGTTTCTTCAATGAATGTCTTTCAAAAATAATAAAAAGCAACAGAAACTTATTTTTGGAAGCATAAAGACAGAATAATAATACAGATGTCCAATCAGGTACAATGAAGGCACAAGTAACCAGGTGCAAGTAACTTTTTATTTACCAATTCTTTATCGTGCTGCATTCCAGGTTTCATAAATATGTACTTTTTCTCATCAGTTTCGTAGGTGCTATTATTACTACTCTTCTAAGAGGTCTTCAAACATTTAGGTTAAAAAGTTAAAAGTTGGGACTTCCCTGGTGGTGTAGTAGTTAAGAATCCTCCTGCCAATGCAGGGGACACAGGTTCAAGCCCTGGTCCGGGAAGATCCCACATGACGCGGAGCAACTAAGTCCATGTGCCACAACTACTGAGCCTGAGCTCTAGAGCCCAGGAGCCACAACTACTGAGCCCACGCGCCACACTACCAAAGCCCGTGCACCTAGATCCCGTGCTCCACAACAAGAGAAGCCACCGCAGTGAGAAGCCCGCACACCACAAAGAAGAGTAGCCCCAGCTCACCGCAACTAGAGAAAGTCCGTGTGCAGCAACAAAAACCCAATGCAGCCAAAAATAAATAAAAATAAATTTTAAAGTTAAAAGTTCTACATGATCTGAAAATTATAATTAATCATGTACTAATGTGAACTTGAAATAACCCTAGGAAAAAATACACAGATAATCTTTAAAGGGGTATGCAAACCCTAAAAAGGATTCTTTTAACGTGGAAATACTGCTGTGTTTTTTGTTGTTGTTGGGTTTTTTTTGGACAATGTGAAATTATGATACTTTTTTTGAAGATCATGTAAAAAAGTGAAATGGGGGAAAAGAACAAGATTTAAACTTTAAATGCAATGGTTTAAATATCATGGTATTTATTTCACTGCCATGTAACAACAGAAAACACCTTCATATTTTTAACTATTAAAACCAGGTATGAGAGCTTCCCTGGTGGCGCAGCGGTTAAGAATCCGCCTGCCAATGTAGGGTACACGGGTTCGAGCCCTGGTCGAGGAAGATCCCACATGCCGCAACTAAGCCCGCGCTCCCCAACTACTGAAGCCCACACGCCACAACTACTGAAGCCCGTGTGACACAACTACTGAAGCCCATGCGCCTAGAGCCCGTGCTCTGAAACAAGAGAAGCCACCACAATGAGAAGCCCACACACCGCAATGAGGAGTAGCCCCACTCGCGGCAACTAGAGAAAGCCGGCGCACAGCAACGAACACCCAACACAGACAAAAACAAATAAATAAATAAATTTATTTTTAAAGAAACAGGTATGAAAATCTCCTAGCCCAAAGCCTCGTACCCGATGTTTACCACAAAGTCAAATTTAAGATCATATATTCTACTATAAAACACAACTACAATCAAGTACACTGTATGCTAAATCAAATAAAGCTGAGAGGGTAAGAAAGATGCCTTCAGTCTCAATGTCCCTTTAAGGGGGAAGAAAACGACTAGCAGAGTATCCTTTTCCATTATTTTTCTCCCAGTTTCTCTAAAATCAGCACTGCCCAATAGAACTTTCAGTGATGATAGAAAGTTCTTTACCTGCACTGTCCAATAGGGTAATATGAGCCACATGTGGCTATGGAGCATTTGAAATGTGACTAGTCCAATAAAGAAACTGAATTTAATCTTATTAAATTTTAATTAATTGAAAAAACCATATATAGCTTATGGCTACCATATTGTATCAAGTACAGCTCTAGATTATCTATTTTCTCTGATTCCTTTTTAGTAAAATGAGGCCATTGAAAAAAGAACTAAAACTTTTCAATTAAGGGAGAAATTCAAATGAGGCTTCAGTGCCAAGAGACTTAGCTATTCCTTAAGGAATTAGCCAGCAGTCGAGACAGGATACTCAGAGTTCTAACCCTCTGAGGTTTGAAAGAGGCAAAAGAAAATTCAAAATCCACAGAGAGCAATGATATATTCTAAAACTACCTTTTTCCTCAAAGCAATAAATTTGGGGAAAAAAAGGAATACAGTTAAAGTATCATAAGAGATCTCAGTTCCGGAAGTCAGCAGTTGAGAAATGCTGTATTAATGTGTAATATCTAATTAACTATCTATTATTTGTGCCTGGTTCTCATGTTCTATTAGCAACAACAGAAGCTCCAACATTAGAGGATTTCAGCATATGAACTAATGATATAAACACAAACACCTAGAACTCTTTTGGTTAAGGACAAAGACACTATTATGTTATCACGTTCTTAATAAACAATGCAAAATTTAGTAAATTTGGTGTTATTTCATTTTCCCTTTCTATAATTGATTATAAAAGCAATTTGTGCTGGTGTTGGAGGTTGGTCATTTATATAACTTCATGACCTCATTCATAACTTTTTAAGTAGTCAATACTCAAGAAACCATTTATTTTTTTTGGATGAGCTCTTGGTGAAAGAGAAAACAATGTTCAAAAATGACCAATCGGGCTTCCCTGGTGGCACAGTGGTTGAGAGTCCGCCTGCCGATGCAGGGGACACAGGTTCGTGCCCCGGTCCGGGAAGATCCCACATGCCGCGGAGCGGCTGGGCCCGTGAGCCATGGTTGCTGAGCCTGCGCGTCCAGAGCCTGTGCTCCGCAATGGGAGAGGCCACAACAGTGAGAGTCCCGCGTACCGCAAAAAAAAAAAAAAAAAAAAAAAAAAAAATGACCAATCAATATTTAAGATAAAGATCAACTTTGGACTTAAAGACTTCTAACCAAATGGCAATAAAAACAAGATTTACACGTCGGGTACAAACCACATACCAGCAATCTATCACAGAACCAAGATTCTTCCTTCATAAAAGGATAACCAAAGCCAATTCCGTCTTTAACATACTTGTTTGGTAAATAAGCTGGTTTTGGAAAAGTCACAATGCATACCCACAATTGTACAATTTTGATAGTCATTGGAAAATATGTGTATTAAATCCCATGTCTTAAATTTGATATGTTTCACGTATAGGGAAGTAAAAGTACTTTTGGAAAGTGATTTTTCTTTTTTTCTTTTTTTTTTTTTTGCGGTACGCAGGCCTCTCACTGTTGTGGCCTCTTCCGTTGCAGAGCACAGGCTCCGGATGCGCAGGCCCAGTGGCCATGGCTCACGGGCCCAGCCACTCCGCGGCACACCGGGGCACGAACCCGTGTTCCCTGCATCAGCAGGCGGACTCTCAACCACTGCGCCACCAGGGAAGCCCTCTTTTTTCTTTTTTGATTCTTCTTTTTAAAGAACATATTTCCACAAACATTTTAAACCTGGTGATTTTTCAATTCTTTAACAATTCCAACAGAAAGTTGTTAGTAAAATTTAACACTAACAATCCTCCACATTTCTAAGAACAGTCTGTTGGTCTCTTAAGTCAAATAAAAATAAAAATACAACTCATTCAAACTACTCTTCACTAAAAGAACAGTTTTAAAATAATTTTTAAATCAATATACCCCCAAACATACTACTGATTATATGCCACAAATGTATCCCCTGATAGAGGGAATAAGGATGCTTAAAAAAAGAATGTTAGAAGAATTTAACTGAGTATTTTGTCGTAATGTATTGATAAAGATAAAAAGGAACATGGCAATTTTTATTCTAAAACACTTTGCTAAAAGAGGGAGGAGATATGGGGATATATGTATATGTATAGCTGATTCACTTGGTTATAAAGCAGAAACTAACACAGTTGTAAAGCAATTATACTCCAATAAAGATGTTAAAAAAATAATAAAAACCACTTTGCTAAATATTAAAATCTAATACACTCATTTGTGCAACTGATATGTTTGTTATTAAGTAAACAAAATTAAAGTACAAGATGAGATGATATATCAAACAATGTATTTATAACAATGAGATTCAAGGGCATGTTTAAAAGCATTTGTTTTTCTATGACTTCATTAGATGAAATGACAACTAAAGAACCCATTACTTTTAGCATTTCTTAACATAAAAATGCACACATGCACGTTATGGTACTTATTAGCTTGTGTGTTCCTTCCAACTGGACTCTAAACTAAAACTTACCTGCTTTGTTGACTTTTTTGTGCCATTAAAAATCTTCCAAGCTAGCCCACTGCCACCACTGGCAATGTGTCGACCAACATCGAATTCTCTAGTGACAGGATTTCCCATCACAGCACTAGTGACATCAGCTGTTACTTTTGTAACAGTACTCTTCAACTTATTAAGCATGGACTCCATGGCTGCAATTCTGGGTAGTTATAGTTACCTAGAAACAGAGGGGGATAGGAGAGCACAGATCATTTGTTTTTACTTCTTTAAGTATTTATTCATTATTTAGTCTGAAAGCTTAATATACCCCAAACAATGAGCAAAACAATCCTATAGAAACAAAAGCTATATGTTAGTTTTGCCTTCAGAGAACCCAATATACTTGAATGCAAATTTAAGTCTAGGAACTGAACTGTGCTTCAACCTCAATTGTCACAGACCAATAAGAGAAAAGACATATTCACACTGACACTAACATGAATGTTGCTCAACTATATAACATGGTTCATATTATAAGACCCTTTAAGACTTAAAGGGGTGTAGAGGGTCTGAATCTTCACAGTAAAAAAAAAAACTATAAAAAACCTGAAAGGCTCTAATGTTATACTAAGCAATAAATTTGTATTTCATAAATGTTTTGTCCACTGTTGAACTATGAAGTCACTTAAGAATATTTTCTAAACAAAAAGCTAAAGGACAATAACACATGAACAAGCAATAGGTAATAAAATATTTTTCAGATTTTACACATATCTGGTGATGATGGAGGAACAAACACTATATTTACCCTCCCTCCTCAACAACTGGAAACTGGACAAAATATATGAAACAAATGTTTTCAGATATTGAACAGGCAGCACAGGCCATGTGATCCCAGTGAGAAAGCAAACAAGGTGAATTCTAGGGTTGCCCCAGCTTTCTGCCTAGAGGCACACTGCAAACCATGGAGTAGACAAAGAATCCCAAGCATAGTCTAACTGAATTAAGGAGTTGAGGAAAGAAACTGGAATTCAATGATGCTGAGATGGCTGGGACTTCTGAGACAGAATTTCAAAGAGAAGGGGGAAGAAGAGAAAAAAAAAATTTTTAAGGCAAAAAAAGAGAAGGGAACGGTGCTGAAAAAGAGCTCCAGAAATTTGCAGGGGTCCCCCTGATGCTTTGTTGAATACTAAGATGCACATACATAGTGTGCAACTTCACCAGGTTGAAACGGAGCAGGACCCTACGGGGCCCTCTCAGGTACAAATACTTTGTGTCCCCCCATTTCTTGTTTGTAGGAAATAGGCTTCATTCAGCCCCCTTGACCTTCCCTGAGTTCCAAAGGGCAAAATCAAACAATTGCTTATCAGGGAATGGAGGGAATGCAGAAACAAAAGAGGAGGAGTCAAGAAACAATAATGCAGCCTCAGGGCAGGGTCCTGGTCCTCAAAGAATATACATAACAATACCTTTGAGTTCTTCTACAGGAACTAAGGCCCGCCCCCACCCAGTTAGAGGATTATAACTTCAGGTTGAGCATGAGATTCCTGGAACACCACCCTGTTACCTCACCACCAACCAAGCAGAAGAAAATCTGCACACAGTGGCAGATAAACTGGACTGATCCCCTCCCCAAATGATTCTCCCTTTAAAAACTTTCATGATCAAGCAGAATCTTTGGAGTTGGGTTTTTGGACACCAGTCTGCCATCTCCTCAAGTTGCTGGCCTCCTGAATAAAGCACCTTTCCGTTCTTACCAGCACTTGCCTCTCAAGTATTGGCTTTCAAGCAGCAAGCAGCCGAACCTGAGTTCAGTAAGAAAGTCAGGCAAGGAACAAATAGCGAGCTGTGAGCTGAATAGTTACAGAGTTCATACAGGGCTGCAAATCTTTTAATTTTTCAAGCTAGAGTGGAGAGACCTCATTGATCACTAAAGGCATTCAGTAGAAACCCCAGAAGGACTATGCCTTGGTACAGAATAAACCATTCTTAAAGTATCCTAAACCTGCCGTAACAAACTAAAAAGCTAGCCTCAAATGATCAAACTAATCATAGATCACTTAACTGCTTACCAGAATGAAACCCAATACTCATGAATGGAGACAAAAATAATTTCAGATACTAAGCGATATAACATTCACAATGTTTAGTATGCAATCAATAATTATCAGACATGCCAAGAAGCAAGAAAATGTGATCATAACCAAGACCAAAATCAGTCAATAAAAACAGACTCCAAAATGAGCTTATAGAATTAGCAGCAAAGATATAAAAAACTATCATATGTCCAAGTGAGACAGGAAGGAAGAGGTCAGGGGACAACAGTTAAAAGAATGACACAGCCAGCGCTTCCCTGGTGGCGCAGTGGTTGAGAGTTCGCCTGCCGATGCAGGGGATATGGGTTCGTGCCCCAGTCTGGGAAGGTCCCACATGCCGTGGAGTGGCTAGGCCCGTGAGCCATGGCTGCTGAGCCTGCACTCCGCAATGGGAGAGGCCACAACAGTGAGAGGCCCGCGTACCGCAAAAAAAAAAAAAAAAAAAAAAAATGACACAGCCATTGAGGATATGACAAAAACTGGTTAGGCTCAAGATGGCAGAAGATCTGACTTCCCGTAGACCTTGAGCCTCATTATATGCTCACTGTAATACACTAGAATGCTAAATGACACACCCACAGGTGCCATGACAGTTCTGAGGCTGACCATAAAAGGCCAAAAAGTGAGTGGTGGCCTAGTTCCTGGAAATCCCTGCCCCTTTCCCCAAATAGTTGAAATAATCCTCCTACTCATTAGCATAAGAAATTATCCAGCCCATAAAAATTAACAACTTCATATCCCAGGGCCGCTCTCACTTTCTGAGACAGTCTGCATTCTGCCAATTTTAATGTTTATCTATCTAAATAAACCTGCTTTCACTTTACTTTGGCTGGCTCTTGAATTCCTTCCATACAGGAAGCCAAGGACCCTCACTTGGCAGCCTGTCCTGGGACTCGCCAGAGACCTGAGACATGACTATTCTCTCGCTTCTCTTTTCTCCTGCAAAACAAGTATTTAGAGGAAAGCACGAACATAATAAAAGAAAATGGAATATTAAAAAAAAATCAAATGAACACTCTAGAGACAAAAATATCTCAAATAAAAAACTCAGAGGATATAATTATCAGATTAGACAATGTAGGAAAAAAAGATCAGTGAAACCTGAAGATAGAGTAAAAGGCTGGGAAAAAATAAATGAACAAAGTCTCAGTGACCTGTGGGACAATATCACAGTCTAACATATATAACTGAATCTCAAAAATGAGGGGGAAAGGGGAAAGATAATATTTGAAAAATAGCCAAAACTTTTCCAAATTTGATGAAAACTATATAGCACCAAGAAATTCAATAAACACAAAGCAGGATGAACACAAAGAAAACCATGCCTAAATATGTCATATCAAATAGCTGAAAATCAGTGATTAAGAGAAAACTCTTAAAAGCAGCCAGAGAAAATAGGCAAATTATATACAGAGGAAAAAAGATAAGAATTTCCCCCAAACTTCTCATCAGAAACTATACTAGGGAACAGGCTGAATAGGGAAAGGCCAGGGAACAACTGAATAAGGTCTCAAAAGAGCTAAAAGAAACTGCTGACATAGAATTCTATAAGCCATGAGGGAAAGAAAAAAAAAAAAACTTTCAAAAATAAATGTGAAATAAAGACTTTTTCATGAAAACCTGAGAGAATTTGTTGCCACCATATATTTACTATAAGAAATATTAAAGGAAGCCCTTCAAACAGAAGGCAAATGATACCAGATGGAAATCTGAATCTACAAAAGGAATGGAGGACTCTGAAAATAAAAATGATGCAGGTTTATAAAAAACTCCTCATGTTATGTTTGAAAGACAGCTGATCATTTAAAGCAAAAATAACAAAAATGTGTTGTGCTTATAATATATGTAGAAGTAAAAATATGATAAAACAAACCAAGGATAAGAGAGGGGAAATGGAGGGAGCTTCCCTGGTGGCGCAGTGGTTAAGAATCCGCCTGCCAATGCAGGGGACATGGGTTCGAGCCCTGGTCCGGGAAGATCCCACATGCCACAGAGCAACTGGGCCTGTATGCCACAACTACTGAGCCTGCACTCTGGAGCCTGCAAGCCACAACTACTGAGCCCATGTGCCACAACTACTGTGCTCTGCAACAAAAGAAGCCAATGCAATGAGAAGCCCGCACACCACAACAAAGAGTAGCCCCTGCTCACCACAACTAGAGAAAGCCCATGCACAGCAACGAAGACCCAATGCAGCCAAAAACAAATAAATAAATTTATAAAAAAAAAAGAGAGAGGGGGAAATGGAAGTATATTTTTGAAATATTCTTATATGTGAGGTAGTATAACATCATTTGAAGATAGACTGTGGCATATTAAAGACATATTATAAACCCTAGAGTAATAACTAAAATAATAAAGAGACAAAGCTAAAAAGTTAACAATGGAAATAAAATGCAATCCTAAAGTAAATTGAATTAATAAAAAAAAAGTAGGAAAAGAAAGGAACAAAGAACAAATGTGAAAAACAGAAAATAAATAGCAAATAGTAAGTTTGAATCCAACCATATAAATAATTACATTAAATGTAAATGATTTAAAATTCCAGTTAAATGGCTGAGACTATCAAACTAGATTAGAAAAGCAAGACCCAACCGTATGCTGTTTATAAGAAACCCACTTTAAACACACTTTACAAGATGATTTAAAACTAAAAAAAATGTGAAAATATACCAGCTAGAGTGGCTATATTAATAACAGGCAGAACAGGCTTCAAGACAAAGAGGGACACTTCATAATGACAGAGTTGTCAACTCTCAAGAAGACATAACAATCCTAAACTCTCAAGAAGACATAACAATCCTATTTAGTGTACACACTAAATAAGAGAGTTTCAAAATAAATGCAGCAAAACCTGACAGAACTGAAAGAAGAAATAGACAAATCCACAAGTGTAGTTGGAGACTTCATGGGTCCTTTCTCAGTAGCAAATGGACAGATAGACCAAGTAGACAGAAAATCAATAAGGACGTAGAAGACTTGAACAACACTAACAAATAACCTGACCTAAAACACTCCACTCTACAAAAGCAGAATGCGTTTTGTTTTCATATGTACATGGAATATTCACTAAGATAGACTATATGCTGGGCCATAAAACAAGTCTCAAAATACTTAAACCTACTGAAATAATACAAAATACGTTCATTGACCACAATGAAATTAAGCTAGAAGTCAGTGATAGATAAATATCTAGAAAAATGCAAATATCTGGAAATTAAACAATACTTCTAAATACCCAAGGGCTAAAAAAGAAATCACAGAGAAAATTTTTAAATATTTTGAAGTGAATGAAAACGAAAAATCTGTGGTATGTAGGCAAAGCAGTGCCCCATAGGAAATTTATAGCTTTAAATGTTTATTTAAAAAAAAAAACCAAAATCAATGGTATAAGCTTCTATCTTAGGAAGCTAGGAAAAAAAGAGAAAATTATACTCAAAATAAGTAGAAAGAAGGAAATAAAGAGTAGAAATCAGGTTTCCCTGGTGGTGCAGTGGTTAAGAATCCACCTGCCAATGCGGGGGACACAGGTTTGAGCCCTGGTCTGGGAGGATCCCACATGCCACGGAGCAACTGAGCCTGTGCGCCACAACTACTGAGCCTGCGCTCTAGAGCCTGCAAGCCACAACTACTGAAGCCCGTGTGCCACAACTACTGAAGCCCGCTCGCCTAGAGCCTGTGCTCTGCAACAAAGAGAAGCCACTGCAATGAGAGGCCTGCACACAGCAATGAAGAGTAGCCCTGGCTGCCACAACTAGAGAAAGCCCGCGTGCAGCAATGAAGACCAAACGCAGCCAAAAATAAATAAATCTATTAAAAAAAAAAAGAGTAGAAATCAATGGAACGACTGAATTTAATGTAATTTAATACTCTATTAAATAGAAAAATGAAAAAGAAAAAAAATCAATGAAGCCATGCTCTTTCTTTTTTTTTAAAGATAAACCTCTAGCTACATTAAGAAAACTTTTAAAAACACAAAATGACCAATATCAGAAACAGAAGAAATCCTACGGATACTAATCCTATATAGAGCCTAAAGATTCTAAACAAATCAGATATCATATTATGGATGATCTTATGCCAGCCAATTAATTCAACAACTTGGATAAAGTGAAAAAATTCCTTGGAAGGTACAACTACCATAACTGAAGAGAAAGTCAGAATAATCCTATTTAAAAGAAATGCAGGGCTTCCCTGGTGGCACAGTGCTTGAGAGTCCGCCTGCTGATGCAGGGGACGCGGGTTCGTGCCCCGGTCCCGAAGGATCCCGCGTGCCGCGGAGCGGCTGGGCCCGTGAGCCGTGGCCGCTGGGCCTGCGCATCTGGAGCCTGTGCTCTGCGGCAGGAGAGGCCGTGGCAGTGAGAGGCCTGTGTACCGCAAAAAAAAAAAAGAAAAAAGAAAAAAAAAAAAGAAATGCAATTCATAACTGCAACTCTCACCACAAGGAAAACTCCAGGCTCGGAGGGGTTCACTGCTGAATATTATCAAACATTTAAGGAAGAAATAATTCCAGATCCATATAAGCTCTTCCAGAAAATAGAAGACAATAGAACACTTTGATGTTCTATAGTCAGTATCACCCTGATACCAACACCAAATAATGACACAAGAAAACTTCATATCAATATACATCATCAACAGGTAAAAATCCTTAACAAAACATTAGCACATCCAACAAATCCAACCCCACAACCAAGTGGAATTTATCTCAGGAATGCATTGATTTAACACTCAAAAACAAATCCACGTCATTCACCATATTAACTGAATAATGGGTAATAGAAAATATATGATCATCTCAGTAAAGGCAGAACAAATTTTTTGATAAAAATTCAATACTCATTCACAATAAAAACTCTCAGCAAACTAAGAACAGAAAGGAACTTCCTCAACCTGATAAATGGCACCTTTGAATACCTATAGCTAATATCACGTTTAAAGTTAAGAGATTAATCACTTTCTCCCTAAATTAGGGAACAAAGTAAGGATATCTACTTTTACCACTTCTATTCACTATTCTAATGGAGGTCCTAGCCAAAGCAAAAAAGAAAACAAAATAAAAGACATTCATACTGGGAGGAAGAAGTAAAATTCTTTATTCTCAACAACATGATCATGTACAGAGAAAGTCATAAGTAATCCACAAGAAAGCTACTGGAATTAATATGTGAGTTTAGCATGATGGCAGAATACAAAAACAATACTTTTTTTAAAAAAGACTATTCTTATATTCTAGAAACAGACAACTGCACACTGAAATTTCAAAAATACCATTTTGAAGGGAGGAGTGGCCAAGATGGTGGAGTAGAAGGAACCTAAGCTTACCTCCTCTCTTGAGCACACCAAAATCACAACAATCTACACAACCACTGTTGAAAAAGACTGAAACCTACCCCAAAAGATCCTCTATAACTAAAGACATAAAGACAGAACCATGAGACTGGTAAGAGGAGCAGACTCACGACATAATCAAATCTCATACCACCCTGGGGGAGCGATCCACAAACTGGAGAAAAATTATATTACCAAGGTTCTCCCACAGGAGTGAGAGTTCTGAGTCCCACATCAGCTCCCCAGCCCAGGGCTCTGGCACTGGGAAGAGAAGCCCCCAGAGCATCTGGCTTTGAAGGCGAGCAGGGCTCAATTGCAGGAGCTCCACAGGACTGAGGTAAACAGAGACTTCACTCTTAAAGGATGCACACAGGGACTTCCCTGGTGGCGCAGTGGTTAGGAATCTGCCTACCAATGCAGGGGACATGGGTTCAATCCCTGGTCCAGGAAGATCCCACATGCCACAGAGCAACTAAGCCTGAGCACCACAACTACTGAGCCTGTGCTCTGGAGTCCGTGCACCGCAACTACTGAGCCCATGTGCTGCAACTACTGAAGCCCGCATGCTCTGGGGCCCACGTGCCGCAACTACTGAGCCTGCGTGCTGCTACTACTGAAGCCCACATGCCTAGAGCCCGTGCTCCACAACAAGAGAAGCCACCACAGTGAGAAGCCCGCGCACCGCAATAAAGAGTAGCCCCCCCTCACTGCAACTAGAGAAGAAAAAAAAAATGCCGCTAAAAAAAAAAATTAAGGAACTAGAAAAAATTTGCAAAGAAAGTAAAAAATGTAAAGGACAAATATTGATGCAAACAAAACAATAAACAAAGCAAATTAAAAAAAATACCATTTCAAGGATGTGAAGTACCTATGGATAAATTTGACAAGACACAAAGACTTGTACAATGAAAATAACAAAAATTTCTGCAAAACATTGAAGATGACTTAAAAACTTGTACAGGAAATGAAAGACTCAATATTGTTAAGGTGTCAATTTTCCGCATCAATCTATAGACTCAACGCACTCCAATCAGAATCCCAGAGGCTTCTGTAGAAAGAAACTGACAAGCTGTTAAAATGTTACTCTGAGAACAGGTCCACTAGATTGTTTAAGGGTCCATGGCCCAGAAAGAAGTTTAAAGTCCTATCACTCTTCAAACCTTCACCTGCCATGTGTATTCTTTCCAAAAATTGATTTACCTAAGAACAAGTCTGTGTCCTGCAAAATTTTCCTTAACCAACTCTTTTTTCACAGTGTTCTCCCACCTGAACAAAGTAAAATATTTTTATCAGCCATCCCAGTCTTGTTATAGGGTATTTCCCTGGGTATAAAAATCTTTGGCAGGCATGCCAAAAGGGAAAATGCAATCTGAGAATACATTAATCCTGAAAGTCTCTTAAGAGTAAAGCAAAAAGAAGTTTGGTAAGAAATTCTGAAGAGGGTTGTGCTTAATTTCTTAACAGCAAAACCCCATGCCTTATCTGTCACAGAATTACAATTAAGAAACAAGATAGTCGTCACAGGGCTGTATAGGAACAAGTTTATTTATTTCAATTAATAAGCAAAAACTCCAAGGTTTTGATAAAAGTAAAACATAATCATAATACACCACAATCTAGAAATCAGATACTTTGTAATTATCTAGCCCTTGACAAAAAAATTCAGATGCCATCAACTTAAAACACAAAAAGAAGTACAACATCTTACAAAATTATTTAGAGAATACACAAGCAAAAATATTTGGAAGGCCACTGGCTTAAGGCAGCACTAGTTTGTGTCCTATTTTCTCAGTTAATTACATTATATTCATATAATTTACTTTCTATTAAAGATTTGAACTATCTGTAAATAGAAATAAAAATTCACTTTCTTTTTTTAATTTAATGCTGCATTTCTGTAAGCAGTTAGAAAATGTTGCTACTGGCATCATGAAAACATTCATTGCCATGCCAAGTTGTTCTCTATGAACATCTGCTGCTGATTTTGATGCGGAGGTGGAAGAGACATAAAAACGCTATTTAAAAATCTACATATACTTTCCTCTAACTCTGCCTGAGTAGCTACATATTACATGCCATGCACTTGCCATACACTGGAAATATAGATGTAAATGGAAACATGTCTGATATTTAGGGATCAGTCCAGTAGCAGACTCAGACCTGCAAAGATTTATAGCAATTAACTAGAGGTATGAATGTACCATGCTTTGGGAACATGAAGATTGGCTCAAAAATGAAGGGTTTTTTTGTAAATCAATTATACTCCAACTAAAAAAAAAAGTGTTTTTCAGGTAGGAGAAAAGGGAAGGAGCTTCCAGAAAGAAGGATTACTACGTGCCAAGACATGGAGGGAAGACTATACATGATGTGATTTGAAAACTAGAGATAGTTCAGTATGAAAACAAAGGATATTTTCAGAGTTAATAGTCAAATTTGAGATGCCTATCCATCACCCAGAGTCAACACTGGTGTACACAAGGTAGAAATAGACATGGAAATTAATCCAGTGAATTATTTAATATTTATTGAGCACCCACTATGTACCTGATACCACATAAGAAACTGGGGAAGAAAGAAGTAAAGGAAAAATAAGCCATAAAGAGCTTACCATCAAAGGTAAGAGACAGAGAAGTAAACCAACCACAGCATTATTATCCTACAGTAATAAAATGCTACAGAATATACATACACAGACGCTACAGGAACAAAAAGAAGAGGAACAGACAGAAGAAAGTTTCCCCCAAACAGCAAAATCATACACGCCTTTAAAGGGGAGGAGGAGTGAACTAGATAGAGAGAGAATGGGACAAGTGTAGGAGTAAAAACTAGCAGTTCAGATAAAAACTGGAGGAAAAGAGAGAAGTATGGCAAAGGAGACTTAGAAAAGCCAGGTTACCAAGGGCATTAAGTAGTAAGAAACCAAGCTATGATAAGCCACAGATAGGTTTCAGGCCTGAGTAAAATGATTAATCACTCCATCATGCAAAGTGAAAGATATACGAGGGGTGGAAGTAGGGAATATGACAAGACTGAAGACACTGTCAATTTGTACTTCAGGAATTTTATACATACATAATTCAGAATGTATATAGGCCAAAAAACAAAAAAAAAACAAAACAAAGGAAAGGACACTTGGAAATAGGGATAGAGAAGATAGGAAAGAGACAATAGGTGGAGAGGGTGTTTTAAAGGTGTTGGTTACATGGATATTTGTTTTATAATTACATATTAAACTTCATTATGCATTTAAATGTATCATATATCAAATTTTAAACAAACTTTGAGAGGGAGAGGTTGCTGAATTAAGGAAATAGCAGTAAAGAAGGAGAGGAAAGGAAAAATTAAGAAAAGTTAAGAGAACTTGGTGACCCACTAGATAATTAGACAATGGAAAGAGACAAAACTAGGAATCCCAATCAAGTCTCTCATTTCAGAGTCTAGGCGGAGGATGAAGCCATTTACCAAGGCAAGGCTACAGGAGACAATTGCTTGTTTTGTGGGAGGAAAACCTCAATTTTGGACATGTTAAAGTTGAGTTGCCTGAATGACATTAATATGCATATATAGCTAGGAGGCTTTTAGATATGCAGGCCAAAAACTTAGAAAAAAATGTCTCAGCTGAAAATACAAATGTGGGCACCATGAGCTTAAAGCAGTATAGTAGTTAAGACTACGGGCTTGAAAAAGGTTACCCAAGGAGACCTAAAAAGAATATGTATATCACGAGAGTAACAGAAGGCTACTTTGACGAATGAAGGGGAGAAAAAAAAAAGAAAAAGTATATCATGAGAGTAACAGAAGGCTAAGGACAAAATGAAATGAATGAGTTTATGAAATAAGATCTGAGCCTAAATGAGATTTTGAATTATTGGCAATAGCTTTTTTTTTTTTTTTTTTCCGGTACACGGGCCTCTCACTGTTGTGGCCTCTCCCGTTGCGGAGCACAGGCTCCGGACGAACAGGCTCAGCGGCCATGGCTCACGGGCCCAGCCGCTCTGCGGCATGTGAGATCTTCCCAGACCGGGGCACGAACCCGTGTCCCCTGCATCGGCAGGCGGACTCTCAACCACTGCGCCACCAGGGAAGCCCGGCAATAGCTCTTTGACATGTAAGAAACCTAGAGACCAAATATATTTTCTTAAAATGATAGCTTTTCAAATTTCACTTGATAAATGAATAAAGAAGTCTTATTTCTCTAAGACAAAATTATAAGTGATAGAAATATTTATTCGTATAAGTGATTGTCCTTTGTACACCATTTAGTAGAATTCACTTGAAATTCAATATTCCCCTTGTAAATCCCAGCCAAAATAAGACTTGGGGCAGCTTCAGTATGATCCCAAGATTATATCTCCCTACCATCTGATTCAGCCATCACTTGGCTTTTACTAAAACCAGTAGATGAATCTGTTCATACTAGATTTTACTTGTACCTGGCATAAGGTGAGTTGGGTATTCGGCACCTGATGGCAGGTGGCTGAAAGGAACTGGCAATCCTTTCAGTTCTGCCTACTCATAAACTCTAGATATAGCAGGATAAAATAAAACTTTGTGAATTTTCAAGTAGCAAAACTCCAAAAGTCCCTTTTTCTACTTCCCCAAGAATAAAATATTCTTTTTTAGTAATCTGATTAGTAATTTGAACAATAAGTAGAATTAGCTTGATTTTTTTGTTGGAAACACTGTAATGCAAATAAAAAGGTTACTGTAATTACACCTGATAATGAAATTATGTTTAGTAACTGTTAGTTACAGAGACTAGACTTTCAATAAGTACAAAATAATACACACTGACTACAAAAAACAACACAAAAAAATACAAATGAATTCAAAATAGTTTTAGTCCTTAAGAGGTACAAGGGTCTGAGAATTTTGAAATACCACTTATATAGTCATTTGTACAAATACTCATAAAATTTTATAATTTGAAATAAGAATTACATTAACATGACAAATAATTTTGACAAAATGCTTCGTAAAACTTGGTAAAAATTTTGTACCTATACTTCTATATGCAGTGCTTATCTGTTTATATGTAAGATGATCCTGAGATATACCTTGGAAATACGTGTTTTTTTTCTTGTAGGGGGGCTTACAGATTACTAAAAGTTTTTAAAAGATACAGTTTTTAAAAAATGGTTAAAAACATTCTTTGGCCTATACAGAAACCATGTTTAATTTTACTCAGGAAACAAAGATCGTACCAGCTCAATACAATCATTCTCTTTACAACTACAGAAGGTATCTAATTATTATCAGTTGAGCTAGAACAGATTACTTCAGGGGACACACGTGATTTAAGAAACAAACAAAAAACTAAGAAGACTTAGCAATGTACAGTGAAGCACACATCCATTCAACAAACTACTGGGTACAGAAGAGGTGGAAAACACCATGCTAAGATGCAGTAGGAGAAACAAGAAGTAAAACATTGTTTCTATCATTAAGTTTGTATACAATAAGATTTTAAAAGCGGAATGAGAGGTTATAAGGCAACATATACTTAAATATCAAACTACTAATTTGAACAATAAGTAAAATTTGAGGAGAGATTACATCCAACTCTTTAGAAGGCCCTTCCAGCCCATGAACTTAGTGTAGCTTTTACTACAGGAAGTCAACCAGATACTTGGAAATTATTGAAATTAAAAAAAAAAAAGTAGCAACAGCACTGGGGTGGCAGTGTCTCATTATTCAGCTCCTCTAGCCAGAGAAAGAGGAAAAAGGAATAACTGGGTAGGAAATTAGACGAAATGGTCATTAAGGGCACTTCCCTAGTGCCCTTGATTTAAGAGCATATAAAATCCGAAACACAGCATAGTACAATGCATGAAAACTGAAACTCATAAAGCACTGAAGTGTTGTCTAAAACAATGGTTTTCAAACTCCAAAGCAATGATTTTCAAACTCTGGTGAACATCTAAAAACATCTAATAACATCTAAATGACTGGCTAACTTGTTAAAACACATAGATGTCTATGTACTATGTCAAACCTTTGGAATCAGAATGCATAAATGTGCAGTCAAGGCATTTATAGTTTGAGCAGTTCCCCAGGTGATTCTGATGCACAGTGAATTATATAATTAAGCACACAATCTTCAGTGGCAACAAAACCTGGGTTCAAACGCCAGTTCTAATACAAGCACTATGACCACCAACTAGCGTCCCTAACACTAATTCCAATCTTTCTAAAGAGGGAATTGCCACCCATTCCTCAAGTGACTGTTGTGAGGATTAAAGATGATACACAGAAAATGCTTAGTACAATTCCTGGCACATTTAGTAAGCAGTCAATGAATTTTCATTTAAAAAACATTTATTAAGCACTTACACAGTATCAGGAGATTAGGGAAATCTCATAAATTTATTAAGTATTAATAAGCATGGCAACTCTGCAATGGTGTCATGAGAACATATAATTAGGGGAATCTATCGTAATCAGTAAAGTCTTCCCTGACGTGAGCTGAATGATGAGCAGGCATTAACTGAATGAAAAGGAAAGGAAGAGCATTTCCAGGCAAAGGATGCATCATAATCAAAAGCCATATACCTGAAGCAGAACAGAAAGAACAGAGTGACTAGGAGGAAAGAATGCCAGAAGGTGCTGTGGAGATGAGGTCGCAAAGGTAATTAAGAGGGACCTAAACAGCCTGTTAAAGATTTTAGTTGAGCTTAAAAACAGTGAAGAGTTTTAAACATGGAGATAATGTGATTAGATCTACATTTTGAAAAAGTCACTCAGTCTGGTGTGGAAAACTAGAGGGAGCCACAGTAAATGCAGGTAGACCCTAATTAGGAGACCATAAGTACTTCAAATGAGAAACGATGGTGGCTGGAACTAGAGTACTAGTATGAAAACCAGGAGTATACAGACTCAAGAGATATTCAAAGAGGCAAAATCAAGAGACTTCAAGAGAGACTGATATGAGGCCTGAGAGACAGGAAGTTGTCAAATCTCTACTGCTATAGAAAGGGATGGATGATGAAGCTAGTCACTTGAGTCAAACAGTAAGAGGACCTCTTTTTCTTGGGGGATAAGTCATGAATTTCAAACATGTGAGTATGAGTAGTTATTCCCAAGTATGGGGTTGATTTTTACAGAAATATTCCAGTGTATGTAAGTACAATGTGCTTCTATTTATTTTATTGGGTGTTTATGGATCTTAGAGACAAAAGGTTTCTGCATGTGTGTTAAGTGGATCTGAACAGAATGAAGGTCCTTCCTTTAGGTTCCGTTCCTTTAGAGTCCCCCCAAAGTGTCTTTTATGACTACAGTTTAATAGTGTCTCAAGAATTCTATTTATACACTCAGCTGATAAATTATTTTAAAACTTTTTAAAACTTAATATTTAAACCAAAAAATAAGAAGCCAAACGAAAAAGGCCTGCAAAGTCCAAAAGGAAGCTTCAATCACCTGACTTTCAAGCTGTTACCAGAACATGACCGGTTTTAGTGACAGGTTGGTTTGGAGCATTAACCTTAAACTATATTAATTTTCCAGAATGGAGAGGCTTGCGAATGCGACTTAGAAAACTTCTTACTCATAGAATCCAATTTGTAAAAAAAAATGATGATTTTTTTTCAGATGATTTTCATTTCATTTTTCAGATGATTCCTGACTTTGATCTACAAAAATACTAGTTTGCAACTTACAATTGTAAGTCACTACCGACATAGTGCTTTTAACTCGCTTGAGTCTGGAGTCTCGGGAAGACTGTTTTGGGAGTTGACGTGACAATACTGGTCCCCTTCATAACTGATCATAGGTATGTATTCAGTCGTATCCCAAGTTTTTGCAAGCCTCATGGGTCTCAACCTTCTTCCATCCTTTCTCTCCCGCTTAGAAAAACAGGAGTGCAGGAGCCTCGGAGCGGGTATTTAACAAAACACCTGCCCCACCCACCTCACAAACAATAACCTTCCATTCCAGAACTAAAGCTACTGTCAGAAAAGGACGCCGGGCGGTAGGGCCCTAGATGGTAACCCAGGTTATCAGAGGTGGACCTCAGAACCGAGGGGAGCTGTTTGTTCTCACCCAGTCCCAGAGTAGTGTCCAATTTCCCAAAAGGGAACCAAGATCTCCACCACGGAAACCCGAGCTCCCGAGCCGGAGCCGGGGGCTCTCCCTCCAGCAGATGGCTCCAGCCCGGGGTCTCCAGTCGCTTCCAGGCCTCTTCGGGAGACTCGGGCCTCCCAGATCCTCTCCCCGGAGCTCGCCGCTCCCCCAGCCCGGCTTCGCGCGGGCGCCCAGAGCCCCGCCGCCCCGCCTGCACCCGGCAGGCCCGTCACCTGGCAACAATCGCCAGCCCCGGGGACCTTGGGAGGCCTACCCCAGGCGCGGGTCCTTCCCCATTCCTTTTCGCTGCTTGAGGAGCCCAAGCGAGAGCGCTGCCGGTGAAGGAGGTCGTTCCGTGCCCGTGGGGGGGGGGTCACTCACCTCTTCCCCTTCTCCCCCGGGAGGGGCGGTGCTGGGGCTCTTTTCCCCCGCCCCCCCAAACGCCTCCTGGCTGCTCCTGCTCAGCCCCGGCGCCTGGCCACTGCCGCCGGCTTACTCCATAGCTTCTCACACTCGCGCGGCCTCAAAGGCTGGAACCGGAGGAGGGAGGGGGAGGGGAGGGGAGGGACTGGGGAGGAAGAGTAAGGGAGGGGGAAGAAGACCGAAAGACCAGCCAGCCCGGGCATGACGTCACTTCCTGCTTGTTCGGAAGGGGCGGGGCCGGGGCGTCTTCGGCCTCCGCCTCCCGAGAACGGGGTGGGGTTACGGGCCGGGGGAGGAGCCCGGCGGACGAGTTTATGGCGGTTCTTTTGACTCCGTGGTTCCGTAGCCTTGGCAGCCAGAGCCAGTTTCCCGGCCCAGGGCGGAGTGTGTCAAGTTTCGTGAGCCCTAGAGATGTTTTCTGCCGGAAAAGGAGGACAGGTACACCTTTGGATCCTAACCAAATGTGCACCGAAGTGGGGGGACGGCTGAGGGGAGCGGGCGCTTTGGACTTTGCGCCTCAGGCCTCTGGGGCCCGCCCCTTTCCTGGACCCGCCCCTTTCCCGGCCCACTGCTCTCCCAGTCCCGCTGAGGACGGGCACTGGACCTTTTCAGAAGCTACTCTCCTTGGGGCGTCCTGGAAAGCGGTGCTTCTCAAACTTTAATATACATACAGATCATTTGGGAACTTTGTTAAAATGCAGTTTGGATTCAAGAGCAGGATCTGATATTCTGCGTTTCTAATAAGTTCCCAGATGATGCCACTGCTGCTGGTCAGCGGGCTACACTTAGAACAAGGGGTTAAAAGTACTAGATGGCAAGTCCTTGAGCACGAGGACTATTTCTTTAACCTAGCCTACTTGTTTAATGACGCTTAGAGGGGCAGACGGAAAATACCCCTGTCTCCTCTCATAGACTCCTAGCTTTATCCACCCCACCCTACCCTAACCCAGTCCCTACTCCCTCCTCAAACCCTCCCCGTTTCCACTCCTCGCCCTCCACGCCCTACTCCTGTCTATGCACTGTTCACAGTGTCTCGGGCCAATAGTTCAAGGACAGACAGACAGAAAGCTTCTGTTACAGAAGGCATTTGAAGGTGATGGGCTTTTATTTCTGTCCTAAACATCAGACCATTATGTAAAGTTGGACATCCTGTTTCCAGCTATTCATAGAGGAAGAAAGAGCTTAAATTCTCAGATTCTAACAACAAGGAAAATCTAGAAACAACATTCTAGATGTTTCAACGTATTCCCTTATCTTATTAAAAATTTTTTAATAAAAATTTACTGGGGTAGAGGGGAATGAGCAGTGATTGCTAACTATGGGTTTCTTTTTTTTTAATTAATGTTTATTGAAGTATAGTTGCTTTCCAATGTTGTGTTAGTTTCTACTGTACAGCAAAATGAATCAGCTATACATATACATATATCCCCTCTTTTTTGGATTTCCTTCCCATTTAGGTCACCACAGTGCACTAAGTAGAGTTCCCTGTGCTATACAGTATACTCTCATTAGTTATCTATTTTATACATAGTATCAAGAGTGTATATGTGTGTATGGGTTTCTTTTTGAAGTGATAAAATGGTCTGGAGTTAGATAATAGAGATAGCTGCACAGCTTTGTGAATGTACCTAAAAACCATTGAATTGTATGCTTTAAAAAGGTGAATTTTGTGGAATGTGAATTATATCTCAATTTTAAAATTTTACTGTCTACAATTAATTGAAAAAATTATATATGTACGTTATAAAAACTGGAAATATGTATTCTAAAAAGTGAGTATCCTTTCATTACACCTATTTCCTAAAGGTTACTTTGAGGTTTATCCTTCCAGACTTTCCTATTTACATATATTTGTATGTAGGTTGGGAATTCATTTTTGCATAACTAGGATGATAGTATATAAATTGTTCTGCCCAACCTCATTGGTTTTTTGTTTTTACTACTTAATGAAATCCTTCCGTGCTATAAATGTCATTCTTCCTAATGGCTGCTTAATATCCTATAATAAGGCTATTCCATAATTTACTTAACTATTCCCCAGGCACTGGACATTTTCATTGTTTTCAGATTTTCATTATTCCTCACAAACTTTTATTTTTCAAGAAGAACAGCTGGCAGATAAATTGATCAGTTTTTTCAGCTCCTTGCCGTAGATTTCTTTCATGCAATGCTTGTCATTGTTCAAAAGGCAAAAAGAAGAAAGGAAAAGCAGAGTCTGGTGAAGCCACATCTCTGTAATAATCAAGACTCCAATGTGTGTGTACATTCCTTTTAAATGTAGCCTGAAATAATATTCTTCAAGACTAAGTCTAGCTAGTTATTAAGCATGTAACATTAGGATGTATAAATTCACATAGTAGTATATTTCATATCAGTAAAGCAAGTTCCTAGGTTTACTCTGATTTTATTGGCAGACGAACATGTGCAAACTTAGTAAACATATTATAGTTTACACAAGATGGGAAGAGAAGAAACTTAAGAAAGAAATTGTTAGCAGATGTGCCATACAAAAGCATAAGGTTGCCAAAACAAAAAAAACTTACATATTTTTGTGTAATCTAAATTTGTTAGAAACATATGTTTAATTTTTTTTTTTCAGGATGCTCTGGTCCTTTTCAAGCTACTCAGCTATGGGATGGTATTATTCACTCCCTTCAGACTCAAGTGGTAATAAAAAGAAGGAGGCATCATTTACGAACATACAGAGACTGTTTTACTGGTTCTGATGCTGTTGATGTAGTACTAAGTCATCTTATGCAAAATACGTGCCTGAGCAGTAATGATGTCTCTCGTCTTAAAGGAGTTCGTCTTTGTCAACTTCTAATGAACCATAAAGTATTTGAACCAGTAGAAATGAAGCTATTCAAAAATGAAAAGGAATTGGAATTTGAGGATTCAAACAATAGTCTCTACAGGTTTCTAGGGAATAAATCATCTTATGTTTTTTGCAAAAGAAAAAAGGATTCTGAGACTGGGTTAAATGATGAAATAAAAGCAAAGGAATCTTTAAGGTTAGTGTTAACCAAGATACTGTAATATATTGTTTTTAGTTGCTGGCAGGACAGTCGTCATTGAACAAACCTTGAATATTATGCTTTCTGTTTTTTTCAGAAGTCAATAAAAGAAATAGCCGTGTAAAAATTAACCTTTTCTGCATTTGCTGTAAAACTGTTATGGAGGACATGATCACAAAAATATTTCAGAATTTGTACCAGGAAAAACTTTATCTCCTCTGATGAATTATATGCTTCCTAATTTTTGAAACATGACTTAGCCAAAGTAGCTAAAGCCAAAGTTATGGAAACGAAACTAGACCAGAAATTTTCTACTCTGTCACAGCAGCCATGATAACCTTAGAATTAACTTTTTTTTTTCTGTTTATTTACAATCCTAACATCCTCTTCTCGTGATATTCTGTTATTTAATACATTTATTACTTGTATCTTTTATTGTAAGCTGCCTGACATCCTTTTTGGAAATAGGAAATGTATAAATAAGTTTTAATAAGTAAATTAAAATGCATATTTGAAATTTTGGCCCTGTATGTAATGGAAAAATTCACATATTATTTCTTAACAGACCAGAAGGCAAAGTGATTTCAAATCCTCTAGCACAAGAGATTGGTGAGGAAAGAATTGAGGAACTTATTGATACAATGAGTGGGACTCTGGCTTTACCTCCAAACATCACAGTTGACAAACCTGTTCTTCCACTTTCAAAAGAAGGTAATTTCAGTTTTCATTACTTTTTTCCGAACTTTGTAAGAAGAGCTGACTTTTTTAAATAGAACTTACTTTTTGGAACAGTTTTAGGTTCACAGAAAAATTGAACAGAAAGTACAGAGAGTTCCCATGTGCCCCCTGCCCCCCACACATACCCAGCCTCCCCCACTGTCAACATCCTGCACTGGAGTGGTTATTTGTTATAATCCATGGACCTACATTGATATATCATTATCACCCAAAGCCCACAATTTACAGTAGTGTTCACTCTTGGTGGTGTATATTATGTGGGTTTTGACAAATGTATGATGACTGTATCCACCATTATAGTATCATACAGAATAGTTTCACTGCCCTGAAAATGCTCTGTACTTCACCTGTTCCTCCTTCCCTCCCCGTTACCCCGCTGGCAACCACTGATCTTTTTTTTTTTTTTTTTTTTTTGTGGTACGCAGGCCTCTCACTGTTGTGGCCTCTACTGTTGCGGAGCACTCCAGACACACGGGCCCAGTCGCTCCGCGGCATGTGGGATCCTCCCGGACCAGGGCACGAACCCATGTCCCCTGCATCGGCAGGCAGACTCTCAACCACTGTGCCACCAGGGAAGCCCACCACTGATCTTTTTACTGTCTCCAAGAACTGACTTTTCAAATACAATAGAAGTAGTGTGTTTGGCGTACTGACTCACTACTCCTCTCCCCGTAAGAGTTTCCTTCTACATAGTGATTGCATCACACAAGACAGGTGAGGCAATGTAGATCCAATAACATTTAGTTTATTTTTTTACAATGACCATGATCAGATTAACTGGAGGTACTACAGTCCTTACTACCGGAAAAAAAACATGCAAACTCATTACCAGTCCTTATTATTTATAATGCAAGACCATCTTCTTATGAGCATATCCTTTGCCCATTGTATAAGCTCCTCCCAAACATCTCCCTACTCTTTGCCTTTCAGAACAAACTAGCTAGGCTACCTATTGCTCTAATTCTCTTTACCATTTACTTCATCTATCTACTTGTGGTTTTGTCCTTATAAGGCAACTTAACAGTTGAAAGAAGAGCCGCATACCCAGGGCAATTAGGAGGGTTGCATACACAATTCATTAATGGTTACACACTTTACTGCATGTGGTCAAACCATGATGGAAGTAAGACAAGCATGATTTGCACACTGGAGGAGCAAAGGTTATCAACAATAACTAGGATAAGTGTGATAAGGGAGATGCACGGTGCCCAAAGAAAGGGTGCAGAGTGAGAAAAGAAGAGGGATTAGAAGAAGACTCCGAGAAAGATTAATATTTAGAGGACAGGCTGAAGAAGAGGAGCCAACAAAAGTTCAGTTTTTACCTATTACAAATGAAAAAGAAAAACTTGTCTCATCATTTTCCCATGAGGATATAGGGTACCTCTAGAAATTTCTAACTAAAGATGGATATAATTGATCAGTAAAGATGCTCATAAAAGTAATTTTCATTTATTGGGCCTTTCTCTGGGCCAGGCAATTTCTTATGCATTTTATATTTATTCTCTGTAATTTAACAATAGCCCTGTAAAGTGAGGGGTAAAACTTCCTTTTTATAGTTTGGGAAACTGAGACTCAGAAAGATAAATAAATAAATAAGACATGGTAGGGAAGGAAAGTTGGCACTCTTATGTACTTTTTTAAACATTTTAATTTTTATCTTTGTTATACATGCACATAATGTAAATCATTCAAATAGTCCTACAGGTTTTGTTACCAAAAAATAATAATTCCCTACCCTTCCCCTCTCAACCATTTCCCCCTCTCCAGAGACAACCATTTACAATTTGTATAAATTGTAATTCATGTGTGTTGTAAATGTATCTCACGTCTCTAAATGTCATGCTTATACTGCTACTTCATGCTTTTTCAGTTTTAGGGACATCTAGTAATTTTCTACAAAGGAAAACAGGGTTTTAGGCCTGTTCCCTTTCTTGCATCTATCTCCCCAACTCTTTAAATGATACATATACTTTTATATACTCTTATGAGTAACATATTTAACAAAAAGATGTTGGGTGAGGGCTTCCCTGGTGGTGCAGTGGTTGAGAGTCCGCCTGCCGATGCAGGGGACACGGGTTCGTGCCCCGGTCCGGGAAGATCTCACATGCCGCGGAGCGGCTGGGCCCGTGAGCCCTGGCCACTGAGCCTGCGCGTCTGGAGCCTGTGCTTCGCAACGGGAGAGGCCACAACAGTGAGAGGCCCGTGTACCGCAAAAAAAAAAAGATGTTAGGTGAAAACAGGAATATCTTTAGTTTTAAGACTATTGTGTTTAGCCAGAGATTTTAAACAGTAAGTCACACAACAATAACTATTAAGTTTTGCTTTTTTAAAAAAGGAGTTTTTTGGTTTTTGGTTTTTTTGGCCACACTGTGTGTCTTGCAGGATCTTAGTTCCCCCACCAGGGATTGAACCCAGGCCACAGCAGTGAAAGCACCGAGTCCTAACCACTGGACCGCCAAGGAATTCCCTAAAAAAGGAGATTTTATGTTAAAAATTTTATGTTATTTTATGTTGAAACAAAAATCAGCCAAGTCTTGGAACCACTGCTTTACTTTAGACTTAATTTAGCTTAGATGGTTTATTTTATAGACAAGGAAACTGAGACTCAGAGAAGTTAGATAATTTGCCAAGTTTCCACAGTTAACTAATGGCATCAAGATTCAGACCTAGATTTCCATACTTTTACCCAGTGTTTTATCATTATTGTTGCAACAAGGTGTTGTAACTTCTAAAACGGGTACAACTGAAGTTATGTTTAGTTGGTATGTTTGCTCTTTGTTGCAACTGAATATGTCAGCCTTCAGAACAGAGAAACACAAAAAACTATTTTAGTTGTTCTCTCTAATAAAACATAGTTTTGAGAGAAGTAGTCTTTAATAAATTACTAATAGGAAATCTCTTTATGTTCAAAAGTCTTGAATCTGCTAGGGTAGGTTTTTTCTTTGTTTTTTGTTTTGTAAAAAAGCCTTGCAAAAGAGAATTAACTTTAAAATTGGCTGGTTGTTCTTGTATTTAATGAGTTAAAAAAAGTTAACTTTTTTGGAATTTACGTTTTCATACCAAAACTTTTTGGAGAAAGTGCATTTGGAAGTGTCTCTAAACTCTAACAAATCAGGCATGAAAGGAGTTTTTGTTGTTGTTATTATCCACTGAAATCTGATTCTTCTGTGATCCTCAAGCACAAAAACAACCCCCTCAGATATAAAACTATGTGGTTTTATAAGATTAAATAATTAGCTGGCCAACAAGAAAATTTAAGCCACTTTCTATTTGGAGAAATATGGCTGGTTAAAGGTATGCAGTTGGCAACACACCTATATACATTTCAGCCAAGAAATAAAAGTATGGAGTTTCTCTTTTTTTTTGAGAAAGGTCATTTCTTAATTCCCAAAGAACTGAGAAACCAACTTCACTTGAATTGAGTTGAAAAATCTGCTAGCAGTGGTAAAGCAATGCAGTCCCAGGACTGCAGGCTTTTTGCAAATTTGTATTTGTGAGTCTAGTAGAGTTAAGGTGAACCACCTTTGCTGAGATTTGTTTATTTTTTACAGGTGTTTCTTACTGATAATATAATGACTAATATTTTTGAAATATATGTGCGTTGTTTTAGAAATGTGAGGGGTTCTAAAGGTGCAGAACCTCTACCTCACCTCACCTCTGTGGGGTAGGTCTCAGGAGAATGCCAATATCAGCTGGAGCAATTCCACTATTAATCTGTTTTACCTGACTTCCAGAAGAATATGTTTGTTCAAAGGTTTCCTCAGCTGAGACAAAGTTTGATTCCTACTGAACACACTGTACTTCTCCCACCAAAACATTTACACACTTAATGAAATTGCAAGTTTACTTGTCATTATTTCCCACTGGAGTGTGAGGTACTTAGACAGGGACAGTCCTTACCTTTTTCACTGTTGTATCCCTGTTGAGTGGCCCAGTGCTTAGCTGTTGGTAGATTACATTTAGTGGATGAATGGCTCACAGACAGCCTCCTCATTTTATAAATATTTTCTTTTTATTTATGCGTCTATACACATACGCTCATATGTACATATATGTGTATATGTGCATGTGCATGCACGTGTGTGTGTGTGTGTGTGTGTGTGTGTGTGTGTGTAGGCTATGCTAAACGCTGCTTGGATTGTATGCTTTTCAAATGTAGAGTCTATCCCCTTGGATCCCCGTCATTCAGCACAGTGATCATTGAGTATGAAGTGCTCCGTTAAGATGAGGGTGGTGACTGTATGTGTTGCTACAGTATCCTTCTTGAGTCTAATTTCCTCACACAGAGCTAGCTATTCTATTTATCAGCTCTGCACTTGGCTAGTTTGTTCTAGACATGCACATTTCTCTGCTCCCTCACCTTCAGGTCTTTGCTCAAATATCATCTTCCCAATGATAATTCCCACACATCTTATTTAAAATTGCAATACTAACCCCCTAATGTAGTCTAATCTCCTTTTTTGCTTAATTTCTCTCCATAAAACTTACTATTAGCTGATACACCACATATTTCACTTTTTGTTTGTTTGTTTATTTATTGCCTGCCTCCCTCTCCCCACTAGAATATAAGCTCCATTAAGGCCAGGATTTTGCCTGCTTTGGTTACCCTGGAACCTAGAACAGTGCCTAATACAAAACAGGTCTCAATAAATATTTGTTGAGTAAATGAATGTTCTGTCTTGATGCTATTGCTAAGAATAGTCTTTTTTCCACTTTTGGATGTATTCATAATATATCTGTTCATATTTCTTGGTGACTTGATAAAATTTGCCTTCATCCATTTCATATGTGGCTATCCTTACCTCCTTACATAGGGTGTGGCTGCTGAAGGGCCACTATTTTTATATATGTATCTTTTTCTAGCACCTGATTCAGTGCTGTGTCCAAAGGTTGGTATCGACAAATGTGGACTGATTGATTAGAGGCTACTTACGATCTCAAGTCTTTACTAAAAGATTGCTAATTTGATTTATTTGGGGCCAATAACTCAGAAGTAGTAAACTCAGATGCCTTTAGGAGCCAGGCAGATTGGAGAGCAGGTGAGTACTTCATTTTCAAACGTGTAGGAAAAATTGTTGTTTTGCTTGAAATGTAGGGCCCTCTTGGCTATTTTTCCTTTTCCCACTTAAGGAAGAGATATAACTATAGGGAAATTAATTTCTACTGTAACAAAACCAACAGGACAATACCATGAAAATGGTAGCTGACACTCAACTTCACTGTTTGGGATACAGTAGGAAGTGGTGGGGTTTGTGGTGAGCTGGAAATGACATTCCAATGCAAATAAGGTAGCCACTAATTCATATCAGCTAACTTTGGTCAGGCATTAATTGAAGCCCGGTGTCATGAGATTTTAAGGTTTTTTTTCTTATTTATTTATTTGTTTATTTTTGCTGCGTTGGGTCTTCATTGCTGCGCGTGGGCTTTCTCTAGTTGCGGCGAACGGGGGCCTACTCTTCCTTGTGCAGAGCACAGGCTCTAGGTGTGCAGGCTTCTCATTGTGGTGGCTTCTCTTGTTGCGTAGCACAGGCTCTAGGTGCGCGGGCTTCAGTAATTGTGGCACATGGGCTCAGTAGTTGTTCACAGGCTCTAGAGCACAGGCTTCAGTAGTTGTGGCACACGGGTTTAGTTGCTCCACGGCATGTGGGATCTTCTCGGACCAGGGCGCGAACCCGTGTCTCCTGCACTGGCAGGTGGATTCTTAACCACTGCGCCACCAGGGAAGCCCTCTTAAGATATTTTTAGAGAAGCTTGAAACCCGGAATTTTATATGAAATCTCCCTTTTTTTTTACGGAACGCAGGCCTCTCACTGTTGTGGCCTATCCCGTTGCGGAGCACAGGCTCCGGATGCGCAGGCTCAGCGGCTATGGCTCACGGGCTTAGCTGCTCCACGGCATGTGGGATCTTCCCGGACCGGGGCACGAACCCGTGTCCCCTGCATCGGCAGGCGGACTCTCAACCACTGCGCCACCAGGGAAGCCTGAAATCTCCCATTATTTATACAAGTTAATTCTATTCAAAATACTTTATAACCAAACAAATCATGACTATGGTCCAAATTTAATACGTAGGCTACTGGCAGTAAAGCTCCACGAGAGATTTACTGTAGCTGTTGCTTTTTTTTTTTTTTTTTTTTTTTTTGCGGTACGCGGGCCTCTCACCGCTGCGGCCTCTCCCGCTGCGGAGCACAGGCTCCGGACACGCAGGCTCAGCGGCCGTGGCCCATGGGCCCAGCCGCTCCGCGGCACGCGGGATCCTCCCGGACCGGGGCACAAACCCGCGTCCCCTGCATTGGCAGGCGGACTCTCAACCACTGCGCCACCAGGGAAGCCCAGCTGTTGCTTTTGTAATTTTGTTTCATTTAAAGGAAAAACAAAATATTAATGATGATCTGATAATTAGGATAACGAAAAACTTTATTAACCCTTAACATAAATGACCAGAAACCCAAGTTAAAATTAACCTAATACTGTATTTTTATTTAAAAGCAATTTAACTACAATTATCTCTGCTTTGAATAAAATTATAAATAATTAGTAATCTCATTCTCTCCAATCATCAAAATAATTTATAAGCAGGACCAGTAGTTTTTTTTAATATCTGGAATTAACCTATTGATCACCTTAAAAGCTAGATAATATCACTTTATAATTAACATAGCCAGAAAATAAAATCAATATGGCTCATAACCCTGATGTCTATTTAAAGGTCAATCTTGAAAAGAGAAATTGTAATTTAGCAAAGTTAAATTATCCTAACAAATTAATCCATTACATTATTAGCTTTTCTGTTGTATTACTAGAAATGGAAGAATTCTATGATACTGGTTGAATATGTATATGTTATTTATTAGTATGATAGTTATATTATTTTTCTTTCTAAGCTGTGGAACATGTTTGGAAACAACAAACATTGCTACGTATTCTTCAACTGATTCACATTCCATTCTTAGAAAATATTTTGGAGCCTCCAATTAAAACACAAAATCTCTAATTAAGTAAAGAGGAAGATCTTGTTATCTCAAACACTTACCTCGACAGAGAGGTTATTCCAAGCTTATGTCTACTTGAGTGAGTGACCATTTTTATTGTCAATTTATAACTAAAATGTTCTTTCACATATTTTGCCCTTGGTATTTTAAGGTGGGAGAACATATTCATATGTATGAGCAGACATCATCATTGATTTAAAAATTAATCACTGTGAATTTTCATTTGATCTAAAATAGAAAGACACTGGTTATGACCTGTGAGAAGATTATTGGAAATCTGAGTGGTTTCATTCATATGAGTTCAGTCATGATTTGTCAATCATTCTTTCCCTGCACCAGCCCTGAGTGTTTTTTCAAAGTTCTATTATTTCCGTTCTATAACCATAAAATAAAAACCATCATGGTTTCTACCAGTTTATTTATTCCTGCTTTAAGAGAATCCTCAGTCTAGTAGGGGAGACATTCATGAAACAAAACATTACAGTCCAATGAAATAAGCCCTATCATAAATCAGTTGCTAGGAACCATAAGTATAAGACCTTGGGTACTGTTGAGATTCCAGCAAAGAGAACTGATATGATGCTTTCTGCCGCATGGGCCAAACAAGAAAAGAACATCAGACTCCAAACCTGAGAACCAGAAAGCTTCAGATCCTACAAGGAGCTTGATGATCAGAGACCTGTGAACCCACTTAGATCGTCAACCATTGTCCTGTTTGCACATGACATGTTTGCTCCTAATTCAACAGGCTGAGAAAGACCTAGCAAATGAGTCTTCCCCAGCCCCTGAGTCAGGGAGAATATAGGGACACCAGCAAAGAAACAGGATTTCTTTAGATGCCTCTGCAGGAAACAGACAGCAGCTAGTCAGCCTTTATGAGCTTCCAAGTGGAAAGTGTAGGTTATCTGCAAGAGAAATGCAATCCAACTGTCATTAATTTTTTCATCTGCAACACTAGGAGCTAGAAGATAATAAGTCACACATGTTAGGCAATATGTTCCATTCAACAGGGGTTGGTGTGGGTGGGGAGAAAAAAGGAAATGGAACGGGAAAGAGAATAGGAGGGAAGAAGGAAAGATATTTGAGGATCACCGAGAATTCATAGAATATATCACTCAGGAACCCCCTCCTAGGAAAATATTTGAGGAAAGATTTTAATCTGACTACAAAGAAATAACCAGAACCCCAAGATGGAGACAGATGAAGAGGAAAGGAAAAATTGGTAGGCAATGAACTTTGGTCTGTGCACTCTCACTATTTTCTCTTCTCCCTAATTTTGTACCCACATATGTGCAT
Organism: Delphinus delphis; assembly: GCF_949987515.2. Lineage (NCBI taxonomy): Eukaryota > Metazoa > Chordata > Mammalia > Artiodactyla > Delphinidae > Delphinus > Delphinus delphis. Next base: position 81,191,670 of record NC_082693.1, on the reverse strand, counting down.
GCATACAAACACACATGTACACACAACATATTCGAAGTTGATATGGTAAGGCTGTGTGAGAATGTACAAAATATAAGTGCTAAATAAGATATCAAAAAAAGAAGGACGTAGTATTAAGGGAAATTATAATGAATACTAACCTATCTCAGCAAAACCTGGGGGTGGGGAAGGTGGAGGAGAAGGGGGAATTAAAGGCCTTCCAAAATCATCACTGAAGGGAGGGAGGAGTGAAAGGATCCTAAGTTGCTTATCTTATTGAGGTCGGGAGATAAAAAAGGGGAAAACAGTGTGTGGTGGGATAAACGGTGCATCTTAATGGCGGAAATATTTGGTATCTTATTTTCGAATAGTGATAGAACCATATGCACCTAATGATCAGAGTGGGAAAGGGGAGAGGAAACACCAGTGCAATGCAACAGTACAGATGAACTCCTCTGAACAAAATTTAACAAAGTTAGAAACAAATAATGAAAAGGTGGCCCACAAATATTTTAATTCCTTGAAAGTAAAGGTACAGAAAGGTGTGGTGGTATTTGGTGAGGAGAAAAGCTATTCCCTCTCATTTACTCCTTCAGTCATCCAGCAAAAATTATTAAAAAGATTCTCAAAACTAGTTTCTTCTTTAGGTTTGGTTAATTATAAGCTAGATTTTATTGTTTTATCAAACAATGTTTTAGGCAGTTAAATGGAAACGTTAACCATTAATTTATTTTATTTTGTTTTTTACCTCCAGGATTGATAACTGGCTTAATTCAGCAATTGAATGCTTGGAATATTTCCCTGACCAGTTAATAGTTACTGTCAGTGAGCAGTTAGTTCAAAACAGAAATGAAGAGACAAGATTGAATATACAGAAGAAGTTACTCTTTGATGTCATAGTAAAATATTATAATCAAGAGAGAGATTGCTTATTAACTGATGAGTATTTTGATATTCATTCAGGAATTATTGAACTTTTAGGTAAGAGATGTTTAAACTTCAGTTTTTTTGCATAATCTTTTTTAATAATACAAGTTGCAGAAGATTTTATGTATTATATGAGTATTACATTTTAATATTTTTCTTCTATGATGTCAAAGTACTTCATAGAGTCTTTTTTCAATTCACTTGGCCTGCCACGTAAATTGTACTATCAAATGTAATACTGTAGTATAGCAATTAGATCTAAGGTAATTCTGTCACAGGGACATTCTAAGAAAAATTTTGATATAGTACTAGAGGATTAAAGAACTGAGGTATCTGGAAATATTGTATTAATTTGATGACCTTTTAGCAAAATAAAAATTGAGTGACACATCATGTCTCTTTTTTAGCTTTGTAGGTGGCCATATAATTTCATGTTAAAAACAAATTGCTGTTTGACAATGCTGGATATAATTATGCAGGTGTTTGGCATAATATGTAGATAATTTCCTATGTGTTTGAAATATTTCCTAATAAAAACTTTCAAGTGTAAAAAAGAATCTGCAAACAAAACACAGTATCATAGCATTTTAATTGACTGCTACGTACTATAATCTCTGGGGTTTTTTTGTCCCTTGCTTTGTCTTCTTTGTAACCCATGTAACAGAAAATGAGAAAAGAACAGAAGCACTTGAAGCAACACAACTATATCTAAGATTATTGTTGCCCAATGTTAGAGAAGAATTACGACGGCTACTCACTTTTATGGCAACTGCATCAGAACCCAATGCCTACAAATTACAAAAACAGGTGAAAAAAATTGCAATAACAGTTTTACAATCTTCTGCTATTTTTTTAATAAAAATGATTCAAGTTAATGTTACTCTTTCTGTTTACAGTTTGTTCAAAAAGAGTCATGTACCACAATATTCATTGCAGCTCTATTTACAATAGCCAGGACAAGGAAGCAACCTAAGTGTCCATCAACAGATGAATGGTTAAAGAAGATGTGGCACATATATACAATGGAATATTACTCAGCCACAAAAAGAAACGAAATTGAGTTATTTGTAGTGAGGTGGATGGACCTAGAGTCTGTCATACAGAGTGAAGTAAGTCAGAAAGATAAAAACAAATACCTTATGCTAACACATATACATGGAATCTTAAAAAAAAAAGGTTCTGAAGAACCTAGGGGCAGGACAGGAATTAATACACAGACATAGAGAATGGACTTGAGGATATGGGGAGGGGGAAGGGTAAGCTGGGACGAAGTGAGAGAGTGGCATGGACATACATACACTACCAAATGTAAAACAGAAGCTAGTGGGAAGCAGCCGCATAGCACAGGGAGATCAGCTCGGTGCTTTGTGATCACCTAGAGGGGTGGGATAGGGAGGGTGGGAGGGAGATGCAAGAGGGAGGAGATATGGTGATATATGTATACGTATAGCTGATTAACTTTGTTATACAGTAGACACTAATACACCATTATAAAGCAGTTATACTCCAATAAAGATGTTAAAAAAAAGTTTTTAGTTATTCTGCACCTAGTTTTTCATCAAAAAATATAATAAATGGAGATTAGGGCCCAGGTTACGTAAATGTTTAATTCTACAGTCACTAAGCCAAAATTCATGTTTATAGCTTGTGAAATGGGTCCCAGATTCCAACCAGGAATTTAGAATGAACATTTTCTCTACCCTCCTCTTCCTTACCACTTAGCCTCTCCACTTTCTTCTTTCTCACCCTGCTTCCTCCTCTAGGTAAATGAATTCTCCTCTGTCCTACATATGGTTGAGAAGTTAGAAAGGATTTTTTCATTTTTTACTTCCCCTCATGTCAGAACTAGCAGCGCCATAAAGAAACATACTGGTTCAAATATTGTGGCAGGACACAAAGGGAGAAAAGGAACTTGATGTGGGCTGGAGGAAGTGGGGGTATGGGATTCAGGAAGCAGGGAGAAGTGGCTCCGATGACTGGTTTCTGGAGATTAGGGAATGAAGTATTTCAGGGAGATTGAGATGTGGGTATTTATAATAGGGGATCTTGAGCATGCAATGCCTGTTACAGGGCTTTACCTGTGTTGTCTACTGTATGTCTGGAACATTTTCTCCCAAGTATTTTTATGGCTTACTCCTTCACATCATTTCAGGCCTCTGCTCAAAATGATACCCTCTCAGTAAGACAAAAGCCTTCCCTTACTGAGATAACTACCCATCTTCTTCATTCTAGCTTCTTATCCTGCTTTATGCTCCCTTAATGGCACTTATCATTACCTGAAACTATATTATGTATTTGCTGATTTTTTGAAATTGTCTTTCTCTCATATGAGAATGTAAATTCTGTGAGTTCAGACTAGATCTGCTTGTTCATCACCTAGAACTGTCCTGGAATGTAGAAATCATTCACTAAATTTTTGTTGAATGACAGAATGAATTAATGGGGATGGCTTCATGTTTGTAAATTTTCAGGACAATAGAAGTTAATGGAAAGGTACCCTGGGGCTCAAGATGAAGGAGCTATGTGGATATGAGGTTCAACATTGGTAGGTCTAGGGGGTGCCCTCTGTAACAATATTAGCTGAGGAATTATTTCCCCCAGATACATGTTATAATCTGGGATTTCTTTTGTATAACCAAAACTGGAAAAGGAGTATTTATCCATTTTAAGAGAATGAAATTATTATGTATTTTAGAGCTACTATTTACATATGGATCATGTAATTACAATGTAAGATTATTTAGACCAGTGCTGTTATGGAAGTACAAATAATTTTTATTATTATAAGAGAACATTGCACTAATGATTGGTTAATCTAGTTTCAGATATACTACATATGTGGGAGTAGAATATAGAATTTTAAGAATTCTAAAAAAGAATTTCAAGTATTTATACCCTTTATAATTCAGAGGCCTTCTGCTACCCGCCCCCTCTCCCCATCTGCAATCCTCTTCCCCTATGCATTGGTCAAAAATATTGAGGTTTTTTTTTTTTTCTATATTGGATTACTGGCTAGAAAAAAATTCATATTAAAAATTTGAAAATATCTGTTTTTATGTAGACACCGGTTACTTTATTGGATCTGGTTAGTAAGAAACTTAAGAAGCTTCTACATGGAGAAGATACAGATGCTATATCAGGTATTGATTCAGTCATTCTTTATCATTAAGTGACTGTTATAGCCACATAAGTTGGAAAGGAGCCAAGGGTGAGTATGTAATAAATATATAATGCTATAAAAGGTGGTTACATTAAGGTTATTTTTTAATATCTCCAGAGCAAGTTCTTCTCTAGTTGTTTTTGGAAGCTCTTTGTTTGATTACCTTTCTTCTAAAAAGGTAAACACTTACTATATCTCATTGCTGCTCCCAGGTCTCACCTTCCCCTCATTTATTACCCACCTGCCTGCTTCCTTGCTCCTGTGCACACTGTTTTTCTTTCTCCTGTTTTTCATTCTCTCTCTCTTTCCCTCCTCTTTTCTAGGAAATGACAAAGTTTTTATAGAGAAGGAGCTTAAACACTTCCCCCTACCCAGTTGAAAAGGCTTCATGATTCTTTTTACTCCATGTCTTTTGGCAATTGATCTGATTCCTTACTTTTAATTTCTTTAAACCATAAAATATTTAAAAGTCGAATTTCCTAAGATTGTCATGTGAGAGACAAAATAAAGTAATAGGTATAACTTTGGGTGCTAGGGCCAAATTGCCTGGGCAAATTAACTTCTTTGTGCCTCACCTTCCTCATCTCCAAAATGAGAATAATAGTATCTACCTTGTTGTTATTAAATATTTAGTATTTATATTAATAATATAACATTGGGGGCTTCCCTGGTGGCACAGTAGTTAAGGATCCACCTGCAAATGCAGGGGACATGGGTTTGAGCCCTGGCCCGGGAAGATCTCATATGCCATGGAACAACTAAGCCCATGCGCCACAGCTACTGAGCCTGCACTCTAGAGCCCGCGAGCCGCGACTACTGAAGTCATGTACCTGGAGCCCATGCTCCGCAACAAGAGAAGCCACCGCAATGAGAAGCCCGTGCACCACAACGAAGAGTAGCCCCCGCTCGCCGCAACTAGAGAAAGCCCGTACGCAGCAACAAAGATCCAACTCAGCCAAAAATAAATAAATAAATAAATTTATATATAAAAAATAAACACAAAATGAGAGAATATGGTGAATTTCATAATTAAAAAAATAATATAGTTATCACAGATACTATATTTAAATTGTATTATTATTTAAATATTAAGTACTAATGATGTTTAATATTAATTGACATTAGTATTAAACCCTACTCTGTGTCAGACTGTGCTGAGCACTAACATGCATTTATGAAATTATTCTACACAATAACCTATTATGTAGGCATTATTATTACCCCATTCTATAGGTAAGAACTGAAACTTAGATTAAGTAACTTGACCAACTAGAAATGTAGGTAACATTTCTTCCTTAAAAAAAAAAGTTTTCAGGCTTCCCTGGTGGCGCAGTGGTTGAGAGTCCGCCTGCCGATGCAGGGGATACGGGTTCGTGCCCCCGTCCGGGAAGATCCCACATGCCGCGGAGCAGCTAGGCCCGCTGAGCCTGCGCGTCCGGAGCCTGTGCTGCGCAACGGGAGAGGCCACAACAGTGAGAGGCCCGCGTACCGCAAAAAAAAAAAAAAAAAAAAAAAAGTTTTCTAAGGCATTACTAATTTCTAGAAAAGTATTCATAGAGTAGGGCATACATTTATTTGCCAGGATTATTTGGAATTTCTCAGCTAATAGATGCCATTTCCTCCCATTCCCTTCTTTGAACATAGGGCATATGGCCACAGGTCTGTTGCCACATGCATCCTGTTTGATGCTGTTAAACAGATACTAACGAAGTATTCAGAACCTAACATCTGGAATCTTTTTAGATTAATTAGATCTCATCTGACTAATTTCAAGATAAACTTCATTTGGCTGCCATACTATATTAGCTTTTCACATTCAATTTTTCATTAGTTTTGGCTTTGAGGAAAATGGAGGAATTGTAGGCATTTTAACATTTATTTCCATCCAACATTTATTCAACAATATGCTTTAAAGGGAGATAATGAATATAAGTGCCTTGCATTGTGCCGTGTGCTATAAGCACTTGGGAACTGAAGAGTTATCTGATAATATTTTTCCCTAAATAGCTTAACTCTCGTCTCTTCTTGAAGTTTATCCCTTATTCAGTAAAATTGTCAGATGATATCAGTATACAACTTAACTGAATTTTTTAATTGCCTCTGTGTTTTGTGTTGTATGCTCTTTTCTGCATGCTTGAATTGATTACTTGAAATTCATATCTTGATTTAAAATGTTCCTGATATCAAATATTCATCCATCCATCCAATTATTCACTAAACATTTTGAAGATCTACTCTGTGCCAGACTTTGTATAAGCACCGCAAAATACAAGATGTATAAGATAATGCCCCTGCTTGCAATAAGTTTATGTTCCATGTTAAAAGCACCTGGCACTTAGTAGTTACAGATATCAACAGATAGTTGTTGAGTAAATTAATTCAGTGAAAGAACTGAAGTATGAGAGAGACAACCATTTATAAATCAATCATAATAAAATATAAGAGGGATATGTTCAAGCCAGAGGAGGTTATAGAAGACTAGAGGAGGAGGATTACCTGACCTAGTTTGAGGGCATCAGGCTAGGCTTGTGGAGATGATACCTAGGAGTCTTAAAGAACTAGATGCAAGCTAAACCAGAGGAGTGGAGAAGGGGAAGATATTCTGGACAGGAGGAACATTGTGAGCAAAAATAGGTACAGGCTAGAAATTACAGCTGAGCGGTGGCAGGAATTGAAACTAGAGAAATAGATGTCAGATCTTGAAGGGCCTCATTTAGCAGCCAAGGAATTCACTAGGCAGCTGGGGAGGCATTTTTTATTTTTTAAAAAGTGATACGGGTAGATTTATATTTTAGATAGTGCTTAGCAGCAGTTTGGAGAATGGGTTGGCCAGGGGGACTGGAAGCAGAGTTCTTAGGAGACTACTACAATGGTGCAAGTGAGAAATCATGCAGGCCTGTACTGTAGCAGAGACAAGAGGGATGGAGAGGAGGGGACAGGTTTGAGAAATATTTAGGAGGTAAAAGTGGCAACACCTGATTGCATCTGGGGGTCCGAGAGAAAGGGGACTCAAAGATAATTCTCAAGTTTCCAGGTGAGGTGACTGCCACCAATTCAGATAGAAAAACACAGGAGAGGAACATGTGTAGGGAAATGATTGAATCTGTTTTGACCATTTGATTTAAGATATGTGTGGGACATTCTGGTTGATATTTTCAGCAGAGCAGCTGGATGTGCAATTTTGAAGATTAAAACTAAATATCTGGGAGCATGTGGAAATTGAGGTCATTTAGAGTATGTTGAGCAATATAAGAGGTCCAGGATAAAACATTAAAGAACACTAATCATCAAGGGGTGAGTAAAGAGGAACCTATGACTGAGACAGAGAAGGAATGTTAGAAGGGGAATGAGGTGAAGTCGTCCTCGTAAAGCCAAGGAAATGTAACATTTTAAAGAAGAGGATTGCATGTGGCAGCAGATCAGGACTGCTCCGGACTCTCTGGAGCCAATTAGTGAGAGCTGATTTAGTAGCTTGAGAGGCAAAAGCCAGGTTGCAAGTAGGATGAAAAGGAATGAATGGGTGAGAGATTAAGAGTGGATCTATGATAAGGGAAGAGAGAAGCTGGGAATAACGGGGGCGATGCTAAATCAAGCCAGAGATTTGAGCATAATGACCCGCTGAGAGGTCAAAAGAGATTACTGATGGAGCCAGGCCCTGGAGGAGGCAGGAGGAAATGTCTTCAAGGGCACAGGACCAAGGGTTTGCCTTGAACAGGGGAGGGATATGAAGAGTAAAGTTGATAGTGTGTATGGATATAAATAAATATGTAGGTCCAAGGTAGAAAGTTGAAGGAGATCATTAAATGATGAATCCATTTTCCTTGACAAAGTAGTAGGAGGAGACCCTGTTGTCTGAGGAGTTGTAGGGGGACCATTGAATGGATGACATGAGAAAAAAGGAATAGTTTGAAGTAGACAGGGAACGGGAAAAGCAGTTGAGAAAAGACAAATAAATGGACTGATGAGTAATTCTGAGGATCCAGATGAAGTAGATTATAAATTTTAGTGATGCCAATTTGGACAGTAATTTTCTCAGCAGCACTTATATACTTGAATGTTCAAGTGTAAAAGGTGGATTCAAGCATTGATTAAGGGCTGAAATTTTGCTTTGTCAGGTGTTGCAGAAAGATTGGAGTGCAAGAAAATTGAGGACACAAATTAGTGAGAAAGTGGTTCAGATGATCAGATATGTGTCTGACTCAGGATGGGAAAAAAGAGATGATGAACAAAGAAAAATGGCACATCGCTCTGAGATTGACGAGAGTTGTGACAGAGCTAAAGGCAGTATGGCATAGTATAGGGACCCCAAACCCTGGGAGTGGGACAATCCCAGGTTCAGATCCTAGCTAGCCATGTGGTCCAAGCTTCTGTTTATTGATAAGGCAGGGCTGTTAATAATAATACCTGCACACTTACACCTTAGAACATTGAAGATATAATGAGAAAAAGTACAAAAAGCTTGACACATGGTAAGCACTCATTGTAAGCTATTTTTTTTAATATCAATTTATTTATCTTACTTTTGGCTGGGTTGGGTCTTTGTTGCTGCGCGCGGTCTTTCTCTAGTTGTGGTGAGCAGGGGCTACTCTTCGTTGCAGTGCGCGGGCTTCTCACTGCGGTGGCTCCTCTTGTTGCAGAGCACGGGCTCTAGGTGCCCAGGCTTCAGTAGTTGTGGCTCGCAGGCCCTAGAGCGCAGGCTCAGTAGTTGTGGCACATGGGCTCAGTTGCTCCGCGGCATGTGGGATCTTCCCGGATGAGGGCTCGAACTCGTGTCCCCTGCATTGGCAGGTGGATTCTTAACCACTGCACCACCAGGGAAGTCCCATAAGTTATTATTGTATTATTATTTGAAGGACAATAGATTCTGAATAGAGAGTTAGGTGTAGGATTTTAAGTTTTCAGAGGCAGTGTAATACCAGGTGTCACCATAGGTGTGTTTAAGTGAAGCTGTGTTTATAGTGAAAATAGGCAAACCCCTAATATTAATGGGCTTTAGGATTTCAAAGGTTACCCTGATTGAGAGGTGCTTTCGTGTGTCTGGAGGCTAAGGCGTCCCCATCTGTAGATCAGCCTAGGGAGAGGCTTGGTTGATTGGTTGACTGTACATGCTAAGACAGCTCACAGAGCAGTGAAAAAACACTGCTCATGTTCATGAACTTCTTTGTCCATGTTTTGCACATGCTTCTGATAGGGCTCAGGACACACTACCGCAAAATATGGCACCTGACATATTGAATATTTTAAGCTGAAAGGGCTTGAGAAAATGCAGAAGCAGGAGGATCACTCTGACCTACTTCCCCCTTGTCCTTCCTCCCTGAAACTGGCCATAAAACCCTCATATGAGAGATGCCCTCCTTATACCCAGAGGAAAGGAGTATCCTTAGCTCCAAAGACAAAGGGAGGCCAAGAAGAATCTAAACAAACAGACCTTGCTAAGTTTTCCCCAGTTTATTACGATTACGTCATTCTCCTTAACGTGTCACGTTCCTCCAGGACTGTGCACTCTTCAGCAAACTGGCATAAAAGTACATAGGTTCGGGGCTTCCCTGGTGGCGCAGTGGTTGAGAGTCCACCTGCCGATGCAGGGGACATGGGTTTGTGCCCCCGTCCGGGAAGATCCCACATGCTGCGGAGCGGCTGGGCCCATGAGCCATGGCCACTGAGCCTGCGCGTCTGGAGCCTGTTATAGCAACCTATTTTTGAAGTATAGTTGAATTACAATGTTGTGTTAATTACTGCTCTACAGCAAAGTGACTCAGTTACACATATATATTCTTTTTCATTATGGTTTATCACAGGATATTGAATATAGTTCCCTGTACAGCAACCTATTCTTGTTGCAATAAATGCAACTGCCTCACCAATCTCTTACAGAATGTTATTTATAAAATTTTTAAAATTTTATTCCATAAGGGGACTTTTTTTTTTTTGGCCACACCACACAGCTTGCAGGATCTTAATTCCCGGCTTGAACCCAGGCCACTACAGTGAAAGCACCGAGTCCTACCACTGGACTGCCAGGGAAGTCCCCCAAGGGGTCATTCTTTTTTTTTTTTTTTTTTTTTTCGCTATGTGGGCCTCTCACTGTTGTGGCCTCTCCCGTTGCAGAACACAGGGTCCTGGGGTTGGATCACTGGTAGGGGAACTAAGATCTTGCAATCCAGGCAGCAGAGCGCCCCCCCAACAAAAAAAAGGGAGTCGCGCTCAGTGTTTCCAATTCATTCTTTTACTGTCTAATCCATGATCTCCTCTATTTGTCCTGAATTAAAATGTCTCTGGAATTGCTCTTACGTCTCTAGTAGTTTCCTCCTGCCCTGATCTGGCACATACGTTTTCTTGTTTCTCTAACAACCTAATCCCATTTGTTTTCCATCTTTTAGGAATTCTTCCACATTTGTTCATCAGTGCCACCCTTTTTATTTCCTAGAGTCCCCTTAAGGATTTACTCTACTATCAAAATATAATATGAACTATTTCATGCACACAATAAAGATTCTAATATAATGAATACCCATGTGCCCACCAACCCAGCTTGAGACATAATATATCACAAAAAGCACTGAAGTAAGTGTTCCCTGTGCATTCCTCCACTAGAAATTGTTTAAAGGGATTTCGGACAGGTAAAGTAGGTGAACGTGATCAGTTTGCCACGTCAAGCCAATCACCACTGAATTAAAAAATTCAAAACCAAGATAGAAAAGTGTTGGAGAGAATTATCCTATCTTGATTAGTCATTGATGTAAACCCTAATCCTCTACTGTCTTAAGGTGCATATTATGCATGGCCAATGCTAGAACACTGTTTCCATGCATGCAATTTGCAGCACAAAATTATAAACTGTAACGTGGCTAAGTTCTCACTCAATACTTCTAGTGAATCTCAAATCAGGATCTTTAACATCTTTCAAAAATAGATAACCTTGTTATTATTTAGAGATAATGTTAAATGTTCTCTTTGAAGTCAACTTACTGTATAATATTAAAACATTATCTCTAGCAATAAAGTTTCAAAATTAGGCAGGTGTTAAAATTGATGGGAGCTTCAAGGCTAGAGATAAACGATTAGCATCTATGTTCATTAATTTCAGAAATGAATTTTTAGTGTCTCAAAAATAAGCACTATGAGACCTACACTGTGAACAGAAATTAGTGTACTGTAGTAAGCATGTGACACACACATTATTCTCAGCAGAACAAAATGGGAAACATCAAGCTAGGGCATGTTTTGGAAATGCAGCTTTGAGGAATGCCCCGGTTCCTCATACGAAAAACATCTTGGTTGTTGATGATAGTATTCTGCCTGCAAGATGAGGTCCTGGTAGGTCAAGGAAAGCCCTTTAAATGGTGACTTACCTTTATAACTCTAACTGCATCACCCTGAAATTCTAGCACAGTTACACTGTTACACTGTATGGTTGCAAAAACTTCTTTTATGCCACCAGCATCTTTTTGCTACACTCTCCACAGATTATATGCTAGTACCTGGGTATCATACAAACACAATCAATTTGCAACTCTGCAATGATAACAAGTAATGTAACTAGCCTAGGTCTAGGAAGGACTGACCAGGCCCTAACTAATACAGATCTTCTTTGATTAAGTCAAAAATGCATTTACTACACCTCACCTACCAAACACCATAGCTTGCTTAGTCTAGGCTACCTTATACGCGCTCAGAATATTTACATTAGCCTAAAGTTGGGCAAAATCATCAAACACAAAGCCTATTTTATAATTAAGTGTGGAATATTTCATAATTTATTGAATATTGTGCTGAAAGTGAAAAACAGAATGGTTGGTGGGTACAGAATGGTTGTAAGCATATTGGTTGTTTACCCTGACTGGGACCTGTGGCTCACTGCCGCTGCCCAGCATCACAAGAGAGAAACATACCAAATATCGCTAGCCCAGGAAAATATTAAAGTGCAAAATCTGAAGAACAGTTTCTAATGAGTGCATATTGCGTTCACACCATTGTAAAGTCAAAAAAATCATTAAGTCGCTATAATCCAAATATAATTGTAGTGGACAGCTCTTTCACCCTGCCCAGCATCTGTCTCTTCACCTTAATTTTCCTTTGGGAAACTACCTTCTTTCACTCTAGGCTATCTTAGTAGGGCTGTTAAAATCCATGAAGCCATGGGGTAGGCACATGATCCAAGCTAAGGTAAAGAGATTGGCAGGAATTTGATTCATGAGCCCAATGACACAAGAATTTCATCCTAAAAAATGGTATAGTATTTTTATGAGTGAAATAATACATTTCTGCAACACAGTACTGACCAAAAACACTTTAACAAATTGGCTTTGGTCTTCATCCTTTCAAACTTAGGCTAAGTAAAAAATAAACATTACATACACATAGATTAGTTTTTCTAACTTTAGTATATACAAATAAAAATGACAATTAAAAGATAAAATACTTCGCTCTAGAAGAAAGAGAGAAATCATATCAGCCTGAAAATACTCTGGCCAATTCCTAGTCAGTCACACAAAACTACCTTCTAAGGAAACCTGACCAGTGAGACAGTTAAGTTTGTGCTTTTAGCTATAAAGAATTAAACTTAAAATACACTCACTCTTTCATCTTCTAATGAAAGATAACTTAGTCTCGGAAACAGCATAAGCATTGTTATAGTAAGTCTAGCTCCTAAATGAAAATTTGGGCTGAGTTACAGTTTACTTACTAACCTAGGTAAGAAACCTTTGAAAATCAGCCATGGATCAAAGTATTTACATAAGTTCAAGATGTTATCTTATCTTAGGATGAAAGTTAACACAGGTCCTTAACTTCCTTTAAAAAGAACATTGAAAATTAAACCTTTGTCACAGTCAAAACTTTCAGAAACGTTTCTTAAATATCAAATTTCTCTTCACAGACGCTATGTCCATTTTCTTCATAATCTTCTCTTGTTACCACCATATCTTCAAAATCATCATTCTCCGATATCAATTTTCCACCTTCCCAGGCATAAGTAATAGGGCTAAAAATAAAGGTAAAATAAGTGAACCCAGATGATTTTACAGAACTGAAATGCCAGAAACGTTAATTAGTAACTAAAATGTGGCAATCTCTACACAACCTGATTTAACAGAAAATCATTTAAAGTGTGAAAATAAGCATAAACTTCATAGGAGTAAAGCAAACTTGGAAAGGAAAGTTGGTCACCACTACAAGTAAGTGTTCTTTTTATTTTCCCTGTACCCTGAATTTATGGACCTTCTACCTCTAATAAAAAACAAGAATACAAGCAAAATACAAAAAATGCATAAAAATAAAAACACTGTAATAACTGAGTCTAACTTTTGTACATGGCAAAGATATGTCATCAAATCAATTCACCCAGCAACCAATGAAATAGATATTATAACTCCCACTTTATAGATTTGGAAAATGAGGTTCAGAGAGGTTAAGACTGAAACTAGGATTCAACTCGGAACTGTTTTCACACAGTCTGTGCTTTTGCTCCTATACTTTGTTGCCTCTAATAAATGAGACATTTAAAAACCACAGTGCATGATAAACTTGCTACATGGTAGGACATGGACAATAAGCAAAATTAGAGCACATCAAACTTTTAGTTTAATTTTATGTACAACCAAGTTAATTGGTTGTAATTCTGTGTAATTGGTTGAATTTGTGTAATTCTACTTCTACTCTTCCTCTCCCCCAATTCAGTTTTAAATATGAAAAATGATAAAGAAAAAAGTGTTTTCCTTACTATATTACATTTCCTAACCTTAAAAAAACCTAAATATATATCTATCTATAAAATCAGATGTGCAATAAAGATTTGATGAATAAAAGAATAAAAACTATTTCTATAGATCCCTTGGCCTGTAATGTATGCATGACTTACACTTAAAATGCAGGATAAAAATCCAATATGCTTCATATTCTAAAGCGTATATGAACATTAATGCTGATAAAAATCATTCCAATATCTAATGATAATTTATTCTTTTATCTGATAGCTATAAAATTAAGTGATCTGATGAGGGTCTTCTATTAACTGCTATTGATTTTGAAAAATTCTTCTTTAGCTTTGAAACAAACCTCTAAAATTAAAAATCAGGTCTTGTTTGCAACTCTGCCGCTTAAAACAGTGGAGCAGTGACGGGGGATTATTTAGACTAGATTTGGTGAGAACTTCTGCCTCCAGATAAAGAGAACTGAATTTTAGTCTGGTTACTGCTATTAACTTATCATAAGACCTTTGCTAACTCATGAGCCCTTGTTTATTTACAAATAAGTACACAGAAGAGGATGATCTATAAGCCTTTCTTACAGCTCTAAAATTATACCTTAATTATCTGCTTTTTCCTCATAAAACAGGATAGGGGGTACATATAAAAGTTTTGAATTATAAAAAAAATGACTACTTAAATGTAAAAGTTTAAGTATTTTAAATTATTTAAAAACATTCCAAAACAACTTACCAATTGACATAATTTATCTTGGTTAAATTCTCAGATTTCTATTCTTCATAGAAACTCTCAAGAAATGGCATATCTCAGATAAATCAAATAGATAAAGTTTTTTAAATTTATTTTATTTTTTATTTCTTTTTGGCTGCGTTGGGTCATCATCACTGTGTGCGGGCTTTCTCTAGTTGCGGCGAGCGGGGGCTACTCTTCATTGTTGTGCACGGGCTTCTCATTGCGGTGGCTTCTCCTGTTGCAGAGCACAGGCTCCAGACGCACAGACTTCAGTAGTTGTGGTACTCGGGCTCAGTAGTTGCAGTTCACGGGCTCTAGAGCCCAGGCTCAGTAGTTGTGATGCACAGGCTTAGTTGCTCTGTGGCATGTGGGATCTTCCTGTACCAGGGCTTGAACTCGTGTCCCCTGCATTGGCAGGTGGATTCTTAACCACTGCTCCACGACGGAAGTCCCAAATCGAATAAATAACCTAAGTGATTTGCCTGTAAAAAATCTCCAAGTAATGATGACTGATTCACTATAGGGAAGTGATCTTACAGTAACTGAGCACCCATTATGTACCAACAATAATGGATGCTACTTCACATACTTCATCCCCTTTCATCCACTGAAAGTAAAGTTTTCATTTCTTTTTTTTAAATTTAATTTTATTTTTTATACAGCAGGTTCTTATTAGTCATCAATTTTATACACATCAGTGTATACATGTCAATCCCAATCGCCCAATTCATCACACCACCATCCTCACCCCCACACGGCTTCCCCCCCTTGGTGTCCATACGTTTCTTCTCTGTGTCTCAACTTCTGCCCTGCAAACCGGTTCATCTGTACCATTTTTCTAGCTTCCACATACATGCGTTAATATACAATATTGTTTTTCGCTTTCTGACTTACTTCACTCTGTATGACAGTCTCTAGATCCATCTACGTCTCAACAAATGATCCAATTTCATTCCTTTTTATGGCTGAGTAATATTCCACTGTATATATGTACCAAATCTTCTTTAGCCATTCGTCTGTCAATGGGCATTTAGGTTGCTTCCATGACCTGGCTATTTTAAATAGTGCTGCAATGAAAACTGGGGTGCATGTGTCCTTTTGAATTATGGTTTTCTCTGGGTATATGGCCAGTAGTGGGATTGCTGGGTGGTATGGTAGTACTATTTTTAGTTTTTTAAGGAACCTCCATACTGTTTTCCATAGTGGCTGTATCAATTGACATTCCCACCAACAGTGCAAGAGGGTTCCCTTTTCTCCACACCCTATCCAGCATCTATTGTTTGCAGATTTTCTGATGATGCCTATTCTACCTGGTGTGATGTGATACCTCATTGTAGTTTTGATTTGCATTTCTCTAATAATTAGTGATGTTGAGCAGCTTTTCATGTGTTTCTTGGCCATCTGTATGTCTTTTTTGGAGAAATATCTGCTTAGGTCTTCTGCCCATTTTTGGACTGGGTTGTTTAATATTGAGCTGCATGAGCTGTTTATTATTTGGGATATTAATCCTTTGTCGGTTGCTTCATTTGCAAATATTTTCTCCCATTCTGAGGGCTGTCTTTTCATCTTGTTTATGGTTTCCTTTGCTGTGCAAAAGCTTTGAAGTTTCATTAGGTCCCATTTGTTTATTTTTCTTTTTATTTCCATTACTCTAGGAGGTGGATCAAAAAAGATCTTACTGTGATTTATGTCAAAGAGTGTTCTTCCTATGTTTTCCTCTAGGAGTTTTACAGTGTCCAGTCTTACATTTAGGTCTCGAATCCATTTTCTGTTTATATTTGTGTATGGTGTTAGGGAGTGTTCTAATATCATTCTTTTACATGCAGCTGTCCAGTCTTCCCAGCACCAATTATTAAAGAGACTGTCTTTTCTCCATTGTATATCCTTGCCTCCTTTGTCATAGATTAGTTGACCATAGGTGCATGGGTTTATCTCTGGGCTTTCTATCTTGTTCCATTGATCTATATTTCTGTTTTTCTGCCAATACCATGTTGTCTCGATTACTGTAGCTTTGTAGTACAGTCTGCAGTCAGGGAGTCTGATTCCTCCAGCTCCGCTTTGTTCACTCAAGACTGCTTTGGCTATTCGTGGTCTTTTGTGTCTCCATACAAATTTTAAGATTTTTTTGTTCTAGCTCTGTAAAAAATGCCACTGGTAATTTGATAGGGATTGCATTGAACTTGTAGATTGCTGTGGGTAGTACAGTCATTTTCACAATATTGATTCTTCCAATCCAAGAACATGGTATATCTCTCCATTTGTTGGTACCATCTTTAATTTCTTTCATCAGTATCTTATAGTATTCTGCATACAGGTCTTTTGTCTCCCTAGATAGGTTTATTCCTAGGTATTTTATTCTTTTTCTTGCAATGGCAAATCGGAGTGTTTCCTTAATTTCTCTTTCAGATTTTTCATCATTAGTGCATAGGAATGCAAGAGGTTTCTGTGCATTAATTTTGTATCCTGCAACTTCACCAAATTCATTGATTAGCTCTAGAAGTTTCTTGGTGGCATCTTTAGGATTCTCTATGTATGGTATCATGTCATATGCAAACAGTGACAGTTTTACTTCTTCTTTTCCAATTTGTATTCCTTTTATTTCTTTTTCTTCTCTGATTGCCATGGCTAGGACTTCCAAAACTATGTTGAATAACAGGGGTGAGAGTGGACATCCTTGTCTTGTTCCTGATCTTAGAGGAAATGCTTTCAGTTTTTCACCATTGAGAATGATGTTTGCTGTGGTTTGTCATATATGGCATTTATTATGTTGAGGTAGGGTCCCTCTATGCCCACTTTCTGGAGAGTTTTTACCATAAATGGGTGTTGAATTTTGTCAAAAGCTTTTTCTGCATCTATTGAGGTGATCATATGGTTTTTCTTCTTCAATTTGTTAATATGGTGTATCACATTGATTGATTTGTGTATATTGAAGAATCCTTGCATCCCTGGATAAATCACACTTGATCATGGTGTTGATGGTGTTAATGTGTTGTTGGATTCTGTTTGCTAGTATTTTGTTGAGGATTTTTGCATCTATATTCCTCAGTGATATTGGTCTGTAATTTTCTTTTTCTGTAGTATCTTTCTTTGGTTTTGGTTTTGGTTTGGTTTGGTTTTGGTATCAGGGTGATGGTGGCCTCATAGAATGAGTTTGGGAGTGTTCCTTCCTCTGCAATGTTTTGGAAGAGTTTGAGAAGGATGGGTGTTAGCTCTTCTCTAAATGTTTGATAGAATTCACCTGTGAAGCCATCTGGTCCTGGACTTCTGTTTGTTGGAAGATTTTTAATCACAGTTCCAATTTCATTACTTGTGATTGGTCTGTTTATATTTTCTATTTCTTCCTGGTTCAAGCTTTGAAGGTTATACCTTTCTAAGAATTTGTCCATTTCTTCCAGGTTATCCATTTTATTGGCATAGGGTTGCTTATAGTAGTCTCTTAGAATGCTTTGTATTTCTGTAGTGTCTGTTGTAACTTCTTTTTCATTTCTAATTTTATTGATTTGAGTCCTCGCCCTCTTTTTCTTGATGAGTCTGGCTAATGGTTTATCCATTTTGTTTACCTTCTCAAAGAACCAGGTTTTAGTTTTATTGATCTTTGCTATTGTTTTGTTTCTATGTCATTTATTTCTGCTCTGACCTTTATGATTTCCTTCCTTCTGCTAACTTTGTTTTGTTCTTCTTTCTCTAGTTCCTGTAGGTGTAAGGTTAAATTGTTTGAGATTTTTCTTGTTTCTTGAGGTAGGCTTGTATAGCTATAAACTTCCCTCTGAGAACTGCTTTTACTGCATTCCATAGGTTTTGCATCATCATGTTTTCATTGTCATTTGTCTCTATGTATTCTTTGATTTCCTCTTTAATTTCTTCAGTGATCTCTTGGTCATTTAGTAAAGTATTGTTTACCCTCCATGTGTTTGTGTTTTTTATGTTTTTTTCCCTGTAATTCACTTCTAATCTCATAGCGCTGCGGTCAGAAAAGATGCTTGATATGATTTCAATTTTCTTAAATTTACTGAGGCTTGATTTGTGACCCAAGATGTTATCTGTCTTGGACAATGTTCCGTGCGCACTTGAGGAGAAAGTGTAATCTGCTGTCTTTGGATGGAGTGTCCCATAAATATCAATTAAATCTATCTGGACTATTGTGTCATTTAAAGGTTCTGTTTCCTTATTTATTTTCATTTTGGATGATCTGTCCATTGGTGTAAGTGAGGTGTTAAAGTCCCCCACTATTATTGTGATACTGTCGATTTCCTTTTATAACTGTTAGCAGTTGCCTTATGTGAGGTGCTCCTATGTGGAGGGCATATATATTTATAATTGTTATATCTTCTTCCTGGATTGATCCCTTGATCATTATGTAGTGTCCTTCCTTGTCTCTTGTAACATTCTTTATTTTAGAGTCTTTTATCTGATCTGAGTATTGCTATTCCAGCTTTTGATTTCCATTTGCATGGAATATCTTTTTCCATCCCCTCACTTTCAGTCTGTATGTGTCCCTAGGTCTGCAGTGGGTCTCTTGTAGACAGCATATAGATGGGTCTTGGGTTTGTATGCATTCAGCAAGCCTGTGTCTTTTGGTTGGAGCATTTAATCCATTCACGTTCAGGGTAATTATCAATATGTATGTTCCTATGACCATTTTCTTATTTCTTTTGGGTTTGTTTTTGTAGGTCCATTTCTTCTCTTGTGTTTCCCACTTAGAGAAGTTCCTTTAGCATTTGTTGTAGAGCTGGTTTGGTGGTGCTGAATTCTCTTAGCTTTGCTTGACTGTAAAGCTTTTGATTTCTCCATCGAATCTGAATGAGATCCTTGCCGGGTAGAGTAATCTTGCTTGTAGTTTCTTCCCTTTCATCACTTTAAATATATCATGCCACTCCCTTCTGGCTTGTAGAGTTTCTGCTGAGAAATCTGCTCTTAACCTTATGAGAGTTCCCTTGTATGTTGTCATTTTTCCCTTGCTGCTTTCAATAAATTTTCTTTGCCTTTAATTTTTGCCAATTTGATTACTATGTGTCTCCGTGTTTCTTCCTGGGTTTATCCTGCCTGGGACTCTCTGCGTTTCCTGGACTTGGGTGACTATTTCCTTTCCCGTGTTAGGGATGTTTTTGACTATAATCTCTTCAAATATTTTCTCTGGTCCTTTCTCTCTCTCTTCTTCTGGGACCCCTATAATGCAAATGTCGTTGCGTTTAATGTTGTCTCAGAGGCTTCTTAGGCTGTCTTCATTTCTTTTCATTCTTTTTTCTGTTCTGCAGCAGTGCATTCCACCATTCTGGCTTCCAGGTCACTCATCCGTTCTTCTGCCTCAGTTATTCTGATATTGATTCCTTCTAGTGTAGTTTTCATTTCAGTTATTGTATTGTTCATCTCTGTTTGTTTGTTCTTTAATTCTTCTATGTCTTTGTTAAACATTTCTTGCATTTTCTCAATCTTTGCCTCCATTCTTTTTCCGAGGTCCTGGATGGTCTTCACTCCCATTATTTTGAATTCTTTTTCTGGAAGTTTGCCTATCTCCACTTCATTCAGTTGTTTTTCTGGGGCTTTATCTTGTTCCTTCCTCTGGTACATAGCCCTCTGCCTTTTCATCTTGTCTGTCTTTCTGTGAATGTGGGTTTTGTTCCACAGGCTGCAGGATTGTAGTTTCTTGCTTCTGCAAGAAGATTGTAGGATTGTAGTTCTTGCTTCTGCTGTTTGCCCTCTGGTGGATGAGGCTATATAAGAGGCCTGTGCAAGTTTCCTGATGGGAGGGACCAGTGGTGGCTAGAGCTGACTCTTGCTCTGGTGGGCAGAGCTCAGTAAAACTTTAATCCGTTTGACTGTTGATGGGTGAGGCTGGGTTCCCTCTCTGTTGGTTGTTTGGCCTGAGGCAACCCAACACTGGAGCCTACCTGGGCTCTTTGGTGGGGCTAATGGCAGACTCTGGGAGGGCTCACGCCAAGGAGTACCTCCGAGAACTTCTGCTGCCAGTATCCTTGTCTCCACAGTGAGCCACAGCCACCCCCCACCTCTGCAGCAGACCCTCCAACACTAGCAGGTAGGTCTGGTTCAGTCTTCCCTGGGGTCACTGCTCCTTCCCCTGGGTCCCGATGCACACACTACTTTGTGTGTGCCCTCCAACAGTGGAGTCTCTGTTTCCCACAGTCCTGTCGAAGTCCTGCAATCAAATCCCACTAGACTTCAAAGTCTGATTCTCTAGGAATTCCTCCTCCCACTGCCAGACCCCCAGGTTGGGAAGCCTGACGTGGGGCTCAGAACCTTCACTCCAGTGGGTGGACTTCTATGGTATAAGTGTCCTCCAGTCTGTGAGTCACCCACCTAGCAGTTATGGGATTTGATTTTACTGTGATTGCGCCCCTCCTACTGTCTCATTTTGGCTTCTCCTTTGTCTTTGGATGTGGGGTATCTTTTTTGGTGAGTTCCAGTGTCTTCCTGTCGATGACTGTCCAGCAGCTATATCATTTCATTTTTTGAGAAAAGAAAAATGAGCATCCCAAAGGTGAAATTAACCTGGCAACCCAGTAGAACCAGACTTTAAACTCAAGTCTGCCTACAGACCTCTTTATCTGTAAACTAACTTCCATGATTTGTTTCTATATAAGCCAACACTTACTTTTCAGGCAGCACAACAGAAACATCATAATCTGTCGGAGTGAGACATCGAACTTCCGAGTAAACCCGATCCCTAAATCCCGGGAAAAGGGAATTTCCTCCCGTCAAAACAATGTTCTTAAAAAAATGCGGCTGCATTTCTTTTAAAAGAGAAAAATAGGAGAAAGAAAAAAGGCATTAGAATATCTGTTTACTTATCTTTCTGGAGAAATGGGGATGAGAGATTAGGTAAAAGCAATTGGGGATGAAAGTTACTGGTTGGGAAACCATATAGTTTTTTATAACCATATAAATTATAACTTATAAGATTTTATAATGAGGTTATCATTTATACAAATAAACATATTAAACAGAAATATGACCTCACAGTTCTTTAAAAGAAAGGCTAAGGTGAAGGGGTTGAACTACTAGCAACTTATTACATATACATGTAAGCTATACATAAATGAGTAAAATTCTAGTAGCAGACATTTGAAAATTAAAATTGTTCTCCCCTAAAATGGAGGCGGTCTTTATGTAGGCTGAGACTGTTAGCTAGTGTAAAGATGAAAAGGAGGTCCTTCATAACATTTTAAACTTGAAAATCCAAGTTTCCATGTTATCTCACTGAGACACACATTCTTATTGTGCAACACTTACAATTGATAGTGAAAAATACTCAATCTATAATAATATTTAAAGAAAGGATCTTATGTTCTACACTCATTAAAGTTACATGATAGCGAATATTAAGTGCCACATGGTTAGTCAATCTTAAAGGGCTACCAAGCACCACTGGGAAATTTGTCAGGAATTGATAGGTACTGGCCATCCCACCTAATGCTTCTGTTCACAAAACAGGGACAGAGTACTGTTACGTTAATATTGAGTCTTACAACACAACATTAAAACAGTGTAGTACAAAATGTTGTATATCTCATGACTGCAACTTTAGATAAAATGAGAAATCAATATGAAATATTAATGTGAAATTAGTTGTGAAATAACTATATTAAGGTGATGGCATTATCTGACTTTTTTCTTTTTTAATGGGAGGAAAGGACACTGCATAGGCAAGATTTTCTCCAATGCCTACACTGTTCCTTATGAACTAGGAAGACATTTTTAAGCTATAAAGGTACTCCAAAACTTTAGAACATTATTTAGTTAAATCATGCTTCAGGAGAACCCAGAAATCACTGTGAAGCACTATACTTCAATCTCATTAAAACTAACTTCCTGTATATTAATCAAAATGCAACAGAAGGAATAAACCAGTCTCATCAACAGCTAAAACCCATTAAATTGTTAAATTATAAATTTCTACTCTGTGCAAATTTGGCTTAAATTAAAACTTTTTAAATGGATATAGCAATTTAATACTTATAAAGAGATGAAGTTCTTCAAATTTAAGCAGACCATAATTACTCTTCCTATATCAAATTTACAATCTAGGATCAATAAAGAATTATTCAAGTAAAATAAAGTACAATAAAGAATTATTCAAGTTAGATCTGGAAATCTCTGCAAATAAAGTAGCCATTTGCTCAAATTATTTAGAAGAAACAGATGACTTCTCTAGGGTTCACAGAGCTTATGATTTTTAAAAAATATCATTATTCCTCATTATTTATGCACCTTCAGGTAAGTTCTGAATTGAATAGACAATAGCTTCTGGAATTCCCATTTCTTGAATTCCTATATCAGAAGGATTAAAGAGTATTTCTGGAACAGCAAATCTCTCATTGGCCAGACGAAGAATTTGTTCCCCAGATTTATATTTTCCACTTAACACCATTTCTTCTCTTGGCTTAAAGAAAAATAAGATGAAAAGTTTAAGTTATGTTATCTAGCTCACATCACTAATAACATTTAGTAATATGTAATACCAATATATTAACCATGTTCTTGGAAGTTTCAGGATTCTCAAAAGTTAGAAAAATGTGGTCTTCTCTGCTGTTGCCTAACCACACACATAACTAACTACTGACTCTTAATATAGCTATTCCCCCAAAGATGATCTGGCTTTATTCCACACATTTTAAAACAGAAAGAAAGAAAAGGAGAATAGAGGAGAAAGAACTTCATAATCTACCTCTAAGAACAGAGTGATTCCAGTTTTTAAAGAACAAAGAACATACTCTAAATAAAAAACACTGTACCTTATGTTTCCAGCACTATCTACTTTCACTCCCCTGGCCTTGCCTTAGATTTTTATTGGGCATTATGGTTTTATTCTATTAGGATTTCCCCTTTCCCTTGTGCAAAAAGCCTACATCATCAAACTTCTTTATTATTTATTCAATCTCTATTCAAAAAACAGTTTCCAAAATGATTTAAGCAAATACACGGACTTTATCACTGAAATTCTTTTGCTATTTATTTTCTGTTAACCCACCCACTCTGTGAGCTGTGCTCCTGAAGGGGCCAGAAAAAAATAATCTCCTTCTACAGCATTCTACATCATTAAAATAATGGTCCCTCTCAATTGCACTAAGACTCATCAGCTTTTCTAGATTGTTAAAGACATTAACTTCATTTGACTCATATATGCAATTTTCCACCTGTAACAGAGTATATCCCAATCCTCTATATAAATATAAAAATACTTAAAATATATGAAAAGAAATATTAATAATTTATTGTTAAAGAGTAAAGTATATAAAAACTATTCCTTAATATAATTAGTCATCTACTCTCTGTTCAGGTTTCAGCTTCCTCAGAGAGGCTTCTTCTGACTCCCAAATAAAAGATCCCTCTAGTATTCTTACTATCACCCTGTATTATCCCTCATCATCTACACTGTTCGCCATCACATATCCACTACCCAGTATAGCATGCCAGTCAACAATGTGGTGTTTGTTTTAGGCATTTTACATACATTATCATACTGAATTCTCATATAACCCTGTAAGGTAGATATATTTTCCTTTTACTAATGATGCAATTGCGCTAGGCAAGGTTACATGACTTGCTCAAGATCATTCAACTAATAACTTGAGCACACGCAATATATTCCTCCTACTACATTGCCTCTCTTAACCTGGATATGAATGATTCTGATTTCTATCATTTGGAAATTCCATGCTTGAAACTTTCTTTTTTTTTTTTTTTTTAATTTTTTTGGCTACGTCATACAGCATGTGGGATCTTAGTTACCAGACCAGTTGATCAAACCTGCAACCCCTGCACTGGAAGCATGGATTCTTAACCACTGGACTACCAGGGAAGTCCCTTGAAACATTATTTTTAAATAAAAATATCCTAAAAATTACACAAAATTCACAATACCCTAGGAAGAACAAGGAAAGCTACACATCACTTTCAATCCGATTAAACTATGGTTGCACTAGCAAAGAGAAGAATATTATTTCTTCACAGATAAAGTATTCTTCCTTCTCAGGCAGAATGGAAAATACTTCCTATAAATTTACAAATTCATTTAAAAATGATATTGGCTTGAGTGTATAGGATATAACTCATATTGTCAACACTCAAAATAACTTGAGACAGATACAGACTTGGAGAAACTTGGAGAATTTAATTTGACAAAACATTAGAAGTTATCTAATCCACAGCCCTGATTTTACAGAAGAAGATCATGTGACTGACCCAGGGCCAAATATCTAACTGGGGGAAAAGCCAGAACTAGATATCCTTGCTGAATGTTAGCTCTAAAGCCACTAATCGTTAATATATAATCTGGAACTACAAGTATTTTCTGTTTCTAAGAGTACAATTTCAAAAAGATTTTTGTTTTAGACATAGACAAATGAAGGAATTTATAAAGGCTGCTGGGAGTTGCTATTTTAGTCAATGCAAGTCATGATTACTGTACAGCCCTCATAAATTTCATTCTGGTACCATGAAAGAAATGTTTAAACTACAATGGCTCTGCAGAAAGTGATAACAGTTAACTATGAGGACAATTTTCTCAATTTAGGTCAGTAAAGCATTCATTACACTTTCGTAAGCATCCTCTTTCTGTTAAAAAATAAAACTGGAATTTCTATCGGTTGTAATCAGTAACAATATTACAGACCTTATTATTATTGTTACTGTCATCAGTACTAGAAAATCAAGGTTGTAAGTTTTTCCTAAGTATTTAAAAATATTCTTGAATAAACTATCAAGGTCCGAGTTTAACAATATCCTAAGTATAAAGGCTCTCAAACAAGTATAATTCTCTTTCATCTTATGCAGTATTGTTTTTCTAGTTTCATAAGTATTTAACAGCCCTCATCAAAGATTTTGATTGTCAGGCAATGATGAAAACAAGTTAATCAAGTATTAAATTTAAAAAATACATTTTAGGAGTAACCCTAACATATACAAAATATAACCATTTCTAAACCTTAAAAATTATTAAGATGTACACAATTTAACATGTATTATGGTAAAAATGTTAACATTAATTGACAAAGTAAAGGTTAATCCATTATTTCTGAAATAAATATTTGATGTAACATTCCATCATCTGGTAAAAGTTCAGTCCAACTGACTATGTCCACTCAACTGATGTTAAAGTGTACAAGTAACAGGGAGTCTATACTCAATTAGTGAAGTGCCGTCATTAACAAGATTCTGATCACAAGGCCAAAGGCCAATAAAAGAGCTGCAAACAATACAATGTGGCTTCTGCCTTTTTTCTCCAAAGCTGATGAGTAAAACAATAATCAACTGGGGGAACAACCATGACTCTACTAGCTCACTATGTAAGGTGTAGGATTGAGAAATCAAGGCTTATGATTTGGGAAGGAAGCTAGCGGAGTTCAGCAGATAATGTCCAATAAACTGGTAAGTTCTCATTTGCAGGGCAAGCGAGAACTACATTTTAAAAAAGAGAAAGATTTCCAAACATAGCTGATAGTCCAATCACCTGGAAGAAATTTTTTTCTTTTTTAGAGATTAAGTTTAAGTTTTCAAACTTAGGCACTAAGCATTTCCAGGGACAGGGACTGAGAACATGGATACCAATTGTTCTTTAAGTGACCCAGGTGATTTTTAGTCAGGTTTGGAGGAACTGGGAATTACTGAGACTTTACTCGGGGTCCATCCCTGTAGAAATATGGATTACTTTACCACCATGAGTCCAGAGTGCTATAAATTCTCCACAAGGTGTTTTATATCACTGGACTGTTTTAATCAGCTATAATAAATGAGGATGATCAAACGTGCCTAATCAGAAAGGGGCTTGGTATCTATATATTTGGGGCAGTTTTCCCTGTCTTGTAAAGAAAAAAATACACCTTCCATATCCTAAGTGGGACATGGGCTTCCAGTTTCTCTCCCCAGTTCATGCCAGACAACATGATCCCATAATCTGTCACAATTCCCACTTTTAAAAGCTGGCTTTGGTCCTTCCGCAAGGATATGTTTCTAAGGACATTACAGGATGATTTTGATTTTATGAGGACCTGGGTAGCCTTCTCTGAATTCTGATGTGTATTTCACCTCAATAATCTGGCCACCAAATTTTTTTAATTTCAGGCATAAAAACAAGTATAAATAATTATATAAAACCCATATATCTGGATTTCCCTGGTGGCGCAGTGGTTAAGAGTCTGCCTACTAATGCAGGGGACACGGGTTCGAGCCCTGCTCCAGGAAGATCCCACATGCCGCAGAGCAACTAAGCCCGTGCGCCACAACTACTGAGCCTGCGCTCTAGAGCATGCAAGCCACAACTATTGAGCCCATGTGCCACAACTACTGAAGCTCATGCGCCTGGAGCCCGTGCTCCGCGAGCCCGTGCTCCGCAAAAAGAGAAGCCACTGCAATGAGTAGCCCATGCGCCACAACGAAGAGTAGCACTCGCTCACTGCAACTAGAGAAAGCCTGTGCAAGCAACGAAGATGAAACACAGCCAAAAAATAAATAATTTAAAAAAAAAAAGAAAAAACCCCATATATCCATCAACCATTTTAATGTAACTTCACAGATATAACACTCCCCCTTTAAATTTGGTGTTATCATTCACATACATAGTTTATATACTTTTACTTCATATTTATAAATTCCTAAACATAATAATTATTCTGAATAGCCTGAAATGGTATACGTCCTTCGAAAACTGGCTTTTAGACATCATCATGTTTTAGACAGAAACACATTTCTGAGACTTATCCATGATGATCACGTAGCTCTACTTCATTTTCACTGCTTATTTTATAATATGAATATATCAAAATTTATCTATTTTTCTACCATTAATGGCTACCTAGGCTCTTCCCAATTTCTCACTCTTTTAATGTATACTACAATGAACATTACCATACATGTCCCCTTGAGAAAATATCTCCTTGTGCTTAAGTTTCTGACCAAAGATTTTTAACTTCCTACCATTCCTCACCAAGCCAGTAACTAGAAGGGCAAACTTCACATTTACCCAACCACAGAACTGATAATTTACCTGAGCTGCTCAAAGATAGGGAGAAATTACTTTGTTTTCACATCCAAGATAAACTCTTCTCAACACTTTGAAAGTGCACTGGATTTTGCTGTTTTCAACTACAATCTGATAGCAGAGCCTTGGGTCAGCTGTGCCAGTAATATTCACAACAAATAACCTACTTCTAACTGGACTTAAACTAATTCTTAATGAAACACAAAAGGGTAAACCATAATATAGGTAATGATACTGTTAATCTCCAGATTTGTCCCATGTGCTATCATGGCAGATAGTTCTTTTTCTAAATAACTTTAGTAGAGATATTAACTAATAATTCATACACTGGTGCCTAAAGAAATGGCCACCAGGCAGGAAGGCAGTCATCAACAACTCTGTGAGATTCCACCCATCCCAGCTGGATGCTGTTCAAACCTGACTGAGGTGGTCACTTGAAGAAATATCATTGAGTATTTTTTAAATGACCTTACATCACAGACTTAGAAAACAAACTTATGGTTACCAAAGGGGAAAGGTGGGGGGAGGGATAAATTAGGAGGTTGGGATTAACATACACTATTATATATAAAATAGATAATCAACAAGAACCTACTGTACAGCACAGGGAAC